>NC_137800.1:76679859-77029859 GCF_963383645.1 Muscardinus avellanarius | reverse complement strand
AACCATTTTCCTTGCCTGCTTATTTTATTTTATTTTATTTTTTTTTGTGCTACTAGGGGTGGAACCCAGGGGCTTTCTACCTCCAGGGTATACTCCCAGACCTATTTTATATTTTATTTGGGAACAGGGTCTCACTAAGTCACTGAGAGCCTCACTCAGTAGTTGAGGCTGGTGTCAAACCTGTGTGATCCTCCTGTCTCAGCCTCCCAAGCACTGGGATTATAAGCGTGTGCTACCACACCCGGCTATAGCTTAAATTCTTACATGCATATTATCATTATTATTTTGTGGTACTGGGGGTGGAACCCAGTTGCTTTTCTACTTCTGGGCTATACACCCAGACCTATTTTATACTTTATTTGGAAACAGGGTCTCACTAAGTTGCTGAAAGCCACACTAAGTAGCTGAGGCTGGCTTCGAACCTGTGTGATCCTCCTGTCTCAGCCTCCCAAGCGCTGGGATTACAAGCGTGCGCCATCAGCCCAGCCTGCATATTATTTTTAAAGGATGGAAAATGGGGATTAAGACCAGAGGAATTTGACAAGAAGGTGGACTCAGAGAAGTGGATGAGTGTAGTTCACATGCAAAGTTGGACATAGGGTGGTTTGTCTGGCTCTATCTTTCCACACAGCTGTATCTGGCCCAAGCACAGGGCACAGAGGCTGTGTGGTATCTTAGAATAACCCCAGGATGCTGTAGGGCCTGGATCAACATCTCAGTCTTCTAATTAAGTGTGCCATTATTGTCTATAGGGCTCAAAGACAGCAAATTCAAAGCTACAAGTATAGGGTCAGAAGACCAGTATAGATTAAGATGTAAAGCATAGAGTCAGAAAAGCTTTTTTTTTGGTTGTTGTTGTTGTTGTTGTTGTTGTTGTTGTTACTAGTTTAAACCTAGGGGCAAGCTACTTCTGAGTGACATCCTTTTTTTTAAATTTTTATAACAGGGTGCTGCTAAGTTGCTGAGGTTGGCTGTGAACTTGCAATTCTGCTGCTTCAGTCTCAGCCTCCCAAGTACAGTACTGGGGTTATAGACATGCACCACTGTACCTGGCTAGAAAGTGGGATTTTGTTTTGTCTTTTGGGCTATGTGACAGCCTGAATGCTTTTCTTTCCTTCAAAATTCATATGTTGAAATCCTTCCTCCTCCAGTATGATGGTATAAGAAGGTGGGGATTTGGGAGGTGTTTTAGGTCCTGAGGGTGGAGCCCTCATAAATGGGATTAGCATTCTTATATAAAAGATTGCAAGGAGCCCCTTTGCCTTCTACCATGTGAGGTTATAGAAAGGTAGTCATTTTGGAAGTCGGACCTCAACAAGACACAACATCTGATCTAGGATTTCCCAGCCTCCAGAATGGTGAAGAATACATTTCTACTATTTGTAAGCCACCCAGTTTATGATATTTTGTTATGTCAGCCTGAAGGAGCTTAGCTAGACAAGAATAGAGCTATAGTAAAGGTATTAAGCTAGGGTGGACAGTTGGAGAAAAAGATACAAGGATGCCACTTTTTCTTTTCTCCCATTCTCTTCCTTCCCTTCTCTTCTCTTCTCTTCTCTTCTCTTCTCTTCTCTTCTCTTCTCTTCTCTTCTCTTCTCTTCTCTTCCCTTCCCTTCCCTTCCCTTCCCTTCCCTTCCCTTTCTCTCTCTCTCTCTCTCTCTCTCTCTCTCTCTCTCTCTCTCTCTCTCTCTCTCTCTCTCTTTTCAGATGGGGTCTTGCTACGTTGCCTAGGCTGGCCTTGAACTCTTGGACTCAAATGGTCCTCCTGCTTCAGTCTCCAGAGTAGCTGGGACTATTGGCTTGTACCACTGCTTCTAGGTTACTTTCATTTTTTCTTCTCTAGCTTTGTTGAGATATATTTCACATACCATATGTCACCTAAAGTGTCCAGTTCAATGGTTTTTTACCATTTTTCACCAGGTGAATTAACAAAGCACAACCATTATTAGCACAATTAAATTCACAGTTTATCTCCCCCTCCCAAAAGAAACCTGTGTGTATTAGAATCATTCATGCCCTCCCATTTCCCTCAGCATTGGACAAGCAGCACTCTGCTTTGTTTTCTCTGGATTGGCCTCTTCTGGACAGGTCATGTGGATGGATCATACAGTAGGTGGTCTTTTTGTCTGACTTCTTTCACGTGGCATGATGATTTCAAGGGCCATCATGTTGCCGTATGTGCGTCATCTCTTTTTATTGGAAAATAATATTCCATCTTTAACTGACATACCATCTTTCACTTATCTGTTCTTCAGATGATGCACATTTGGACTGTTTCCTTGGGCTGTTATCAGGAATATTGCTTTGAACATTCATGTACATGTTTTTGTTCAGACATATTTTATTTTTCACGGTTATAGACCTTGCTGTGGAATTGCTGTGTCATAAGATAATTTTGTTTAACCTTCTGAGAAACTGCCAGCGTGTTTCTAAAGCAGCTTCACTATTTATTATTTCCATAAGCAATATATGAGGGCTCAAATTCTCCATGTTCCTGCCAGCATTTGTTATTGTCTGTCTTTTTTATTCTGGACATTCTAGCGCTTGTGCAATGGACCATCATTGTGGTTTAGATTTCTCTCATTGCTAATTACTGTTGAGCAGATTTCAACAAAAAGATGCTTATTTTTCATTTGTATATCTTTTTGGAGAAAAATCTATTCAGATTCCTTTTCTACTTGTACTTTTTTGTCTATTATTAAATTGCAAGGGTTTCTTTATATGTTCTAGTCAGATGTATGATTTACAAATACTTTCTTGGTGTTCTGTGAAATCTTTTCATTTTCTTGGAGGTGTATGTCCTTTGAATCACAAAAGTTGTTTTTTGTGTGTGTGTGTGTGATACTGCAGATTGAACTCTGGGACATTCTACTCCTGAGCAACACTCCCAGCTCTATTTTATTTTTATTTTGAAACAGGTGCTCACTGATTTGCTGAGGGCCTTGCTAAGTTACTGAGGCTGGCTGCAAAACCGGCAATCCTCTGTCTCAGCCTCCTAAATACTGGGATAACAGACAAAAATTTAAAACCGTTTAATGATATCCATGTAACCTGTTTTTGCTTATTCTTTTGGTGTTCTATCTAAAAAACCAGGGACTAATCTAAGGCCTTGAAAATTTATGCCTATGTTTTCCACTGAGTTTTTTTTTAACTTTTAGCTCTTATATTTAGGTCTTTGGTCTATTTTCAAATTAATTTTTGTATCCTCTTTATGTGAACATCAATTTGTACCATCCCTATTTGGTAAAAAGACCATTTTTGCCCTCACTGAGTTATACTGGCATGATTTTTTATGTGGCTGCCACCTCTTGGGCAAGTTTTCTTTTGATGGTTATTACCAGCTTAAAGTTGGTGCTATTTTTTGTCAATAAATAGTTCATTTACAGATAGTTGCGTTTTACAAATGGTTCGTTTACTCTGTGTCCTTGGAAAAATTTCTTTAATAGAACGAAGTGTCTTAGAACATATTTGGATTAAGAAGCTGACATAATCGTGTGTCTTTTACCATCAGGAGTGCATTCAGAGAAATGTGTCATTAGGTAATTCTGTCCTTGTGCAAACATCATAGAGTGTACGTACACAAACCTAGAAGGTCTATCCTACTGAACATCTGGTCCATATGGCATAGCCTGGTGCCTCTGCGCTATAAGCTGTTGTAACACTTGGTAAGAATTTGTGCTTCTAAACATATCTAAACAGGTCCGTTTAGGCCAGTATCACCCCAACCATGTGAGTAATACATTGAACTCTGACCTTACCATGACTATAACGTCACTCAGCAATAAGAATTTCTGAGATCCGTTGTAATCTATGGGACCGCTGTTGCATACGGGGTTTGTGGTTGATTAGAACATCATTATGTGGTTGGTACATGACTGTAGAGATGCATCTGTCCGGGAGGATTCAGGGTACCAGGTTAGGCCTTTCCCAAACCAGTATCCTCACACTGGAATATATGTTTAAATTCTGCATTTTTGACACATCCCAAGTGATGTTGCTGCTGTTGGTGGTGGCCCTCCGGCCTCAGGCTGAGCGACCGCACGAGAGGCACTGAGAGTCTCCTGTGATCTCATTTTTCAGTGTTGTTCCGTCTGCGTATTGAAAGTGATTTGGAAGGAAAGTAGAAACCGACTATTTTGAATTCATTGCTTTTAAAATGTTTTGTTCAGCAAACTTCCAGATAGGAAAGCCACCGTACAAAGATAATAAAGACTAAAACTTTCTTCCTGAGTGTTTTTTTCTTTTTTCTTTTTCTTTTTGCCTGTCTTGATTTTTCTGTCTTCTTTCTAGGCCTCTGATGATTGTCACTCAGAAGATCACGACCTTGGCTTTCCAAGTGCATGACGGTGAGAGAACCCATCCTTCCTCTGGCTCTCAGGGCGAACGTGACGTTCGGAGCTCTTCCTTTTATGCTACATATGCAGTCCAAAGTTTAGACAAGTGCTGGCAGATCTCACTGTATCTTGTTCAAAGTCCCCAGGCCTCTTCAACCGTAGTCTTCTACTCTTCCAGCGATTATCCTCCATGTTTTCTGACGATTCTGCAGCCTAAGTTTGCTGAAATATTTACTCCTGGAACAGTGGGTTTTCTGTTTATCTTTGCAACGTTTTAAAATTTATTGGGAATGCTCTCTGACCTTCCTTTCCAAATTTGTTAAGAAATGGCATCTTTTTTCCCCTCCTTCTGCTTTGGGTTAATCTCTCAAAAGTTTACAGGGTAATAAAAATTTAAACAGCATTGGATAGTTAATCGTTTTTTAATGATAGGGTTTTTTAAAAGGGGGAGGTGGAAATTTTTATAATGAGATTACCCTGACCCTAGAAAAAGCTGGGGAACGGAAGGATCTTGCATGAAGCTGAACATTTTCTTCACTCGGATTTTTCCTAAAATAGTGGCCCGTGAGTGTGGTTTACACTCTTACAACTGGGATCCAAGGAAGAGAGGAGGATTATTTCAGCTGGGCGGAAGATTTCATTATGGGTTTAAGAGATGCCAGGTGCAGTTAGTAAAAGTATATCCTGTGGATTTGTAGTGTTCCCGCAAATGCTTTTGACTGTTGAAACTTCTTTTTATGCTGATAGGTTGAGAAGATTTATTTGCAATAGTGAACTTTCTTGTTTTTATTTAGAGCTTGGGAACCGATTATATTTCCTTTGACCGAGTTCATGCTTGGTACTTTCATCATTTTGTAGGAAGCAGGGTAATTTTATACTAAGGATGAAGTCTTTCTAGGGTGGGTAACCATCCTGGTTTGCCCCATATTTAGAGATTTCCCAGGATGTGAGACTTCCAAGTGCCAGAAGCAGAGAGGCCCAGGTAAACCAGGTACGTTTGGTTACCCTGTTGCTACCTGATATTCCACTTGGTAGCAGCTATGGATTAACGTTAGCAAAGTACCAACCAAGAGCTAAAATCCATGTAATTTCTGGGATTGCTGGATAGATACTATTTGTTGAGATCTAGAAAAGAAAAAAAAAATATTTTTAAACACTTTTTAAAAACAGACTTTTTTCCTTAACTTTACTTTTTACAGTATTCTCAGTTTACCCTATGTTCTGGAACACTCTTTACATGAAGCAAAATGTTTATATGCCTTTCTCTTCTTTCATGTGTGTGAAAGGAACGAGTAAATCCCAGAAACACTCTGCCTTCTCTTAGGTGTGTTTTGAGTCGCCTTCCTGGTGGGTGATGATAATCCGTCTTAGCTGAATATATAATTTTGGAGTCCACATCTATTGCCTATAACACTTCAGTTTCTTGGACTCCAAGTTAACATATACATTTTTTTGGGAAGCACACACATAATCTGGTTGGGACTTTGTCTCGTATGGATGGGTTTTAAGAAGAGAAAATCTGATAGTTTATGTTTTTTCTGCGTCGAGGGTAACATTTCTTCTATCGTGTGGAAGAGAAAAGCCCCTATTTCTTTCCCCATTATATCCCACTCTGGTCCTTTGCACTTGTATTGGACCCCACATTTAACCTGGTACAGCCTGTGAGAGGCAAGCGTATTTTTTTTTTTTTTTTTTTTTTGCTGTAGCAATGACATCGTACAAAATAGGAAGAACCACCAAGAAAGTGGAGGAGGGTGTTCTGGGGTCATGCCATATTATGTGAAATAAATAGAAGTAACCTTTGGAACCTATAGAAGCTTTCCTTCCCCACATGTACTTGGATAGCTCTGTAATACAGGGTATCCCCTGCACCCCAAGCTGGGGATGGAACCCAGGGCCTTGTGCACACTAAGCCCATGCTCTACCACTGAGCTATACCCCCGATGACCCTCCCCCCGGGACAATTTTAAGAAATGAAAATTAGGGACTCCTTATGGTTTATGAAGCAAAAGATAATTTCTTCAAATGATTATGGTGAGATTCTTAGGATTAGTTGTCTACTTTACTTTGTACCTCTTCTTTCTCCATCTTTTTCATAGGATTAGGTCGAAGAGCTGAAGACCTCTCTGCTGAGCAGTATCGACTTGCTGTAAGGTAACAGTGTATGCCTGAGCCCTTTGCATATTAGTATCTGGAAATTTCTCTCATTTTTGTAATATATCTTATTAATTTCAATACGTGGTTTACTACTATTTGTTAAACGAATCTGCTGTTGATGGATACCTGGATTGTCTACCAATCTATGGCTTTGACGAACGTTAAGTGATGGATAACCTTGTATGTAGGGGTGTGTGTGTGTGTGTGTGTGTGTGTGTGTGTTATTAGGGATTAAATCCAGGAGCATCCCCCAGCCCTTTTTATTTTTTATTTTGAAACTGTCTCACTAAGTTGCTCAGAGTCCCGCTAAATTGCTGAGGCCGGTCTCAAACTTGCATTCCTCCTGTCTTACTTTTCCAAGTACTGGGATTATAGGTGTGTTACCTGTATGTACCTGTATGTACCTGGCGTACTTACATCATTTTAAATGAGTTTGAGTCTCACCATAGGACAGATTTCCCAGAAATGGGATGGTTAGGTCACAGAGCAAATAGATCTTGAGTTTTATTAGTTCTGTGAGCTTCTCCTTCACTAGGGTTGTTATGTCTACTCCAGAATTATGTTTAACTGGGCGTGTGTCTGGAGCCCTCAAGAAGGAGTTAATTATCAACCCAGGTCACTGTGATTAAATGCCAAAAGCATGGAGAAAAATAGAAAGTAGGACGGAAGCAATGATTGAGGCTGGGAACTAGGAGGAAGGCCGTGGTGGGCTTTGGCCAGTGTTGATGTGCGAGAGAAAAGGGGTGGTATTCAAGAGGAAGGGAGACTCTCTAGAGTAGGATGGATGTGGGAATGAAAACTGCTCATTGGCTAGCCCACTGGTGAGAGTAGAGTAGCTGTATTGGGGTTTCTGATGGAGAGGATCAGAAGGTAACTGGAATGAATGGAGATACATATACATATACACACATATATGTATGTATATATATACATACACACATATATATGTATGTATGTATATACACACACACACACACACACACACACACACACACACACACACATATGGGTTTCAGGTAGCTCCTTCATTAAGAAATTTGGGCTTAGAAGCACTGGAGAACCATTGGAATGTTCTGATGAGTCGACTTCTTTATTCAGCATTATGGAAGTATAAATAGAGGGTTTGGGCATGGCCCCAGCGACTGACTAGCCAGGGAATTTCAGAAAGCCTTTCCCCACAGGTCTAGCCTACTGGAAGAATAGACGTCCCCAATGCCCTGGAAGCATGAAGGAGAACTTCTCTGGCCAGATTTCCCCCCTGCCAGTTCCCTGGTCTGTTTTCAGGACCTCAGGCGTGGCTGGCAGAACAGACAGCAGAAATCTCTTAGCAGTGCTATATCTCTGTGTGGCCTCTTCAAAGCGGAAACTGGTTCCACCCATCCTTGTATCTTATTTGTTTTGGCAGTCTGGAGGGAGTTTTCCCATTTCAAAGCATCTTGATCAGCTAACATTAGGTCAGGTTCTCACCCTGCCTTATGTTTATTGCCTTCATTTTGTGATGCAGACAGATAAGAGTGATGAAAGAGACCTTTCCCAGCCAGTCTCTTTTGCCCTGGACCCCACCCTGAGCGTTTACAGCTGTCCTGCCAGCAGAGGGCGCCATGGAACTCTGCACCCTCTCATCTTTAGCTTTTCCTTCCCACAGGTTTCCCACAGGTTTCCCTCTCAAGTGGATTCTATAGAAAACAGAACAACAACAGAAAAAGGTCTTGACATGTATAATAATCTGCAGAGATCACGAAGCCGTTCACAATTTGCGTATTTATACATTCTGAAGAAAAAAATCAAAGACTGAAGAGTTTTCAACGTCTTGTTTATTTTTACAGAGTGAAACCCTCCTTTTTGGAATACTTAAGCTACCTTCTCAATTTTATGAGTGTCATCGCTGGTCCTTGTAACAATTTCAAGGACTACGTAGCCTTCATTGAAGGGAGACATATACACATGAAGCTGCTGGAGGTGAACTGGAAGCACAAAGGTCTCCACAGCTTGCCAGAACCTTCTCCCACTGTAAGTTTTGAGTTCTAAATACCAAGAGGTCCAGCGAATAGGTTTTGCTGCCAAGGATGACTTAGTAATAATTCTTCTAATTATAAGGCCAGGGCATGCTGGGCGTGGTGGTGCACACTTATAATCCTGGTACGTGGGAGGCTGAGACAGGAGGATTGGAGGTTTGCAACCAGCCTTAGCTACTTAGTGGGGCCCTCTGCATCTTAGTGAGACCCTGTTTATAACATAAAGATTTAAAAAATAGGCCTGGGGTTGTAGCTTGGTAGAATGGCCCTGGGTTCAATTCCCAGTACTGAAAAGAAAAAAAAAAAAAAGAAAAGAAAAAACAAAAACAAAAAAAGCCAGGGCTAAGGGTATAGCTCAGTGGTAGAATGCTTATCCAACATGCATGAGACTATGGGTTTTGTCTCCAACACTGCAAAAAAGAAGAAAAAAAAAAACTGCCAGTTTACCAGGGAGCTTGGCCAATAGCCTTCCCCCTGTTTGTTTAAAATGCCAGCATTGATATTTATTTGGAGTTCGTCTCTGTGTTGGAGCACTGTTCCTAGTACCGTGTAAATATTCATTTGCTGAAGCCCCAAGCCACCCTTGGTCCTCTTGCAATGCATATTATGAAAGAAAGAAAGAAAGAAAGAAAGAAAGAAAGAAAGAAAGAGAAAAATCCATGTTTTTGAAGTTGGAGACTATAGATCTATAGAATGACATTTCCTAGAATGTCAAAGAAACTAGGCAGAATCACACTGTCCAGAGGAATTTCAAAAGCCAGCACATCTTAACCCCAGAGCAGACTCTCCCTGAGCCGTCCTGGTAACTCTCCATTGCCTCCCAGGTGCTGGCCAGGCATCTGCACAGAATACTTTGTACCTGAGCCTCTGTTCTTGCTGGTGACTCAAACCCATCTCCTGGGTTCTGCTGGTAACAGAAGTGGGGAGCACAGGGTAGTTTCTTTCTGATGCAAAATTGCTACCCTGCAATGTGGCCCATTTCTCTTCTGTTTGGGTAACAAAACCACCTACCTTTTGCTGGTAGAATATGCTGAAAGAAGTTTTCTTCCATTCTGGGTACATTCTGTGCACCACTGTGAGATGTGCATTCTGCCTCTACCTCCAGCACGCTGCCCTCCTCCTCAGCTGTGTGTCCCGTGGAAACATGCCTCTAGGGGACCTGCCACAGCCACATTGGGGTCCCATTGTCCTTAGCATGCCCTTGCTGAAATTGTTGTGCTCATAGCTGGGTCTTCTGAGCGGTGACACCATTTTCCCTCATTTCCAGGGAGCTGTGATATACAAGTTGTGCATCACGCTGATGTCCCTCCTTTTATTTTTGACGCTCACGAAGGCCTTCCCTGTCACCTGCCTAGCTGAGGACTGGTTTGTCCACAAAGCAAACTTTCTGACTCGACTCTGCTACTTGTATATTATCATGCAAGCCTCAAAGCCCAAGTATTATTTTGCATGGACGCTGGGTAAGTTGGACGGAGGGGTCCTCAAGTAAACGTGGAATCAAACTATCCTTGACTGGCTTAGCCAGGACAGTCTTTTGGGTCGCCCAGTTGAAAAGAGTCCAGTCCCTAATGAGAGGCACTTAAGCCAGTGTTTTTTTGTTTTTGTTTTTGTTTTAATCTTTCCAACATAACATTCATCTCTTCCACTCTGCAGTTACTTGTGATAAAGAGAAGACTGGCTGTTGTTTAAACCCAGTGTCATTAACAGATGTCAGAACTTGGAAGTTTCCGCTTCCACCAATAAAACCTGCCCATTGAAAGCAGTGGAAAGTGAAAGGAAAAATCCGGAATGATCTGGCTTTCTTGTAACTTTTCTGGGTTCTTGGTAGCACAGGACGCACGCTGAATTAATCTTCCCTCTCACGTGCTCCTTCAGGCCGCACTTCTTTAAGAAAATAGCTTTATGTTTAGCAAGAAGCTGACTTCAAGTTTTTCCAACTTTTAAGGTAGAAAGTTCAACTCCATTTGGTTTTATCATGCTTTTTTTTTTTCTCTGTGGGGCAGCTTGGTCGAGAGTAAGTTTCAGTTCTTCTTGTTTAATTTTATATTTTATTATTATTATGATTAGTAGTATTAGTATTAGTATTAGTATTAGTATTAGTATGTGGTACTGAGGTTTGAACTCAGGGACATTTTACCTCCAAGCTATACCCCCGGTCCTAATTTATTTTTTATTTTGAAACAGGGTCTCACTAAGTTCCAGAGTTCCTCACTAAATTGCTGAAGCTGGCCTTGAACCTGCAATCTTCCTGTCTTAGCCTCCCAAGTACTAGGATTACAAGCATGCACCATCATGCCCACTTTAAGTAATTTTATACTGAAGTTATTTCAAACTTTGCTAAAATAAGCATAGGCCTTTCTACATACTTACCAAGGCTGGTAAAGGATTTTTTTTTTTTTTTTTTTGCAGTACTGGGGATGGAACCCAGGGGCATTCTACCTCTGAGCGACACCCCAGCCCTATTTTTTATTCTTTATTTTGAAACAGGGTCTCACTAAAAAGCTGAGGCTGCCTGTGACCCATGATCCTCCTGTCTCAGTCTTCCGAATGCTGGGGTTACCCAGCTGGTAAAGGATTTTGATGAAGCATGACAGCCAGGTCTGTCCCACAGCTGGAGCCCTGTCAGGGATAGAAGTTTAGCATCTTAGCTGCTACTTGACATCGCAGAGCAACGGCTTGCCTCTTAAGTGAAATAGATTATTAAAGTGAATTTCTAGTATTTAGCCTAGTATTTATCCTATGCATGAGGAAACCAGCTCTTACTTGAGTTCCTCTTCTCTTAGTTCATGCTTTAAGCTCCAAACTGAAGTTTGCCAGTGCCAAATAACCTTTCTCTCATTTATTATTATATTATTGTAGCAACATATATGTGATATAAAAATTATTATCATTGTTATTATTATTATTATTATTTATTTATTTTTTAAAAATTAATTTATTTTTTTAAATTGGTGCATTGTAGTCATATATCAATCACATTGGAGTACAAGACTTGAGAGGATATACAAGCACACATCATCCAATTAGCCCTCATCCAGCCCCCATCCCATTCCCTTCCCCTCCCTTGATCCCATGCTTCTTTGGTGATTAACTTTGATACATTTGTTTATGTACCTCCTGCGTTTTAAAGAGGCTCCATCATCCACTATTCCATACCCTCTGATTGGTCACATTAGTTGCTTCACTATAGGGCCCTTTCTATAGCTCAACCTCTTCCTGTTGCCCCTTTCCTCCTAGTTATTGCTGATTAGGGGAAGCGTCTGATTTATATTTTCTGTGATATTTCTCTGTGCATGCCGCGTTGCAAGTACCGATCCCACTCTTGATGGCCCCAGTAGTGGCCTGGCTACCCGGTGGACTGATCCAGACCTCGCTGGCTCAAACAGCGGCCTTGCCT
Source organism: Muscardinus avellanarius (assembly GCF_963383645.1). Taxonomy (NCBI): domain Eukaryota; kingdom Metazoa; phylum Chordata; class Mammalia; order Rodentia; family Gliridae; genus Muscardinus; species Muscardinus avellanarius. The sequence continues at coordinate 77,017,956 of NC_137800.1, read as the reverse complement.
CATGGGAGGCCCTATTCTGGTCTCGCTGGCCCCCACACTGGCCTAACCCCTCAGCTGGCTTCGATCCCGGCCTCAGAGGCCACAGTAGTGGCCTTGCCTCACGGCAGGTTCCGATGCAGGCCTTGCTGGCCCCAGCACTGGCCTAACCCCTCGGCAGGCACCAATCCTGGCCTTGGAGGCCCCAGCACTGGTCTTGCCTCATGGCAGGCTCCGATGCCGGCCTCAGTGGCCCCAGCACCGGCCTAACCCCTTGGCAGGCTCTTATCCTGGCCTCGGAGGCCCCAGTACTGACATTGCCTCACGGCAGGCTCTGATGCCAGCCTCGCTGGCCCCAGTACCGGCCTAACCCCTCAGCAGGCTCCAATCCCGGCCTCGGAGGTCCCAGCACTGGCCTTGCCTCACGGCAGGCTCCGATGCTGGCCTCGCTGGCCTCAGCATTGCTATAACCCCTCGGCAGGCTCCAATCCCGGCCTCGGAGGCCTCAGTAGTGGCCTTGCCTCACGGCAGGCTCCGGTGTCGGCCACTGGCCCCGGCACCAGCCTAACACCTCAGCAGGCTCCGATCACTGTCTCTGGGGTTATTATTTCAAAGGTTCCAGGTGTAATGTATCAGATGTCTGCCTCCCCTGAGTACTGGCCACTGCCATTGCCACTGCCTCCACCATTTCAAATCCTTCCCAGGCTCTTTTTCCACTCTGAATGTTGTCCCTAAGCATGTGTGACGGTAGCATTCGACATTTGGTGTAATTTCTCCAAAAAAAAAACCCAAAAAAAACTAAGGTTGGTAGGATCCGGTTTCTGCTTCTCCTGTATACAAGTCTCCACCGCCATCACGGAGACCTCTTTCAACACCGCCTTTCTCCTCGGTCTCCGCTAAACTCTCTCCTTACAGGTGATGTCCAAGATTCTTAACAATATAGAGAAACAGCAGTCCTCCTTCACGGGGAATATTCCCATAAGTTCCAGTGCATTTAGATAAGTTTTGTCTGCATCTCCAGTGTCCTGGCATCCACAACGGCTTTCTTAACTCCTCTTCGATATTTTTCTTTTTCTTTTTCTTTTCCTTTTCCTTTTTTTTTTTTTAATAAGAGAAGACAGTATATGTGGTTTGAGGACGTAGTGGGATCAGGCACTCACTTAGTAGCACTGTTGACTCAGTCGGTTTCCCCATGGGTCCAGAGTGCTCCACACTACTCCGCCTGGGGCCCAGGGTCCCGCAAACCGGGCCCCTGCTGGTGTGCCCCGCGTGACCCCCCGCCCGGGTCCCAGGGTACTGGGCTCGGTTTCTCCAGGGGTCTGGCGTGCTACGCGCGTTCCGGCCCGGGGCCCAGAGTCTCGTGACCCGGGCCCTGGCTGACGTGCCCTGTGCCTTATTGTTATTATTATTTTATTTTTTGGTGGTACTGGGGGTGGGACCCAGGGGCTTTCTACCTCCAGGCTATACCCCCAGACGTATTTTATATTTTATTTGGAAACAGGGTCTCACTAAGTTGCTGAAAGCCTCACTCAGTAGCTGAGGCTGGCTTTGAACCTGTGCGATCCTCCTGTCTCAGCCTCCCAAGCACAGGGATTACAAGCGTGCGCCACCGTGCCCGGCTAAAACTTATTATTTTAACCATCTGTAAGCATATGATTACATGATATTAAGTTTATTCCCAATATTGTGCCATTATCTATCCCTAGAACCTTTTCATCACCCCAAATACAAACTCTGTGCCCATTAAACAATAATTCCCTTTTTCTCCCAGTACAGAGTATTTATTTTTATTTTTTATTTTTTGTGGTATTGGGGATTGAACCTAGGAGCCCCTCTGGGCTATCCCCTCAGTTCTATTTTGTTTTTTTATTTTGAAACAGGGTCTCGCTAAGTTGCTGAGAGCTTCACAAAGTTGTTGAGGCTGGCCTCGAGCCTGCAATCCTCCTGTGTCTCCCGTGAGATTACAGACATGTGCCACCACGCCCAGCCTGGTCCAGGTTATTTTTAAGGGCCAAAATATTCAACGTTCATGTACAAATTCAATCCAGTAGAATAGGAGTAATTCTATAACATTTGGCTGCAAAACCTGACTTAGAGCTTTCCTAAGAATTTCAATGTGGAGCATTTGGTTTCTGATTGTTTTCAATTTTATTCATGGGTTTTTGTTGTTGAGTACCAGGCTTTGTGTAGGAGTGTAAAGCTGGGTAAGACTTCTTCTTTACCTCTCAGTGGTGACATTCTGTGGGGACAGATGTGTACAGCAACCAGGCAGTGTGTACAAGACCTATGCCAGGGGCAGGAATGCATGTACACTGGCCCTTGGGAAAGGCTTCAAAACGCCTTTCTTCTTATTCCTTGTTCTGCTGTAGCTTTATTGTTTATAAGTGATGCTTTGGTTAGGAGCTACACACTCTTCCTACTACAGTTGGTACCCCGCCTGGAACCCTGAGCACATTGTTCTATGTAAAATAGTTAACACTTTTTCTTTGCTCTTAGTGTGTGTGCATGTATGTGTGTATACGTGCAGAGAGAGAGAGAGAGAGAGAGAGAGAGAGAGAGAGAGAGAGGATTTATCTCCCTCCCTTTTGTTTCTTTTCACTTCCTCTCACTTTATCCCCCTTTTTTCTTCCTTTGTCTTTGCCCATCCTGCTCCTGTGTTTTGCATCCCAGGGCAGGAGAGCTGGCCTCTGGACTGTAGGAGCTCCTGATTTAGAAGGAAAGGAAGGCCATCTGTGGCCTTGCAGGGAGAGTCTGACTCGGGGTGGGTTGTGCGGTGGGGCCGGTGGGGAAGGGTGGCGGGGAGCCGGGGCATCTGCGTTGTCTGCTCCCTGGGGCGTACCCAGATGTCCAGAGGAAGCAGTAAGCTTTTCCGTGGAGAACCTCCTTTGTGGTCTCGGCTCTTGTCTTCCCCGGCTCTCCTGCCCTTTATCTGTGTTGGGTTGCTTCCGCAGCAACACTTCATTAATTTGCATAGCCTCGATTTGAAGTTTGTACAGTTTAGATTGCTTGGGCTGGTTTGAAATTAACCTTTGTATTATTCATGGTTAAAGAAGCAATGAATAGTATATCAGGGAATATTTAAACTGCTTAACCAAATAATTGTTCCATCCTGCTCTTTAGAAACACCATTTACATATAATTGATGTACTAATTATGCACAATTAGAAATTTAATCCTTAAAGCTGGCCTTGGTGCATCTCAGCTGAGCTGTCCTGTTGGTTGAGCTCTGGTTACTGTTTATATTGAAATAATAAAACTATTTTCTTTGGACTTAGCATGCAATTCTGGTCATTTCTCCCCTACTAATTAGTGCTAATTAGAGATACTCAGCTCTAGCCAGGCTGTGTTCTGAGGATCACAAACTGTAACACACACGGGCATCCAAATTAATGTATCTGTAATAATAGGTTAGAGTTTTCCATATCTCAAGGAGAGCCAATTTTGGCCTGGTGAAGTCAAGAGCCTGTGACTGCCCTGGGACCCAAACAAATCTTGGATAAACTTCGGTGAACTGGACCATCTAGAGCAGGGAATTCTGAATGGAGTGGCTCTGAGAGTCCTTCAGGATTTGTCTTTCAAGGCAGCACTTAGCTGTTGAGATTGTGGAATCAGAGTTCTGATATTCAGAGTCTGACATGGGTTTACCGTCTGAGTGATCTCAATGTTGGTCTCACATGTTTGATCTTAGTCCTCTTCCATAACCAATGGGAGGTGGCCATCAAAATATTGTTACTATTATAAAATTATTATATAGTTATAAAATTATTATATGATAGTAAATTAAAACAATAACAATAGCTCCTCCAGGAGTGCACATCTGGAATCTTAGCCACTTGGGAACCTGAGGTGGGAGGATTAAATTTTGAGGCCAGCTTGGACAACGGAATGAGACCCTGTCCCCCAAATAAAAAATAGAGCTGGGGATATGTAGCTCAGTGGTAGACCATCCCTGGGTTCACACCCAGAACCAAAGGGAAAAAAAAATGGCAGCCTACAGTTCTTTTTTTTTTTTTTAATTTATTTTTTATTGGTGCAATGTATTCATACATCATAGTGGTATAAAGAAAATACTTTTGTAGACATACATGCACATCTCGCCCAGTTAGCCCCTACCACGATCCTACAGTTCTTGATCGCTCCCTTGTGTCAGGCACTGCGCCCTGCATGCTCTACCTCTTAAATTCTGTTTAATCCTTACAACAGTCCTTTTACTGGGTGCCATTATATATCCATTTTCAATTTAGGGAACAGGTCTCTGGAAGTTAGACAGCTCTCTCAAGGCCATGCATATGGTAGCTGCTGAGCCAGCACTTCTCAAACTGTTAACTCTCCTGTGAGGATTAAATGAGAAAGTCTGGGAAGGTGTTGATTGTAGAGTCCTGGAGAGATGGCAGGCACCAGGCACACACGCACACACACGCACGCACGCACGCTCGCACGCACGCACACGCACACACATCATTTGTTCCTTTAGTCTGGCCAGCTGTGCAGACCCAAAGCTGGAGGTCGAAGGGGAATTTGGGGATTTTTGCTGACCCCAGACTTGGTCCACCTCTGGTCTTTGGTGCCTCCATAGAGCTCAAGGGCTTTTCTTCTCCCAGTCGAGTTTATCTGTCACTCACAGATTTGTTGCCATGCATGTAAAGCCATTCATTTTCTTCTGGCACATCTCTCTTTTTTTTTGTTTTTCTTTCTTTGAATTTTTAATCATTCAGCTCGGGAGAGTGACACAGAAGGACCCAGTACTTTTCTTTCTTTCTTCTAAAAGAAACTAGGTTAATTTTACAGTGAGACAAAGCCCGAGATTAGCAACAGTAAATCATCCACCATGCCAAATATAAGTGAGACAAAGATGGAATTTTGTGTTTTGTTTTTTGCAGTGCTGAGGATAGAAGCCAGGGCTTAGCACATGCTGGGCGAGTGTTCCACCACTGAGCCACATCCGCAGCCCAGAACAGGCTGTTTTCTTTAGAACACTTCTTTCGAAGGCCTTCTTGATTTTAACTTGAACTCTTGTAGAAGGATTCTTCTATGATCTCTGCCAGCTCTAAGACTTTACAGTGCTGTGATTTAATTTATTAACTATTGTCTTAACAACATTCTAACACAATTAAAAATAAGATAAATGAAAAGAGAATATTAGCCTCTTGGTCATTATCATAAAAGTGTGTTGGTTGCTGGGCAATCCTAGTGCTTGGAGGCTGAGACAGGAGGATCACAGGTTCAAGCCTAGCCTCAGCAACTTAGCAAGGCCCTCAGCAACTTAGTGAGATACTGTTTCAAAATAAAAATTAAAAAGGGCTGGAGGTGTAGTTTGGAGGCAGATGTCCCTGGGTTCAATCCTCAGTACCTCCCCAAACAACAACAAAGACAACAACAACAACAACAGCAACAACAGTATTGAGTTGAGATCATGTGTATATTTGATTATAAAAATTCTTCACTGAGCCGGGCGTGGTGGTGCACACTTGTAATCCCTGCGCTTGGGAGACAAAGACAGGAGGATCGCGCAGATTCGAAGCCAGCCACGTGCGCTGGCTTAGGAGACCCTGTTTCCAAAATAAAAATGTAAAAAAATAGGTCTGGGAGTGTAGCCCGGAGGTAGAAGGGCTTCCAGGAACCCCAGTACCACAAAAAAAAAAAAAAAAAAAAAAAAAAAAAAAAAAAAAAATTCTTCACTGAGGTGAGTGTTCATTGTGTTTGAAGTTCAGTGAAGTAAAGATGGAAACAGGAGCTGTTAGAAGGACTTGCTGGATCAGGTGGCTCTGATCGTCGTATCCACATGTGCCCTCTGTTGCAGCTCCCCCAAATTCACAGCCCTTGCCCTGTTCCTTGTCTTAGGGTCTAAACTTTTCTTTACTGGATCTTGGCAATTGCCTGATGTGCTGCTGGCCTCTCATTCTTAACCTGCCCAGGATAAGGACCTTTTAGAGCTGGACCTCCTTGACTCCTGCCGTCTTTAGTGACAGCTGTTGGTCCTCTGCTTGGGTCCTTTGTCCTTCTGGTCTCTACTTCTGAGCTTAGGTGTATTTCCCCCTCCTCCTCATTCTCCCCATCATCTCGAGTTACCATAATTCCTCCTGTTTACTTCTCTGTCTTGGTTCTTTGCTTCTGACTCCTCCTGTTTGCATCCTACCAACACCTGGCACCCTCTTTGCTGCTGTTCTCTTGATGCTCGGAAATGAATAAATAAAAACCGAGGTCACCAAAGAGCCTAATATTTTTTTTTTTCTGGTTCAAAACGATAACTGGTACTTTGCATTTTATTTTGGATTCCTTTTCCAAGGAACTACTTCATAGATTTCCATGCTGAAGCTAGACAAACGTTTGGTATCTTTCTGAAGCAGTAATGTGCCCGTTGCTCTGTATCCTAATGTTTTGCTTTACAAACCACAGCTGATGCGGTGAACAATGCGGCCGGCTTCGGGTTCAGTGGAGTGGATGAGAATGGGAATTTCTGCTGGGATCTGCTTTGTAACCTAAACATCTGGAAAATTGAGGTGAGTGGGTTATGCTTTTGAGTCACACTTCTGTAGTGAAGAAAGCAGTTGTTTGCTTTGCAAAAGCTTCTCTTTGGGATGCCCGGCCCAACAGCCTCCTGCACATTTTGCATCTCATTTTTTTCTTCTTCTTTTTTTTAAATACCTACTATCTTGACAGTTTAAATGGTTCAAGGAAGGATGACACCAAAAACCTGAAGAAGAGCCAGGAACGTCTGTCTGTTGTTTACCTTCCTGTTCTTTCGACAAGAAAATGCAAATGTCATTTGTTTCATGGCTATATTCTACGTATTTCAGTCAACAGTGTAGACTGGAAGCTCCTGTATTTAGATTTCAGTATTTCAAGTATTTGCTGTGGTTCCTTTAGAAGCAACTATAATCCATTTGCTTTTAAGAAGAATTGTCACTGTGCACAACTTTTAACCTCCTAGACTAGTGTGGTTTTTCTCTTTCCCTGTCTTTATTCTGGTACCACAGCGATTTGTATGACTTTATCATCAGATGTGGCCCACACCATTCATGGTTTTCTTTGCTTTGTTAGCACTAGCATGGGGAGGAATACCAAGTCCTGCCTTTCCTCCTCATAACTGGATGGAGGGAGGGCGATTCTCAACATACAAAAACACCAGCTCTCAAGCCAAATGACTCATGCCCTCCGTTAATTTTGGTTTTCCACCAAAAAGCAGAGTTTGGGCAGAGAGGGGTGTATTAGCTTTTTTCATGGCTGTGACCAACATACCTGGCAAGAACATCTTAGAGGAGAAAAGATTTATTTGGCTCATGGTTTCAGAGGTTCGGTTCATTGTCAGCAGGCTCGAGGCAGAAGTGTCATGGCAACAGAGCGGCAGGGCGTTGTGGAGGAAACCTGCTTAACTCAGAGCAGCTAGGAAGCAGAGAAAGAGGAGGGGACCAGGGATAAATATAGTCCCAAGGCCAGGCCCCCAGCGACCCACTTCCTTCAGCCATGTCATGCCTGCCTATTGTCACCACCCAGTGAGCCCATCCATGGTATTAACGTATACACTGATGTGTGATTAGAGCCAGACTCAATTATTTCACCCCTGAACATTTCTGCATTGTAAATACATGAGCTTTTCTTGGAGCCATTTCATATTTAAGTCTCAACAGACTTAAATATAGAGAACAGGAAGCCAGGGTTATATGGAGACTGACCACCTTCCACCCACGATTGGTAGAAATCAGGCCAAAAGGAGACACGGAGAAAGCCTTTGCCTTCTTTCTCCTGAGTCTTTTTGCACTTAGATGTCCTTCAGTGAAAAGGTGATGATCTATCATCTAACAAAATATGGCCGGATTTGGAGGAAGGCTTAGATATTTTTCCTCCTTCTCCTTTTCTTCCTTCATCTTTTTTTTTTTTTTCTTTAGTGTTGGGGCACTGTAACTTCAAAAGGCAAACAGGAAGTGGTAAAAGCACCTGAACCTGTTATCTAATCCAATCACACCACGCATTCAACTTAAATTCATAGTGTTATCTGATTACTGAGGTCAGTCAGATTCAACAAGTATTAAGTGAGCTCCCACAAAGAGCAAAGCTCTCATTTTTTGGACAGTTCTCCTGTGGCCAGAAAACCTGGGCAAATATTGTAAGCACATGGCCAAAATCTAGAATCAGTTCTAAATGAAGAATAATGCTCTGCCCACTCACCGGTGTTCTCACTGTAGGCAAGTCCAGTCACAGAGAACCATGTCTTAAGAGTTCAAGTTCCAGCCTGCAGCATAATTTTTTCCCCTATTTTGGGAAAAGCAGTGTGGATAATCTGCCAGTATCTATTTTTGATATAAATATCAGAAAGAGCCTGAATAGTGTTATGACTTTTCTTCCTTGCCCCACTAAAATTTTTCTTCCTCTCCAAATTAGTGGGCCACTGCTGGCTGCTGGCAGCTCTGTGGGTAAATGACTTTCAGCATGGATGCCCTTGACCTTTGGTTGCCTACTAGTGTTCTCCTGCTGGGCATCAAGATAGATCTTTTGCTGTGGCCATGTGCACAAGGTCAGGGGCTAAATTATTAAGCTATGCATTAATTATAAAAGAAGGAGAGAGCCGGGCGTGGTGGCGCACCCTTGTAATACCCATGCTTGGGAGGCGGAGACAGGAGGATCGTGCAGGTTCGAAGCCAGCAGTGCTGGCTTAAGAGAGCCTATTTCCAAATAAAAAAGTATAAAAATAGGTCTGGGAGTGTAGCTTGGAGGTAGAAGGGTTCCCAGGAACCCCAGTACCACCAAAAAAATAAAAAATAAAAATAAATCAAAGAAGGAGAGAGATTGTGTGTTTGTTGTGTTTGAGTAGAGCACAGAGCTGAAGAAGAAGGAAGTCTGATTTCGTTCAAGTCCTTTGAGGATGTCCTCATAGCATTTCATGAGTCATAAAAAATGGATAAACAAAAGTCCTTGGGGTTTTGAAATTAAAACTCACAGTAAGTCCATCTAGCTACCCATCTATCTGTCTTCCATCTGTCATCTATTTTTTCCTTCTTCTTCTCTTTCTTCCTTTCTCCTCCTGTCCTTCCAAGCATATTATATTAGGTTAGTATAAGCTTTATAAGATTTTTTTTATGGTTAAGGAAGCTTTAGCTGAAAAAAAATGTGGCAGCTCCCTGTTCCACCTTCATTAGGAGTTGTGGTTTACTTATGCTTGATTTATAAATTTTACTGCCAGTCTTTGATAGGACTTTTAAAGATGAGAAAACCCAGTTTTAGCTCATTTGGGATGTCTCTTCCTTGGTGGTTGGTGGACTGGCATCACTGCCAGTTGGGTGATATTTTTTTTCTCTATTGTGATCCCTTCCTGCATAAAGTCTGTTAACTATTCCAAACACAGTTGTGTGTATTTGAACTTGTGTAGACTTAACCACCAAGACTGAGTTTGAACATGGCCACATCATACAAAGATGACAAATTTAAACTGTCTCCATGAAGGCCCTACATTCCCATGATTAAAATTTTCCTGGGGTGAGTCTTCTTTTGGATTATTCAGTTTTAAAACTCAGATGACTTAAAAACATTTTTTTTCTATTGAATTGGGAAGAGAAACCCACAAAATATCCCTGCAGTTTTTCTATAATTTAAAAATAAAATTTGAGAAGAACTGAGACTTTGCAAGCCAAGTGTTCATTGCAAGGTAAATCTGATAAACATCAGAACATTTTCCTGTGTGTCCTGGAATAGCTGATTTACCCTGGGCTCTAAATAGTCACTTCTGAAATATGACAACACAACTGTTGCCAAGGAAACGCTGGAAAGTCCTTTCCAGCGTTTCCATTACTTGGGGGTATTTTTAAAGCTAATGATAGGTGTTATTTTCTTCTTTCTAGACTGCCACGAGTTTCAAAATGTACGTGGGAAACTGGAATATTCAGACAGCTACTTGGCTGAAGTGGTAAGGAAAACAGAAATGACCTGGTTGCACCTAGCCCTGGGAATGTTGAGATGGACCCTGTAGGTGAACAGCAATGTCAGCCAGTGGTGATGTCATCTTACATGTTCATTTTATATTAACTCCTCTGCTTTGGGAATGAAGAAAGCATAAATAGCATGACCCGAGACGGTCATAATATAAGATTTATTTTATCTTCTAATGTTGCCAGTACTGTGTGTCTGTTACTCATCTTTCTTCCTATCAATCTCAGGAGATGTTGGTACTTATTTCCATGCTACAGGTGAGGAAAATGGAGCACAGACTTTATAAATTGCCCAAAGTCACACAGCTAATGAATGCTAAATATGAGCCCAAGTAGTCTGTGTCCAGGACCAGGACCTGACCTCTGTGCTGTGCTTCTTGTTACCTCCAGGAGGCGTTGTGGTTCAGGTGCAAGGATGGTTAATGTCAGCATTAAACCTTGATCATTGCTGGGTTCATCTTGAGCATTGAAAGCTTTATGGTGTCCCAGATACTTGAGTTTTATATTTTCAATTATTTATTTATTTATTTATTTATTATTTATTATTTTTATTTTTTGGTGGTACTGGGGGTAGAACCCAGGGGCTTTCTACCTCCGGGCTATACTCCCAGACCTATTTTATATTTTATTTGGGAACAGAGTCTAAGTTGCTGAGAGCCTCACTCAGTAGCTGAGGCTGGCTTCGAACCTGTGCGTTTCTCCTGTCTCAGCCTCCCAAGTGCAGGGATTACAAGCATGTGCACCACCAAGTCCGGCTTCTGTTTTTTTTTTTTTTTTTTTTTTTTTTTTTTTTTTTTTTTTTTTTTTGTGGTACTGGGTTCCTGGAAGCCCTTTTACCTCGGGGCCACACTCCCAGACTTATATTTTTGAAACAGGGTCTCTTACGCCAGCACAGCTGGCTTCTAACCTGCGCGATCCTCCTGTCTCTGCCTCCCAAGCGCGGGGATTACAAGCGTGCACCACCACGCCTGGTAATTTTTTTTTTTTTTTTTTTTTTTTGGTGGTACTGGGGTTCCTGGAAGCCCTTCTACCTCCGGGCTACACTCCCAGACCTATTTTTACATTTTTATTTGGAAACAGGGTCTCCTAAACCAGCGCTCGTGGCTGGCTTCGAACCTGCGCGATCCTCCTGTCTCTGCTTCCCAAGCGCGGGATTATAAACCGGGATTACAATCGTGTGCCACCACGCCCAGCCTGTTTGTTTCTAAAAGGCAGTTTGGGGTCATAGAAAAAATTAGCTCTTTTGATTTGTATTTTTGTTGCTCTTTCTCTTCCTTTCCCTTTGTTTTCCTGTATGTTCCAAGATTAGAAATGTTACTTATTGTGGAACTAATACCATGCTATCCTCGGAGCAGCCAACTCCACCTAGTGAATGTGCCTATCATAACAAGTGCAAGAAGCGTATAAAAACATTAAGCTTTCTAGGAGATTCCACTGTTTTTGATGAGTAGCATCTTTCATGGGTCATAACATTGAGATAAAAGCAGAGCTGATTTGTAGTAACCTTACAAAGTAAGCCCATGTGTTTGTTATTCTTTAAAAATTGATGTTTTTGAAAAATTGATCTTAGCATCATTGCTTTTATTTATTATTGTAAATAATTTAACATATCAATTTGTTTCTTTATATTGAAATATCTCTAGCCAGGCATGGTGGTCTATAATTCCCAATAGCTGGGAGATTGAGGCAGGAGAATTGCAGGTTAATTGAAGCCAGCCTTAGCAACTTAGTGGGACTTTCAGCAACCTAGTGATACCCTGTTTCAAAACAAAAAATAAAAAAGGGCTAGAGTTGTAATTTGGTGGTAGAATGCCCCTGGATTAAATCCCTAGTTAAAAAAATTTTGAACATACTAAAAGTCATATAGTTTCCATTAGAAGTTTATAATGGAGCTGGGCATGGTGACACATACCTGTAATCCCAGTATTTGGGAGTCTGAGACAGGAGGATTGCAGGTTCAAAGACAAGCTCACCAAGTGGTGAGACCGCTATCAAACACAGTTTCAAAATAAAACTAAAAAATAGGGCTGAGGGTATAGCTCAGAGGTAGAATGCATCTGGATCCAACCCCTAGTACCATATATATACAAAAAAGTTTATAAAGCCTTAAGATGATTGAGCACCCATAGGTACACATAAAAATGAAAATATTAGGAACAAAATATTTTGTTGATACAAAGAATTACAAGAGTAAGAAATAAATACATGATGTGACTACTCCTCATTTTAAAAAGAGATATTACATGGGCTGGGATGTAGCTCAGTGGCAAAGCACTTGCCTGGCAAGTGCACTGCCCTGGATTTGATCCCCAGTCTAAAAAGACAAAAAATAAATAAATAATGAGAGAGAGAGAGAGAGAGAGAGAGAGAGAGAGAGGAGGAAGAAGAAGAAGAAGAAGAAGAAGAAGGAGGAGGAGGAGGAGGAGGAGGAGGAGGAGGAGGAAGGAGGAGGAGGAGGAGGAGGAGGAAGAAGAAGAAGAAGAAGAAGAAGAAGAAGAAGAAGGAGAAGAAGAAGAAGAAGAAGAAGAAGAAGAAGAAGAAGAAGAAGAAGAAGAAGGAGAAATAGAAGAAGAAGAAGAAGAAGAAGAAGGAGGAGGAGGAGGAGGAGGAGGAGGAGGAGGAGGAGGAGGAGGAGGGATTACAAATGGGGGTCTCTGTTCTGTTTATCATCCTAAATGCGTCCTCTCCCTTCCTATGAAGAGGGAGCTCTAATCTTGAGTTTGGGTGTAAGCCAGGTACTTTTGCATCATCAGTGGTGTGCTGGTGATAACTGTCTGAATTCCTATTTTGTTTTTTATTCGGATCCTCTCATTTAATGGTGTCTTCCTTTGAGGGTCACTAGCTGTTTATAGACTGAGTTTTGGGGAAAATCCCCTGTCACTTGGTTTTAATAAACAACCAAAGAGCCAAAGAGCTCTGGGGCATTTGCTGACATTTTCTAGGTCTTCACAATATAGATCAAGCATCTCTTTTTAGATTTTTCGGAAAACCTGAAATCCCGAATACTCCAAAATACGACACTTTTTGAACACCAACATGATGTCACAAGTAGAAAATTCCACACCTGACTACACATGGCAGGGCACAGTTAAAAACCAGGTGCACTAAAAATTCTGTATAAAATTATCTTCAGGCTATGTGTATAAGGTGTATATAAAACATAGATGAATTTTATATTTTAGACACTGAAAATGAGGTCTGTTCCTAAGATAACTTATTCTATCTATGCAAATATTTTTTTGTGTGTATATGTGTTCTGGAGATTGAAAACAAACATTCTACCTCCGAGCTACACTCACAACCCTTTTTATTTTTTAATTGGAAATGGGGTCTTACTGAATTGCTGAGGCTGTCCTCACACTTGGAATTCTCCTATCTCAGTGTTCCAAGTACTGGGATTATAAGCATGTATTTGAAAATTCCAGGATATCTGAAATCCTATTTAAGATAAGATAGCCTGAACCCTTATCACTCTTTAGGGCAAATTACTGGGTTGAATTTCCGGTGGACCCTGATGAACTTGTAAACAGGTCATATAACTGGGACATTGATTTTATGCCAGGGTCTTTGCTGAGAAAGATGAAGAGATTAAAAAAGGATCACCATTTCTAAAGACCCTTATCCCAATTTCCAGAAATTTTAATGCCAGTTAGTAGATTAGATTGTTGGTAGAAACAGCTTGTAGAGAACAGAGACATTCACTGTGTAGAAAGTGACCACTTAGACCTTTGTTAGTAGAGTGTGAAGGGGATACAGATTATTTAGTGTATAGAAGTTAAACTTTTTTGGGGTGTATGGTATTGGGGATGGAACCCAGGGGCCTTCTACTTTCAGGACACATCCCCAGACCTGTTTTTATTTTTTCTTTGGAAATAGGGTCTTGCTAAGTTGCTGAGGGCCTCACCAAGTTGCTGAGGCTGGCATCAAAGATGTGATCCTCCTGTCCCAGCCTCCCAAGTACTGGGATTACAAGCGTGTGCCATCACGCCCGGCGAGGTTAAATGCTTGTAACAGCTCCTGAAAAGGCTGAGCTGCAGATTGCTCGTCTGGTAGTGCTCTCGGAAGCCAGAGTAGCACAGGCTCTTTGAATTTCATTGCAAGTCCCCAGAAAGGGTGAGGCAGGCTCTCATCAGTGAGGGGTCAGATGGTTTCTGCATGGTCTGATCCAGAGAAGAAAGTGAGGCTGCAGGTTCCTGTCAGCTGACCTCGGCTTGTTCCTCCCTCCCATCACAGTGTGTGCTACGAGCGGGTCCCGTGGTACCCTACGGTGCTCACCTTCATCCTCTCTGCTGTGTGGCATGGCGTCTACCCCGGATACTACTTCACCTTCTTAACTGGATCTCTTGTCACCTTAGCAGCTCGAGCGGTAAGCTGCCTTTGGGTGTAGAATCTTGTCTTTGTAAATCTGTTGCCTGTGTGTTTGTTGTTATCTTTTCCATCCTAGCAGGAAAGATGGTGGCAATGATATTTTGAAAAATGAAATGGTATACAAAAGTCTTCCTATTAGAGAAAAGCTTAATTACATAGGAACTTGTGGTCATTACCAAAAAAGGGGGTTAACCATTTTATTTTCATATTATTACAGAGGGTATTTGTAAAAAGGAATTTTAGGAGGAATATTTGCTACCTAAAGACAGGAACACAATCCAGGAGTGGCAGTGTACACCTGGAATACCAGTCCTTTGAAATCTGAGACAGGAGGATTGCAGGTTCGAGGCCAATCTCAGAAACTTAGTGAGCCCCTATTTCAAAATAAAAAGTAAAATAGGGCAGGGGGTGTGGCTTAAATGTAGAATGTCTCTGAGTTCAATCCCCAGTAAAACACACACACACACACACACACACACACACACACACAACATTGGCTATGAGCACACAGTCTACTAATAACAGATGATAGAGGTTATTAATTAATATAGGCCCCTTAGGACTTCAGTTTGCTTATCCCTGCTGCATTTCTCATTTTATTATCCTAAGCTTAGAAACAATTCACAGAGTCTCAGAGCAGTCAGTGAGATCGCAACCACAGGAGCCGTGTCTGGTGGAGACAGGTCTCACCTCTCGTTTTCTCATGTCTGATCCAGTTAGTTCAGGCAAAATTCTCTGTGAATTTCACAAGTATGGCTCTTAAGGCTTTTTTGAGGAGCCTTTTAGGAGCCTTTTAGTGTGTCCTAGATTTTTCCCCCCCTGCAATTTGCTTGTTAAAAAGCAGGATAATAAAGGAATGAAAAAAATGAGACTGTCTTCAAAGAAGATGAACATTTATAGAAGTAATTGCAATTCAAAGTGCTTTCATGGCCCGATACAGAGTTTTGTGCTTGAATTTCAATATTTAATCATGATTGTAGTCTTCCTTATTTCATATGCCTAGCGCTTTTAATGACATTTGTTAAGCTGTGTTTTAGATATGAATTTAGGAGCCCCCAGCATAGGTGTTCACTCATTCTTTAGATTCTTCTGTGTATATTTGGGAGCCTACTGTGTGCCAGTCAGTGTTGTAGGTGCTGGGCTACCACAATGAACAAGACAAGAGTCCCTTTCTAAGGCCTTCCTAGTTAGGTGGAACTGTACTGGAATTTATATGTAAACAAGGTCATAATTGCTATTTGTGCTGATCAAAACACTTCCAAAATTGCATGTATATTGTACATATTTGTTCATAAGAAATAGGAAAGACATTTCTTTCATTCCTATAGCTATTCATATTAGGAAAGGAAGCTAAAGAACAGATGGTCAGAACAAACTAAGAAGTAAAGGTCAGAGTTTTGTTTCTTAATATATCAGGAATATTGTTCCTTAAAATACTTTTAGTTCTGTGGCCTTAAGGCCTAAAGGCTTCAATTTATACAGGTCATTCGAGGGGGGGGAGCTTCCAAATGTGTTTCACAAATAAGTTAGGTAGAGGATGGAGAGGGCTGGGTTGATAAAGAAGAGCTTCCATTTTTTCTAGAAGGAGAATGAACTACTAAAGTCTTAGGCCCCTGGAGGACACTTAATAAAATCTCATACCTGGTGCCCAGTGTTGCTGATGGATGGAGCCCTGGTCTCTGTCCTGAGGAACGGAGGGCTGAGAAGAGAGGTCCTTATCTCACCTGGCCTCCCTGGATACCGTGCTTTTCCTGCCTGGAGCTCAGATGCCTATCCATCAGCCATTGTTTTTAGCATTGGTTTTGATTCTTGAATCTGGAAAGTTAGACATCTTTCTGGAGGAAAGTCACCTGGAAAAAAACCTGAAATGGTACAGAAGTTTCCATGTCAGAGAACTGTCTCTTACCTGGGTTCAAGGCCCAGATCTGTGATGCTGCTTGACATGATAGGCTTCTATCCGTGTATGCAGTGATGCAGACAGGGCAAACCATAAGTTGCCAATAAGTGGTAGCTGCATTTATTATCAGTAATAGTCATATTATCTGTGTTACTATTACTCAAAAGAAATCATTAGGGAACAGTTTATTTACCAAGGTGTTTAGTAGTTTGTTTATCAGGGTAGAGATACATTGACCAGGGTATATGTCACGAGATTGTTCCTGAATAGCAAAACCGGAAGATGAGCTAAATTTTCCATAATTCCCTTAAAATTATAATGGAGATTAATATTTACTGCTATGGGAAAAAGTGCATGATAAATAACTCATGAAAAAACAGGCTAAAATGTATACTGGGGCCAGCCAGGCATTTTAGGAGGTTGAGACAGGAGGATTGCAGGTTTGAGGCCAGCCTCAGGAACTTAATGAGGCACTCAGCAATTTTGTGGGAGACCCTATTTCAAAATTAAAAAAAAAATAAAAAGCTGGGGATATAGCTCAGTGGTAGAATGTCTTTGGATGGAGCCCTGGTCTCTGTCCTGAGGAACGGAGGGCTGAGAAGAGAGGTCCTTATCTCACCTGGCCTCCCTGGATACCGTGCTTTTCCTGCCTGGAGCTCAGATGCCTATCCATCAGCCATTGTTTTTAGCATTGGTTTTGATTCTTGAATCTGGAAAGTTAGACATCTTTCTGGAGGAAAGTCACCTGGAAAAAAACCTGAACACACACACACACACACACACACACACACACACACACACACACACGCACAGACATGCACAGACAGACACACACAGTGTATAGTGGTGCCATTAAGAATATAAATGTGGGTATATATAAATAGAAAAAGATTTGAGGGCAGTGTGCCAAGTTTTTAAATGGTGCTTTTCTTTCTTTTTTTTTTCTTTTTTTTTTCTTTTGGTGGTACTGGGGTTCCTGGAAGCCCTTCTACCTCCGGGCTACACTCCCAGACCTATTTTTTTTTATTTTTGGAAACAGGTTCTCTTAAGCCAGCGCGGCTGGCTTCGAACCTGCGCGATCAACCTGCGCGATCCTCCTGTCTCCGCCTCCCAAGCACGGGGATTACACGCGTGCACCACCACTCCCAGCTAAATGGTGCTTTTCTATGGGAGGTGTTAAAAATGAAAATAAAATTAATTTTTTTGCTTAGTTGTGTTTTAAACAACTTTCTACAGTGAACATTTTTTTCCTTCTTTTTTTTTTTAAATGGTACTGAGGGTGGAACCCAGGGCCATTCTACCTCTGAGCTACACCCCCAGCCCTATTTTTGATTCTTTATTTTGAAACAGGGTCTCACCGAGTTGCAAAGGGCCTTGCTAAGTAGCTGAGGCTGATGAGCTATAGTCCTCCTGTCTCAGCCTCCCAGGTGCTGGGATTACAAGTGTGCACCACCACACCCGGCTATTTTTTTTTTTTCTTAATAGGAAGAGCCATCCTGATATTTTTTCACCCCACCCGTCTCCCCACTTTTGCCTTCTTGCCTTGCAGGTTAGGAACAACTGCAGACACTACTTCCTTTCTTCAAAGGCTCTGAAGGTCGTTTATGACCTGCTCACCTGGGCGGCCACTCAGCTGGCAGTCTCGTACACAGTGGCGCCCTTTGTCATGTTGGCCGTTGAACCGACTCTCAGTTTATACAAGTAAGTGTCCATTGCTTTAAGTTGCTAGCTAGTACATTTACCTGTTTTCCATATTGAACTTGGGAATCAGGTAAGTTGAACGAGGTCCTGGGACTCATACTAAGAATGTCTAAAGAGGACTTCCATGTGAAATTCACACTCATAGGAGCTTTAAGGTGAAATGGCTGTTTTAGTGGTACCAACATGCACCTATCAACAGCTAAGAAGAGGGTTGACAGGAATCCCTTAGGCTGTTTATAATCAGTAACGGGCTCTCCTGGCAGTGCATTCTGAAGGGGTCCAGATGAAAGACTCAGAGGGTGGATTTGCTGCCCGTGGCTCTTCTTCCCGGGGATTGGGCTGTGTTTGTGACTGTGAGGTGTTCTGAGATCAGGATGGAATCGAGGCAGGAGCTGGGTCTGTAGACTCTTGGGGTTGGCCGGCTTGCAGAGTCCATAGGAAAGCTCTGTGTCCCTTACTGAGATGGTGATTCTAATGGAAGGTTCTAGCTTGGACATAGACTACCCCTGAGTTCAATCCCCAATACCAAAACAAACAAACAAACAAACAAACAAACAAACAAACCAAAAAACAAAACCTCTAATTCTCATTATGAGGCTTTGGTGTATTGAATGCTTTGAACTAAAGGAGAACCAAGATCTCCCCGACTCCCCCACACCAGTCTCTTGCTTCTCTTTTCCTTCCAAAATATATTTAGGGGTTCTCTCTGAAGTTCCCCTACCTACCTAAAGGCTGGGTCTTGCAGATGATTAACTTATAGGACAAAAGACTAGGATTGATGCTGCACCCAGAGCCCAGGCAAACATTGTCCAGGGTCACTGTCTGTTATTCAGGTCTGCGCATCTGTTCTAAACACCATTTGTTCTTCCTCAATAGCTGATGACAGCTCCCACTTCCCTCTCCCCTATAAAAACAATATTTAAGCCTTTCACCATCTATCTAGCCCTTCTTTGAGTTTCATACTTTGTGTAAACACCCATGCACACGTCTACATAATAAATTTGCCTGCTTTTCCTACTGTTAATCTGCCTATTTTCAGTTTCTTTCAGCAAGCACAAACCCTACACAAACACCTTATTCTAATAAGCCAGAGATTCTCTACAGTTGATAGACTGGCTAGGAGTGGATTAAAGAAACTTTTACCACCCAATGCATGTATTAATATAAATAAATAATATGTTTTTATGTTATCAGTAAAGAAGGTGGCGAGAACTACACAACATTCATCAATAAAGTCTTTTTGCTGTATATGTTTCTATAATATTAGGTGATGAGGAGTTTAGCATGGAAATTGTGCTGGATTATATTCAATTTTGGGGGGGCAGGAGATAACAGAAGAGTAAGAAGAGTACTATAAGCTTCAGCCCCCAAAGAAAACCTCAATTCATCTGCTACGAACGTAGGAACCATTCCAGCTCTAGATGAGGAAAACTGAATTGAGCTCCTTTTCTGTGGTTCCCATAGTGAGGCACAGCCTCTAAGATGCTGCCTTCTGCTCTCAGCTGGCTTTACTTTCCTACCCACCCTAGGGTAGCCCGGTGTCCCAGACTCATATTTTGTTTTTGTTGTTGCCATTGGGTCAATGTCCTAATCCAGCATTTGCCTCTGTTGTCTTTTGCATTCTTAACACCCCTAGAAACAGTCTACAGCCTCATTGATTTGTCTTCCTGGGTGACCAACTCGGTGGCATAGGTGATAATTGTTTTGGGTCAGCTCTCTGGGCACAAAGCCCCCTAGGTTTTGAGTTGCCTGCTTTTAACATGATTTTCTGCCAGAAACCCTGGTATGGTATTCTAAGCATATGATATTGCCGTGTGTGGGATTTTTCAAGACTAAATTTGTCATTTACAGCAAAAAAAATGCTTGGCTGTAACTGAGTTTCATTTAATAACCACAGTGTGCTGAGCACTGTGCTAGAAGAAGCTGGGGACAGAATGCCAAACAAAATATCCAGGCAGGCGTGGTGGCTCACACTTGTAATCTTAACATTTGAGAGGCTGAGACAGGAGGATCTGGGTTCACGGACAGCCTCAGCTAGTACTTAGTGAGGCTCTCTGCCACTCAGTGAGACTCTGTTTCAAAAATGAAGACTAAAGTTGGGCATGGTGGTGCATGCTTGTAATCCCAGCGCTTGGGAGGCTGACACAGGAGGATCACACAGGTTCAAAGCCATGCCTCAGCTACTTAGTGAGGCTCTCAATAACTTAGTGATTCTTTGTTTCCAAATAAAATATAGAATAGAGATGGGCATGGTGGTGCACGCTTGTAATCCCAGCATTTGGGAGGCTGAGATCAGAGGATCATGGTTCACAGACAGCCTCAGCTACTTAGTGAGGCCGTCTGCAACTCAGTGAGACCCTGTTTCAAAATAAAGAATAAAATATTGGGCAGGGGTGTAGCTTGGAGGTCAAATGCTGCTGGGTTCCATCCCCAGACCTGAAAAAATAATATATATATATAATAGGTCTGGGAGTATATCCCGGAGGTAGAAAGCCCCTGGGTTCCACCCCTAGTACCACCCCCCCAAAATAAAATAAAATAAAATAAAAAGGCTAAAAAATAGGACTGGGGACGTAGCTTGGAGGTAGAATGCTTCTGGGTTCCATCTCCAGCACCACAAAAATAAATAAATAAATAAATAAACATGAAAATCCTATCTGCTTCCACGGAAGCAAGAGGTTGATGGGAACGACAGGCAATACTTGATGAATTACAAATATACTTTGAGATTGCACTCTGCGTGAATGGTACAAAGCTTTATGGGAACAGCTAACAGGAACGTGGGAGAAGAGGAGGCTTTGGGAAGCAAGTGGCACTTGGGCTCAGCCCTGGAGGCTGAGAAGTAGGACTGAAGCTGGCTCAGTCTGTGAGTGAGGCAGGTCGGCATGGGTACTGCCGCTGAGATAGAAACAGCGTAGGGAGGCCCCACGCTGACACCATGGAAGCACGAGTGTGGGCACGTCACGGAGTCCAAGGTGGGCAGAGGCGGGCTAAGGAGGAGAGGGCCGAGCAGCACCAGCATCCCGTCTATCACCACGGGGACACTGAGCGAGGGTAAATGGAACCGATTCACACAGCAGCTATGAGTTAGAACTGAGGGCCGGACTCAGAATCTGTCAATGCCCAGATTAGTAGTACAGTTACTAAAATTTCTTTAAGAGAAGCTATTTTATTTTTTAGGTTTTCTTTACATTTTTTAAATTTTTATGTGGATCATATTGAAAATGGCATACATTCAGACTGCTTGGTGCCCTCTCCTCCCCCACTTCCCCTTCCCCCTTCCCAACAATGAGTGTCCAGGTTAACCATGCTACATTCATACTTTTACATATATTTGATGTAGCTCCTCCATTAATTAACCTTAGCCTTCTTCTTCGTCTCCTACCCTTCCATTTCAGCTTTGCTGGAGTCACTCTGGTAATCCTGATAGTCCCTAGTTTGGGCATATTAGAGAAAACATATATATGTCCCTTCTCTTTCTGTGCTTGGCTAATCTCACTTAACATAATTCTCCAGGTCTTTCCATCTTCTTGTGAATGACGTGATTTTGTTGTTCTTTATAGCTGAGTAGAATTACATTGTGTGTATTTCTCATAATTTCGCAATCCATTCATCTGTTGATGGAGACCTAGGTTGGCAATTACGAACTGTGCTGCTGTGAACATGGATATGCGTATGTTACTGTAGTTCTCTGATTTCAACCCCTTTGGAAAGATACCCAGGAGTGGTATAGCCGGATCATATGGTGGATCCATTCCCAACTTTCTAAGAAATCTCCACACTGATCTAGGAAAAGCTATTGTGGAAGACAATGACTGCTGGAGGATCAAACTAAATATATGCTAAGTACATACCAACCCGTGTAGATGCTAATTTCTGCACTTAGGAAGGGACTCAGGGAGCAGAATCAAATTGTTATCAAACAGCTTTCCTTTTCTTTTTTTAATTTTTATTTATTTATTTATTTTTTGGTGGTACTGGGGGTGGAACCCAGAGGCTTTCTACCTCCGGGCTATACTCCCAGACCTTTTTAATATTTTATTTGGAAAGAGGGTCTCACTAAGTTGCTGAAAGCCTCACTAATTAGCTGAGACTGGCTTTGAACCTGTGCGGTCCTCCTGTCTCAGCCTCCCAAGCGCAGGGATTAAAAGCGTGCACCACCACGCCCGGCTAATTTTTAATTTTTAATTTTTTGGTGGTACTGGGTTTCCTGGAAGCCCTTCTACCTCTGGGCTATGCTCCCAGACCTATTTTTGTACTTTTTTTATTTGGAAACAGGGTCTCTTAAGCCAGCGTGGCTGGCTTCGAACCTGCGCCATCCTCCTGTCTCTGCCTTCCAAGTGTGGGGATTACAAGCATGTGCCACCACACCTGGTTCAGCTTTCCATTTCTTTTAAAAAAATCTAGCTGGGTGTGGTGGTGCATACTTGTAATCCCAGCATTCGGGAGGCTGAGACTGGAGGATTGTGGTTCACAGACGATCAGCTACTTAGGCCCTCTGCAACTCAGTGAGACCTGGTTTCAAAATAAAGAATAAAAAATAGGGCAGGGGCTGTAGCTTGGAGGTCGAAGGCCCCTGTGGATGCATTGTAATTACATATTGTAATGAGGTTCAGAGTGAAAGGAACACACGTACACAAGTATTTGGTGTTTCCCTTCAGATCTCACTCTGCTCCCTCTCCTTGCCTATATATGTTAATTGATATTGGAACTGATAATTTTATATATGTCCATGGTACTATCTGAACTGTTTCCTTCATCAAGTCTCCTTCCCTGCCTCCTGCCCTTCCCTAGACCTTCTCATCGCTCCATAGGAGTTTTTCCTCCTTTAGCTGAAGTCTGCTTTTTCCCCTAGTTTCTCTCTAGCTTTCGTATATGAGAGAAAACATACAACCCTTCACTTTCTAAGACTGGCTGATCTCACTTAGCATAATATTATTTAGTTCCATCCACTTCCCTGAAAATGACATAATTTAATTCTTTTTTATGGGTGTGTAAATTCCATTGTGAATCTAAAGCTATTTTTTAAAATATATTTGTTTAGGATAAAATTTTTTTTTACTAGTTTGATCCATTAAAAGATGATGTAACTTAAGTCTGGGGTGTATATACCTGTAATCTCATATTTTGGAAGCTGAGACAGCAGGATCATAGGTGTGAGTCCAACCTCAGCAACTTAGTGGGACTCTGTTCAAAATAATAATAGCAACAACAACAACAACAACAACAACAACAACAACAATAATAAAAGGTCTGGGAGTGTAGTTCAAAGATAAAACACCCCCCCACATCAAAGATGATCTAAACTAATGTTATCTGACATGTGTATAAAGTTTACATTTCCTTTTTAGATCATTTCTGTCTAGTAGAACTTTCCGTCATGACTGAAATACTCTGTGTAGTAGATATCTCATAGGTTAGCCAACAGCCTGTGTGGCCATTGAGCATTCAATAGGTGGCTACTGAATTTTCAATTTCATTTCATTTTAATTAATTTAAATTTTAACAGCCATATGTTGCCCCTGGCCTTTGTAAATTGATCACACCTCCAAAAGTGTTCTCAGAATCTTTTAAGAGAACCACTAAGTTTGGTAAAAGAAATTAAAACTGCATGGACTGTTAGTGAAGTTGAGTCGAATGGTTTTCAGGTCTGTTTCTTACCTTGGAATTATTACAGTAACTAGTAATGAATGGCAGTTGTCTGCAAACCCAATTCTCAGTTGGTGTGGTCAACATTCTGACTGCAACAATCCAAAACAACTGACCACACAACTTAGAGGAAGGAAGATTTATTTGCTCACTGTTTTTGGAGATTTCAGGGTTTAGTCTATGTTAGGCTGGATCTGTAGAGCTCAAGGCAGAGTAGCAGGAAGAAAATAGAGGGAGAGATCAAGGGCTCTGATCTCACATCATGGAGGCCAGAAATAAGGGTGTGGGAGCACGAGCCCCAAGGCCATACCCTGAGGGAGCCTTCTTTAGCAACCAAGCCTCACTTTCAACACTGCTGCCTTGTTTCCATGAGGGCTGGGAGACATTCTAAATCCAAGCCATATATCAGTTTGTCTTTCATTACTTGCCATTTAAATTCCTGATGCACTTTTTTTTTGTATCTAATCTGTCTTCAAATCTCAGATTTAGATTTCTCAACTTTTTTCCTTGAAGTTGTCAGTAAGCCCCAAGTTTAATGAACACTTAAAGGTATTATGAAAGAAACCTTCAATGAAATCATTTTGAAATGCCAAATCCTCATACATTAGTCTCTAAGGAGATAACACATGTTAGAATTTGTATAGAAATTTTGTAGGTAGCAAACTCCTTGAAAGTAAGAACTATGCCTTACTCACTTTTGTATCTGGAGGATTTAGGTCATTGCCCAACATGCTCAGTAAATGTTAGTTGAGTTCTTCCTTAATAGAAAAATGAAACTTCTTTAAATCTTAAAGAAAAATGAGATGTCAGAATAGGTTTCCAAACCTTGTTAGAGAATGGAAATTGGTTTCCTTTGATTGACCAAGTATTTGTATTTAATCTAACATAATTACTCTTATGTAGATTTGGACACATATGAAAGATTAAGGAAGACAGAGAACAAAGTATATTTTAGGTGTGTAGACTTTGAAATTTATGGTTACCTGTGGCTAGAGATGCCTTCAGATCTGTTGCCCCAGCATGTCTAGCTGTAGAGCCATTTTCTACTCTCAATAATGACCTTGAGACAGTAAGTTAATTACTATAGTTATTCACGCCTTTGCTTCTGGTTAAAAATCACGTATACTCAGCCCTTTGACTCTGTGTGTTCTGTATGTATGGATTCAACCATCTATGGATCAAAAACATTTGAAAAAAACTTGCCTGTTTCCTGAACACATACAGGACTTTTTATCATTATCCTCTAAACAGTAGAGCCTGACAGCTATTTACATAGGATTTATAATGCATATGTATTATAAGTGGTCTAGAGATTATTTAAAGTATACTAGAGTATACGTAAGTTATTTGCAAATGCTATATTATTTTATATAAGGGACGTGAGCATCTGCAGATTTTGGTGTTTTCAGGGAGTCTTGGAACCAGTCCCCTGTAAAATTGTATTGTTCCCATCATCCCAAGGGCAGGGGCAGAAGCTTATTCCTTTTTGTAGATCTGTAAATAGTGCTTTATAGCCGGGCGTGGTGGCGCACGCTAGTAACCCCAGCATTTGGGAGGCTGAGACCAGAGGATCGTGGTTCGCGGACAGCCTCAGCTACTTAGTGAGGCCCTCTGCAACTCAGTGAGACCCGGTTTCAAAATAAAAAAATAAAAAACAGGGCAGGGGGTGTAGCTCGGAGGTTAAATGCGCCTGGGTTCCATCCCCAGACCCGCAATAAATAAATAAATAAATAAATAAATAAATAGTGCTTTATACATCTTAAGCAGTAAATGTTTATTGAAAGAATAAATGAGTTAAAATATATCAGTGCACTTGACTAATCTGTAAATATTTTTAGGGAAACATTCCTCCTGCTAAAGGGTGGAGTAATTTAGGGCATATGTGCATTCTCTGGTTCTAGTATACCTGGCCTTATAGTTATAGAAGCTGGGGAATGATACATAAATGAATTGTGTTCCCCCATGACATTCTTTCACATTAAAAGCATAAAGTTCAACCATTTCAAATAGATCTAGAACAGTTATGTTAGTGCAAACTGTTTCTGATTACATATATTTGTTGATATGCTAAGCCCAATATTAATTGGATATCTACATTGTACATACTGCTGAGTATTGAGATTTTGCAAACAAAATTTGCCTTTTATTAGTTTGTATCACTGTTATATTTTGGGGGTTATAGACTAGTTTTCAGAATCAGGATCCTCCCAGTTTATAAGACACATAAGAAGAACCCTTTATACTTGTGAAGAGCTTAGGGGTTATTAAAGTGTTAGTTGTTTTTGTTTATGGACAAAGTGTTATTAAAGTGTTAGTTGTTTTTGTTTTATGGTTTAAATTTAGTCTCGTGCATCCTTAGATTTTGAATATTGGGGATTTCTAGCTTTTGTGGGACTAATTCTCTTGGCGCACTTATTATGGCAATGGACAGTACCTGTTTGTCTGCAGATGGGCTGGTTGGCTTGTTTTGTGGTTTTGGTCACCTACCAAAGTGAGGGATCGGTGGAGGGGATGGGGCAAGCCTGGGTGCAGACTCTCTGCTACCACCCAAAGCAGCACCTTCCCTTGCTCTCCTAAAGATGATGTGATCCTGTGTTAGTGCCTATTTATATCCTTTAAATATAAATTTTTTCTGCGTTTTATCCCCATAGGTCCATGTACTTTTATTTACACATCATAAGTCTCCTGATAATACTTTTTCTGCCAATCAAGTCACAAGCTCATACTCAGAGACAACCTCAGACTCTGAATTCCGTTAATAAGAAGAAAGCAGATGGATACCTCCATGAGAAGCTAAACTAGTAAAATTGCAAAATGTTGGAACGATGAGATTGAGAAGGATTCTCCGGTGACTTAGAAGCGATGTTTACATGCATTTGTGTGTGTGTGTGTGTGTGTGTGTGTGTGTGTGTGTGTGTGTGTGTTTTAACTGCAGGGAGTGTTTTTTACAAAGCCTTTTGTACAGTTAAATTGGGCTCTGTCCCATTTATTTGTTTTAATATTTGATAGAGCCTTTCAATGGTGTGGAGGTGTGGAGAATGTGCCAGAATTTCAGAGACTGGACCGCTGGGTCTTTGCTTTTTCTGATGGGATTTCCATCCTCTGAAATCTGGATACTGAGAATCTACCCATTGGCTTCCCAAAGTCAGAAGGTGATTGATTCTTGAGAAGATTTGTCATAGATTTCTTAGATCATAACCTATCCAGACATGATTGTTCCTTGGGAAAGCTCCAGAATCTTTAATGTGTGACATTATTGGTTCGTGGACACAGTGACTACACTCAGAAGATCCCCACCATAGAGGAGAGGGATCTCAAAGTGAGGTTTTCAGGAAACTGAAAAGTCTACAAGCCAGGAGGACCAACCCTGAACACTTGAATGGACTGGTATACCCTCAAATAGGCTGCGTCCCCTGCCTCTGCTTCCCCATGCCAGGAATGTAACTTTTCCCTTTTTTTTCCCTTCTGACCTGAGCCAAGATTGGAAACTAGGAAGTCTCCTGTGTATGTAATACCAGGAGCCCAGGAGGAAGCTACTGTTTCCATTTCGTATGCACTTACTTTTATCTCCTTGACTAGGAATGGCCGTGAGAAGATACCCAACTATAAATTCTTTCAGATGATATTTATATAGAAGATTGGTAAGAAGCAGCAGCAATAACTCTCATTTTTTAACTGACTACTTTTCAGAATAGCGATCCCCCCCCCTTCACTTCATCGAGGTGTTAATGATCATGGCCATGATGCAGGCGTAGGCAGATTTTCATTCATAACTGATTCAGTTCAGCTTCATTTTGGTCGAATCATCATATGGGAAAGCAGAAATTGAAAGACAGTTTTCTCTTCTACTTTTGGTATGAATGTACTGTGGCTCCTTTGGGGGACTTCTTTCAGTAAACTTTTATGTGGGAAAAGAAGCATGGCATTACATGTGGAAAATGATAATAATAAAATATATGCTGCAATGATGTGCCCTCAATAAAGTGGCTTGGGAGGAGAAAATTTGATCAAACCGGATGATAAAAAATCTCTCAATGAATAAATAATATGTTTCTATATAAAAGAATTGTTTCTGCATGCAAAAGTTCTTTTTTTTGTCGAAAGACTTGATATTCAAAAGTGTTTGTGTGTGTGTGTGCGTGTGTGTCTGAAAAATGTGCACAAAACTTAATGTTTTGAAGGGAACTTTAGAGGTATGGTTTACATGCCTAAAATTTGAGGAATATAATATTCTAAATTTTTTTAAAATTTTTATTGGTGCACTGTATTCATACATCATAGTGGGATACAAACTTTTGTAGACATACATGCACACATCGCCCAGTCAGCCCCCACCCGATCCCCACCCCATTCCCTCCCCATCCCTCCTTCCCATGCTTGGCTTAGTGGTTGACATCTAGTATTATAGCAATTTATCCAAAATTAAAAATGATAATCTCACATAACAGTTTCATTTGTCTGATACCAAGCTTTTGATGACTTAAAGATAACATTTCAATATTTCTTTTTGCTTTCTTTCTTACCAGAGAATATTTTTTTTTCTTTTCTTTTTTTTTAGGTGAAACTATCATATATTTATATATTTATTTTTCAGAAAAAAAATCTATCCTAATATAGAATATGGACTCTAGATACCCAAAACGATCTCAAAAAAGAACAAAGCTAGAAGATATATATTTTCTGATTTCAAACCATATAAAGCTACAATAATTGAAACAGTGTAGTACTATTCTAAAGGCAGATATATAAACCATTGGAGTTAAATAAAAGCCTAGAGATAAATTCTTCCATATATTGTCAAGTTATTTTTGACAAGGTTTCCACGAACATTTGGTGGGGGAAATAATTATCTTTTAACTAAATATTGTTGAAAAAATAATAATTACATGAAAAAGAATAAAATTGGACCCTTACCTAACACCATATACAAATATTAACTCAAAATAGATAAAAGACCTAAATATAAATCTTAATTGACTATAAACTTTTAGAAGAAAATCTGGGTCATAAAACCTCACAACATTGAAATTGGCAGTGATTTCTTGGATATGATTTCAATGGCACAGGCAACAGAAGAGTATACAAACTCCCTAAAAAAAAAAAAAAAAAAATATATATATATATATATATATATATATATATATATATATATATATATTATATCCAAAGACAATGTAAATAGAGTTAAAAGTTACTGATTGAATGGGATAAAATATTTCTAAATGCTATATCTGAAGGTATATTAATATTCCAACTAGACATCCTAAAAATTAACGACAATAAAAGCAAACAATACAATTTAGAGATAGGTAAAAGACTAACATAAGTAATGAATCTCCACAGATAACTAATCTTAATTGTCTGTTGGATGGAAAATCTTGTTTCTCTGGTTCTGGTGTGTGTTACCTATTTCTTCTTTGTAGTTAATCTCTTTGAGTATTTTCTCTAGTGCTGGTTTTGAAGACATAAATTCCTTCAGTTTCTTTTTTTTTTTTTTTAATTAATCTATTTTTTAAATTGGTGCATTGTAGTCATATATCAATCACATTGGAGTACAAGACTTGAGAGGATATACAAGCACACATCATCCAATTAGCCCTCCTCCAGCCCCCGTCCCATTCCCTCCCCCTCCCTCCATCCCACACTTCTTTGGTGATTTACTTTGATACATTTGTTTATGTACCTCCTGCGTTTTAAAGAGGCTCCGTCCTCCAGTATTACATACCCTCTGATTGGTTACATTAGTTGCTTCACTATAGGGCCCTTTCTATAGCTCAACCTCTTCCTGTTGCCCTTTTCCTCCTAGTTATTGCTGATTAAGAGAAGCGTCTGATTTATATTTTCTGCGATATTTCTCTGTGCATGCTGCGTTGCAAGTACCAATCCCACTCTTGATGGTCCCAGTAGTGGCCTGGCTACTCAGTGGACTGATCCAGACCTCGCTGGCTCAAGCAGCGGCCTTGCCTCATGTGAGGACCCAGTTCTGGTCTCGCTGGCCCCTGAACCGGTCAAACCCCTAAGCTGGCTTTGGTCCCGACCTTGGAGGCCCCAACACTGGTAATGTCTCACAGCAGGCTCCGATGACGGCCTCACTGGCCCCAGCACCGGCTTAACCCCTTGGCAGGCTCTTATCCTGGCCTCAGAGGCCCCAGTACCGGCCTTGCCTCAAGGCAGGCTCCGATGCCGGCCTAGCTGGCCCCAGCACCGGCCTAATCCCTCGGCAGGCTCCGATCCCGGCCTCGGAGACCCCAGCACTGGTCATGCCTCAAGGCAGGCTCCGATGCCGGCCTCGCTGGCCCCAGCACCGGCCTAACCCCTAGGCAGGCTCATATCCTGGCCTCGGAGGCCCCAGTACCGGCCAGGCCTCACGGCAGGCTCTGATGCCGGCCTCGCTGGCCCCAGCACCGGCCTAACCCCTCAGCAGGCTCTTATCCTGGCCTCGGAGGCTCCAGTACCGGCCTTGCCTCACGGCAGGCTACGATGCCGGCCTCGCTGGCCCCAGCAGCGGCCTAACCCCTCGGCAGGCTCTTATCCTGGCCTCGAGGCCCCAGTACCGGCCTTGCCTCAAGGCAGGCTCCGATGCCGGCCTCGCTGGCCCCAGCACCGGCCTAACCCCTCGGCAGGCTCTTATCCTGGCCTCGGAGGCCCCAGTACCGGCCTTGCCTCACGGCAGGCTCCGATGCCGGCCTCACTGGCCCCAGCAGCGGCCTAACCCCTCGGCAGGCTCCGATCCCGGCCTCTGAGGCCCCAGTACCGGCCTTGCCTCAAGGCAGGCTCCGATGCCGGCCTCGCTGGCCCCAGCACCAGCCTAACCCCTCGGCAGGCTCCGATCCCGGCCTCAGAGGCCCCAGCACTGGTCATGCCTCAAGGCAGGCTCCGATGCCGGCCTCGCTGGCCCCAGCACCGGCCTAACCCCTCAGCAGGCTCTTATCCTGGCCTCGGAGGCCCCAGTACCGGCCTTGCCTCACGGCAGGCTCCGATGCCGGCCTCGCTGGCCCCAGCACCGGCCTAACCCCTCGGCAGGCTCCGATCCCGGCCTCGGAGGCCCCAGCACTGGTCATGCCTCACGGCAGACTCCGCTGCCGGCCTCGTTGGCCCCAGCACTGGCCTAACCCCTCGGCAAGCTCTTATCCTGGCCTTGGAGGCCCCAGTACTGGCCTTGCCTCACGGCAGGCTCCGATGCCGGCCTCGCTGGCCCCAGCACCGGCCTAACCCCTCGGCAGGCTCTTATCCTGGCCTCGAGGCCCCAGTACCGGCCTTGCCTCAAGGCAGGCTCCGATGCCGGCCTCGCTGGCCCCAGCACCGGCCTAACCCCTCGGCAAACTCTTATCCTGGCCTTGGAGGCCCCAGTACCGGCCTTGCCTCACGGCAGGCTCCGATGCCGGCCTCGCTGGCCCCAGCACCGGCCTAACCCCTCGGCAGGCTCTTATCCTGGCCTCGAGGCGCCAGTACCGGCCTTGCCTCAAGGCAGGCTCCGATGCCGGCCTCGCTGGCCCCAGCACCGGCCTAACCCCTCGGCAGGCTCCGATCCCGGCCTCGGAGGCCCCAGCACTGGTCATGCCTCAAGGCAGGCTCCGATGCCGGCCTCTCTGGCCCCAGCACCGGCCTAACCCCTCGGCAGGCTCTTATCCTGGCCTCGGAGGCCCCAGTACCGGCCTTGCCTCACAGCAGGCTCCGATGCCGGCCTCACTGGCCCCAGCAGCGGCCTAACCACTCAGCAGGCTTTTATCCTGGCCTCGGAGGCCCCAGTACCAGCCTTGCCTCACGGCAGGCTCCGATGCCGGCCTCGCTGGCCCCAGCACCGGCCTAACCCCTCGGCATGCTCCGATCCCGGCCTCGGAGGCCCCAGCACTGGTCATGCCTCACGGCAGGCTCCGCTGCCAGCCTCGTTGGCCCCAGCACCGGCCTAACCCCTCGGCAAGCTCTTATCCTGGCCTTGGAGGCCCCAGTACCGGCCTTGCCTCACGGCAGGCTCCGATGCCGGCCTCGCTGGCCCCAGCACCGGCCTAACCCCTCGGCAGGCTCTTATCCTGGCCTCGAGGCCCCAGTACCGGCCTTGCCTCAAGGCAGGCTCCGATGCCGGCCTCACTGGCCCCAGCAGCGGCCTAACCCCTCGGCAGGCTCCGATCCCGGCCTCTGAGGCCCCAGTACCGGCCTTGCCTCAAGGCAGGCTCCGATGCCGGCCTCGCTGGCCCCAGCACCGGCCTAACCCCTCGGCAGGCTCCGATCCCGGCCTCGGAGGCCCCAGCACTGGTCATGCCTCAAGGCAGGCTCCGATGCCGGCCTCTCTGGCCCCAGCACCGGCCTAACCCCTCGGCAGGCTCTTATCCTGGCCTCGGAGGCCCCAGTACCGGCCCTGCCTCAAGGCAGGCTCCGATGCCGGCCTCGCTGGCCCCAGCACCGGCCTAACCCCTCGGCAGGCTCCGATCCCGGCCTCGGAGGCCCCAGCACTGGTCATGCCTCAAGGCAGGCTCCGATGCCGGCCTCGCTGGCCCCAGCACCGGCCTAACCCCTCGGCAGGCTCTTATCCTGGCCTCGTTGGCCCCAGTACCGGCCTTGCCTCACGGCAGGCTCCGATCCTGGCCTCGAAGGCCCCAGCACTGGTCATGCCTCACGGCAGGCTCCGCTGCCGGCCTCGTTGGCCCCAGCACCGGCCTAACCCCTCGGCAAGCTCTTATCCTGGCCTTGGAGGCCCCAGTACCGGCCTTGCCTCACGGTAGGCTCCGATGCCGGCCTCGCTGGCCCCAGCACCGGCCTAACCCCTCGGCAGGCTCTTATCCTGGCCTCGAGGCCCCAGTACCGGCCTTGCCTCAAGGCAGGCTCCGATGCCGGCCTCGCTGGCCCCAGCACCGGCCTAACCCCTCGGCAGGCTCTTATCCTGGCCTCGGAGGCCCCAGTACCGGCCTTGCCTCACGGCAGGCTCCGATGCCGGCCTCACTGGCCCCAGCAGCGGCCTAACCCCTCGGCAGGCTCCGATCCCGGCCTCAGAGGCCCCAGTACGGCCTTGCCTCAAGGCAGGCTCCGATGCCGGCCTCGCTGGCCCCAGCACCGGCCTAACCCCTCAGCAGGCTCCGATCCCGGATTTGGAGGCCCCAGCACTGGCTTTGCATCAAGGCAGGCTCCGATGCTGGCCTCGCTGGCCCCAGCACCGGCCTAACCCCTCAGCAGGCTCTTATCCTGGCCTCGGAGGCCCCAGTACCGGCCTTGCCTCACGGCAGACTCCGATGCCGGCCTCGCTGGCCCCAGCACCGGCCTAACCCCTCGGCAGGCTCCGATGCCGGCCTCGCTGGCCCCAGCACTGGCCTAACCCCTTGGCAGGCTCTTATCCCGGCCTCGGAGGTCCCAGTACCGGCCTTGCCTCATGGCAGGCTCCGATGCCGGCCTCGCTAGCCCCAGCACCAGCCTAACCCCTCGGCAGGCTCTTATCCTGGCCTCGGAGGCCCCAGTACCGGCCTTGCCTCAAGGCAGGCTCCGATGCCGGCCTTGGTGGCCCCAGCACCGGCCTAACCCCTCGGCAGGCTCTTATCCTGGCCTCGGAGGCCCAAGTACTGGCCTTGCCTCATGGCAGGCTCTGATGCCAGCCTCGCTGGCCCCAGCACCGGCCTAACCCCTCAGCAGGCTCCGGTCCCGTCCTCGGGGGCCCCAACACTGGCCTTGCCTCACGGCAGGCTCCGATGCCGGCCTCGCTGACCCCAGCACCGGCCTAACCCCTCAGCAAGTTCCGGACCCGACCTCGGAGGCCCTAGCACAAGCCTTGCATCATGGCAGGCTCCAATGCCGGCCTCGCTGGCCCCAGCATCGGTCTAACCCCTCTGCAGGTTCCAATCCCGGCCACGGAGGCCTCAGTAGTGGCCTTGCCTCACAGCAAGCTCTGATGTCGGCCACTGGCCCCGGCGCCCGCCTAACCCCTCAGCAGGTTCCGATCACTGTCTCTGTGGTTATTATTTCAAAGGTTCCAGTTGTAATGTATCAGATCTCTGCCTCCCCCGAATATTGGCCACTGGCATTGCCACTGCCTCCACCGTTTCAAATCCTTCTCAGGCTCTTTTTCCACTCTGAATGTTGTCCAGTGTTCCGAAGCATGCGTGATGGTAGCATTCGACATTTGCTGTAATTTCTCCAAAAAAAAATAAAGTTGGTAAGATCCGGTTTCTGCTTCTCCTGAATACAAGTCTCCACCACCATAGCGAAGAACTCTTTCAACACCGCATTTCTCCTTGGTCTCCGCTAAACTCTCTCCTTATATGTGATGTCTGAGATTCTTAACAATATAGAGAAATAGCAGTCCTCTTTCATGGCGAATTTTTCCATAAGTTCCAGTGCATTTAGATAAGTTTTTTCTGCATCTCCAGTGTCCTGGCATCCATGACGGCTTTCTTACCACCTCTCCGATGTTTTTCTTTATCTTTTTCTGTTCTGGGCCCGGTTTCTCCAGGGGTCTGACGTGCTACTCGCAGTTCGGCCGGGACCCAGAGTCCCGCGATCCGGGCCCCAGCTGGCGTGCCCTGTGCTCGACCCCCCGCCCAGAACCCAGCATCTTACTGGGCCTGGTTTCTCCAGGGGTCTGGCGTGCTACTCGCAGTTCTGCCTGGGGCCCAGAGTCCCGCGACCCGGGCCCCATCTGGCGTGCCCAGCCCGCGACCCCCACCCAGAACCCAGCGTCTTACTGGGCCTGGTTTCTCCAGGGGTCTGGCTTGCTATGCACAGTTCGGCCGGGGCCCAGAGTCCCGCGACCTGGGCCCCATCTGGCGTGCCCCGCCCGCGACCCCCGCCCAGAACCCAGCGTCTTACTGGGCCTGGTTTCTCCAGGGGTCTGGCGTGCTACTCGCAGTTCTGCCTGGGGCCCAGAGTCCCGCGACCCGGGCCCCATCTGGCGTGCCCAGCCCGCGACCCCCGCCCAGAACCCAGCGTCTTACTGGGCCTGGTTTCTCCAGGGGTCTGGTGTGCTATGCGCAGTTCGGCCGGGGCCGACCCGGGCCCCATCTGGCGTGCCCAGCCCGCGACCCCCGCCCAGAACCCAGCGTCTTACTGGGTCCGGTTTCTCCAGGGGTCTGGCGTGCTACGCGCAGTTCGGCCGGGGCCCAGAGTCCCGCGACCCGGGCCCCATCTGGCATGCCCCGCCCGCGACCCACGCCCAGAACCCAGCGTCTTACTGGGCCTGGTTTCTCCAGGGGTCTGGCGTGCTACTCACAGTTCTGCCTGGGGCCCAGAGTCCCGCGACCCGGGCCCCATCTGGCGTGCCCAGCCCGCGACCCCCGCCCAGAACCCAGCGTCTTACTGGGCCTGGTTTCTCCAGGGGTCTGGCTTGCTATGCACAGTTCGGCCGGGGCCCTTCAGTTTCTGTTTGTCATGGAAGCTTCTTATTTCTCCATCTAATTTGATAGAAAGTTTTGCTGGGTAGGAAATTTTGGGCTGGAAGTTGTTTTTTTTCAGAGTTTGGAATATGTTACTCCAAGCCCTTCTGGCTCTCATGACTTGGTTTGGGAAGTCTGGAGTGATTCTAATTGGTTTGCCTCTGAATGTCACCTGGCCCTTTGTTTTTGTTGCCTTTAAGATTCTCTGCTTGAGCCGGGCGTGGTGGCGCATGCTTGTAATCCCCGCGCTTGGGAGGCAGAGACAGGAGGATTGCGCAGGTTCGAAGCTAGCCACACGCGCTGGCTTAGGAGACCCTGTTTCCAAATAAAAATGTAAAAATAGGTCTGGGAGTGTAGCCCGGAGATAGAAGGGCTTCCAGGAACCCCAGTACCACCAAAAAAAAAAAAAAAAAAAAAAAGATTCTCTGCTTGGCTTCCACATTGGTCATTTTGACAATTATGTGGCGTGGGGATCCTCTTCTCCCATCCTGTCTAAAGGGAGTTCTATAAGTTTCCTGGACCTGTGTATCGACCTCTTGCTCTATGTCTGGAAAATTTTCTGCTATTACTTCCTTGAAGAGATTGTTGATCCCTTTGGTTTCACTTTCTTTTCCCTCCTCTATTCCAATTATTCTTAGGTTAGCTCTCTTAAAATGGGCCCATATTTCTTCAATGTCAGATTCCTGCTGTTGGATATTTTTTTCTAAATTAGAAACTATGCGTTCATTTTTGGATTGCTCATCTTCTAAGAGCGAGATTCTATTCTCCATGTGGTCTAGTCAGTTGTTTGTACTTTGAATTGAGGCCTTTACTTCATTAATTGCATCCTTTATCTCTTTTTGGCTCTCTCTGAATTCTTTTCGAAACACCTCTATTATTTCTACAGTTATTTTCCTGATTTGATCTTCTAGAAATCTCTGAATTTCTGTTTTAGCAGGTTCTGATGTTGTGGGGTTGTGGGCATTCATTGCTCCATTGTTATTCCTCTTTCCCATGATTTTGGAAGTTTGTGCCTTCTCTGGGTTCTTCCCTTGGGTCACTATGACTTCACTTAAGGTGCTCTGGATCTCGAGTCTGTGGTATCTCAGACCCCGCTACTTCTTTACTGGGTTGTATCACAGAGTTTTAGACCCAGGGAGTCGATAGAGGCTGCTTTAGACTATGGGGGGTGCCAGATTGGGCGTTCTCCTATGGTGTGATATCTCTGCCACCGCCACTCCCCCACTGGGTCAAGTCCCAGGGAGTGCAGTACTGGGATTTCTCCTCTGGGGCCCACAATTTGACTCACTGTTGTTGAATACGCAGATCGAGCTGTAGTGGACTCGGTGAATTTGCTGCTACTGCCGCAGGTGGCAATATGGCGCCGCTGCCACACCCTCGGCCGTGAGACTGGAGTATTTGTTCTCTGTTTTTGAGCTCCGCTCTGAGTCCCTGCAGCGTGTGTTAAGCTCAGCCACTGGGAGCTTTAGATGATCCCTGCACCAAAAAATCCCGCCCGGCTGTTCCGCAGCGGCTCACCTCGGCTCGCTGTAGCCGTCCGGTGAACTTGCTGCTGCCGCCGGCAGTAAGGCACTGCTGCTGCGTCCTCAGGCGTGAGGCCCGTGTATCTTCTCTGTGGCTCTGAGCTTTGTTCTGAGTCCCCTTCCTCTCTGGAGCCTGGTGATTTTTTTTTTGTTTCTCTGGTGATGGTTTTTCTGGCTATGAAAGGCACTGATTTTGTGCTAATGGAGATTAGTTGTTAGCGGGGCTTTTAAGCCCCACTTTTCTCGGTCGCCATCTTGCCGGAAGTCTCTAGTCTTGATTTATATTCTAAATTTTTATAGTATGTCAGGCACTTGGGTGGGGATTTTTTTTTACATGATTTCCAATCTTCATTCACAAATTTGCAGTAAGAGTTATTTTCTCTCCAGAAGAGGGGACTGAGAATCAGGCATTTACTAACTGCCCTGTGGTCACAGTGGTATAGCTGAAATTTGATTCCAGGCAATCCCCCAAAAGTTGATAGCCACGGTTCTTTCCGTGAGGTGTTGGCCTGCCAATGCTTCCTGTAGGATCATGAAATGTGGAAGTGATATGTTGATCTTTTTAAAGCCATTATCCAGTCCTGGTGCTTGGGGAGAGTACAGGCATCCCTTTCCTCCTATAGCTATGGGGCATTAGTCCCAGGACCCCTTCAGATATCAAAGTCCAGGAATGTTCAGGTCCTGTATATAAAATGTTATAATATTTACATATAGCCTATGCACACCCTCCCCTATACATATACTTTAAATTATCTCTAGATTACTTAAAATACTACCTAATACAATGTAAACACTATGTAGGTAGTTCTATTGTTTTAGAGAATAGGAAAGTTTATACATGTTTAGTACAGATGCTATTTCCTTGGTTCTTCCTCCCCACCCCCGAAATATTTCAACTGGTAGAAGTAGGACAAGGGCAGAGGGGCGGGTGAGGAGGTCAGTGGGAGTGAGAGCTAAAGGAAGCCAAAATGCTGGGAAGTAGAAACCCACAGAAGCCAGCAGAAGTGGTGTGTGTGTGTGTGTGTGTGTGTGTGTGTGTGTGTGTGTTGGAGGGAGGTGAAACTACTGGGAAGTGGAAACCCACAGAATCAGAAGCTGGTGGGGGCCATGGAAGTGGAAGTTAGGGACAGCGGAGACAGAAGCTGGAGGGAAATACAGCAGCTGGGAAGTGGGAATCCACAGAAGTGGAAGCTGGTTGGGGCCAGTGGAAGTAGAGATTGCGGGTCAGTGGAAGCTGGAAGGGAAAGAGCTGGTGGAGAGTAGGGACCCATGGAAGCAGAAACGAGAGGGAAGCAGAACCACTGGGAAATGGAAACCCTTGGCGGCGGATCCTGATGGGGGGCAGTGGAAGCTGGAGGAAGTGGAGCCACTGGGAAGTGGGGAAGCGGAAGTTTGTAGGCGCAGCGGAAGCGGAAGCTGGTAGGGGCAGCAGAAGCTGAGGGAAGCAAAGCCACTGGGAAGTGTGAACCCATAGAAGTAGAAGCTAATGGGAGGTCCAGCGGAAGTGGAAGCAGGAAGGAAGCAGAGCATCTGGGAAGTGGAAACCCACAGAAACAAGTTGGTGGGTGCCAGCGGAGTTGGGGTAAGTAGAAACTGGAGAGAAGTGGAGCCGGTGGGAGGTGGAAACCCACAGAAGCGGAAGCCAGTGGGGGCAGTGAAAGTGGAAGGCAGAGGGAAGTGGAGCTGCTGGGTAGTGGCAACCCACAGAAGTGGAAGCTGGTAGCGGAAGTCCACAGAATCAGAGGCTGGTGTGTGTTGGGGGAAACAGATCATCGGAGAGGCAGGAGCTGGAAGGAATTCAATCCACTGGAAAGTGGAAACGCTGCAGAAACCAGCAGCAATGGAAGCGGGTATGTGGGGGGGGGGGCAGCAGAAGCCAAAGCGGAAGCGGGAGGGAAGCCAGCGGAAGTGGAAGTTGGGGTGGGCCTGGCGGAAGCCGCTGGGAAGTGGAGAGCCAAAGGAGGAAGCTGGAGGGGAAGCCAGCTGCAGGAGTGGCCACTGCACAGGCGTCCAGTGTGTCCAAGGGCTAATGTAAGCTAAGAAGCAGAATGTGTGGGCCATGCAGGAGACCCAGTCCAATTTAACCAGGAATCTTGGGCAACCCTACTTGCAGTTCCAGAAGTAGTAGCGGTAGGGGTTGGGGGCGGAGAATTTACCAGAGTCATTCCAACAAGAATACTTTGCTCTACAAGACCAAGAAAAATGAACATCTTGCTCATTGAAGAACATGGTAGCTATCACCACAGGCACAGTGTGTGGACCAATTCATATTACAATGAAGTCTGAACTAGCAACATGATCTCTGACCAGGTTTTACTCTATGAAAGTGTTTTCGCTTCTGAGAGAATATTGGTAATGAGAGGAGAGGTGACCACTAGGGTCGCTCACTCTTAAAGTGAAGCTTCTTCAGCCCTAAAAGGACAAGATATTAAAAAGTGTCTAGCACCTTGTTTCTCCTGGAGAAACCAACTATCTTCAGAAAAAAAGTTTCAGTGTAGGACCAAAATCTAAACAGAAGGTTGAGACTATTTTTATTGCTTCAGTTTTCTAAGTTGTCCTAAATATAATGTGCATTTAATGAAAATATATTGATTAGTAAGCTTATGATGGAAAAGAAACACATTTTCTGTCTTTCTTTCCTTTTTTTTTTTTTTTTTTTGGTGGTACTAGGGGTGGAAGCCAGAGGCTTTCTACCTCCGGGCTATACTCCCAGACCTATTTTATATTTTATTTGGAAACAGGGTCTCACTAAGTTGCTGAGAGCCTCACTCAGTAGCTGAGGCTGGCTTCGAACCTGCGTGATCCTCCTGTCTCCGCCTCCCAAGCATGGGGATTACAAGCGTGCGCCACCATGCCTGGCATTTCTGTCTTTCTTAAAAACCAAATCTGAAATTTGATGTTTGTGTGTGTGTGTGTGTGTGTGTGTGTGTGTGTGTGTGTGCGCTCGCGCATGCACACACACGCATATCTTATTGGGTAGCCATGAGGAACAAGAATATTATTCAGTAGTTGCAAAAAGTAGTAAGAAACGCCACCTGAGATTTTTGACTAGTTAAGAGAGTAAAGTCAGGTAGCGGAAACTGAGACAAGAACAGGAGTTATCAGGTGGTCCCCCAGAACTGTTGAGGTTCTTTGATCCCCAATCACTCTGCAGTTTCTGGGTAGTGAGTGGATGGTCCTCCCAGATAATACAGAGCTTAAGAAGCAATCAGTCAATGTGTGACCCATCCAGGATTTGCATCTTTTTTTTTCCTCTCCTTTTGTCTCCGGCACTTGGTATAGTGCCTGTTGAGTAATGAAGATTAGGTGTTTGTTGATTGAAGGAGGGTTTGAGTTGGACTAGTTTAATAGGTCGTTACACCTGACAGTTTTGATGGAGCCACTTTTGCACGGGGGAAACATTGTTTCTGCTTTTCAGAATTCATTTTTGAACTAAAGGCTTGTGTTTTTAGGGAGTTCTGGAAAACATGTTATGTGACATAATCACTCATGCAGCTAGTAGGCGACATCATCTGAATCCCCTGGGTCTATCCATCTACTAATTAATGCATTCGCTTCTTTATCAAGTATGCCATGCCTGCTGTGGGCCTTGCACTCTGCTAGGCACCGCAAGCAAAAGCAGTCAAAGCCCCGTTCTCTGCTCTAGATAAGCTCATCATGAGCCCAGAAAAATGTGATCCAGAGCCGTGTGCTGTAGAAATCCCAGAATGCACAAAGTAGAAGGAAACTGGCTGCAATATCCCTGCTTTCCTGCCAGGTGAGCGCGTCCTCGTTTTTACAGTGGTACCCACAACAGGAACATCTCTGCTCTCCAGCCTTGCATCCAGGTGAAGTTAAGCTTGCCGTGTCCTGAAATTGCAGGTTGACCTTGAACATGCCAGCCCCAGCCAATGCAATAGCTGCCCAAGAGAGCACTTTGTGCTTCATGATTGCTCATGGAGATTGTTTCCAGGCTCAGTGAATGACTTCATGGAGCCCACGAGGAAAGAGAGCTTCTTAGAAAAGTCCCGGCTCACATGAGTGTTGTCCAAGTCCCAGAACTTAGCCAAGGTTCCCTAATATATGCTAAGAGGTAGAAAACTAGAACTGTTGATAGCTACTTTCATTCTTGTTATTTAAGAAAGTCCTTGAATGTGGCACTATTTTCCATTATTTGCAGATGTGGAAACCAAGGCTCGTAGACCGTAAGTGACAGGCATGAGAAGGCAAGGTAATTATAACTAGCTACGGATCTGCTGGGTTTTGTTTATGATTCATTAACTGAAGAAACTTCTTTAGTACAAAATAGGAAGAATGTTTGCAGTGGGCAGTGGGAGACAAGGGGGGGTGCGTTAGAATGTGAAAATAAAGAAACACCAATAGAAATAAGCTGATTGGGTAGCATCAGGTTATTTCAAGTTATTTATTTATTGACTGCAAAAGGAAAAGCACAGGGACTTCCCTATGATACTAAATCAGGTACGCTAGCATGTCGTGTTTTTAGGGGGAAAAAACTGGTCTGTTTGGAAAGCTGCCTGCTCCTTAGCTTGAGCGACTCTATCTGGTTTGATTAGGTCAACTGGTGCCTGGTATTCAGACCTAAGCAATAGCCTCCCATAAACTTTAACACACACAAAATACTTGCCTTACAAGGTCTCCCAGTTAGCAGGGTAGTTGAGTTTGACAACTGGATTGCAGGACCCTAAGGTCCATCTCAGTCCCTATTGAAGAAGCACACTTGTTTTTCAGAAAGAGTCTTAAAGCTTAAAGTCACACTTTTTTTGTGTGTGGTAGTGGATGGAACCCATAGACATTCTACCTCTGAGTTACGCCCATCCCTATTTTTTATTCTTTATTTTGAAACAAGGTCTCACTGAGTTGCAAAGGGCCTCACTAAGTAGTAGCTGAGGCTGGCTGTGAACCGCGGTCCTCCTGTTTCAGCCTCCCAAATGCTATGATGCCTGGCTCTGAAAGTCACTCTTAACACTCTCCTGATCTAGGTTTCTCAATGTAGACTGGCTGGCCCTACCACTTGTGGAGATTTCTCTACACGCAAGGGGCTGGGAAATAGATTTACTGCTGAAAGCAGAGTAGCTGACTGCTGCACATCCATGCAGGATGGCGGTCATGTGACCTTTGCCTCCCTCCCATTGGTTAGGGAAGCCGAGACACTGGGGAGGTGGAAGCCAAGCTGCTGGTGTTCCATTATGTTAAAGAGAGTGTATTGTGGACCCTATGCTTTTGTTCCCAAACCACCTTTGGTTTAACATGGTCCTTGATGTATTTTGAGAAATGCAAAGGTTGCCCTAGCCTTCAGGGATTGGATGTTTGTGAGGAGTAAACCGCTTTGCTGAGAAATCATGGAACTCTGGAGGAAGGAGGCATAGACCTCACACATGCTGAGCAAGTGCTCTACCACTGAGGTACACCCCCAGTACCCTAGAGATGTTTTCAATCTTAGAAAAGGGTACATTTTATTCTAATTTCACTTAGCATTGGGAGGAGAGAAGAGAACAGACTGTATAAGAGAGAATGCAGTAGGAGCTAGAAATTGGAACAGCCAAGTCTCTGGGAGACATTCCAGACACAAAAGATAGCACTGGCCAAGATATTGAACAATTCCACGGGTTTGAGGGTGTGCTGTGCTTCCCATTACTTGAATTTCAAAGCCCAGTGACATAAAGTGAGAGACATTGAGGACATATCAGTAACAGATGCCTTCACAGATATTTGATTACAAACAAATTCGAGAGTCCCACTCAGATATCTTGATTCAGCTAGCCTGGAGTTTTGCCCAGGAATCAGTATTATTAATTAGTTGCCCACACAATTCTGATGCTCAGCCAGGTTTTGGGGAACTACTGGCTTATTCTCAGTTTTTTACACCCGAGGAAACTGAGGCCTGGCAGTTTTAATACATTGCCTAGGCAAGGCATTGATCCTCTTGAGATGAATCCACTATACTTTACTTCCCCCAAACACACTTGTTTCCTGTGGAGGACCCAGCATGGCAGCACTTCCTGGGGACAGTGGGTCTCAGAGGAATTCCCTATATTTCCCAAGTCTCCTTTAATCCTAAGGAGTGTACGGGTAAGTACTCGGGTATGCTTCAAGGACCTGCATTTCTGCTCTCCCTGGGTACCCGCTGGCCTCTAAATACCTGGGTAGCCTCACAGCTGTTCCTTTATATCTGCTGACCCAGTTACTGGAGTCATATTGGGGAGTGCTTTTCTGCAGTGACCTACGTTTCGATACTTTCTGAGATGGGTGTGATGGTGCACACGTGTAATCCTAGCACTGGGGAGGCTGAGAGAGGAGGAGCGCAGGTTTGAAGACAGCCTCAGAATGTAGTGAAACTCAGTAACCTAATGAGACTCTGTTTTAAAAAAATGTAAAAAGGGTATAACTCAGAGGTAGAATGCCCTGGGTTTCCATCCTCGATAAGCCCCTCCTTCCCCAACCAGAAAAAAAAATCTTCTCTGTATCCACATGACCTTCAGGATCCAGTGGTCTTTTTTGTTTTTGGACAAAGAAAATTCATAGGGGATAAGCACTTTTGACATTAAAATTTAGGCTGTCTAAGCAGTTGCAGGAGACAACTGTCCATTCATTCGGGGCCTTCTTTCTGTCTATTGTCTCTGCTTCACAGGCAAAATGACCTTTCAGCATTTCCACTGCAGCCCCATGTGGCAACAGTCTCCATGTGCACTGGTCTAGAAAAACTACCAGATGTCAGGACAAATTTTCTGCCTGGTCACCAGTAACCTTTTCCCTCCAACCCTCCACACTGCCACCAGGGAACTTCCTGGACGGCCCACGAAGCCATTGTTTTTCATAATAACTTCTGTTGGTTCTTGGCTTCGGCAGCATAATACACTTTCCCCTTAATTACCCTGGTTGCCACCACCTCTCCTTTAGACCTGCAGGTACGCCGATGTGGATTCTTCTCCTGCAAGGGGCGCGGGCGGGGGGGACTGTTGGTGACTGAGTTCTGCTCTCTGAAACACCTGCCTCTTCTGAGTGGGCACTCAACAAAGCAGAACAGAGCTCGAAGTTGCAACCTATTTAAGGGAATAGCCTGGACGCTAGGAGAGGAGGAGAGAGAGAGCTAGTGGCTTATTATTATAGGGCCTTTATAAAGGCCTCTACCATTTTAGGCAGAGGAAATGCATCGGGCAAGAGGCTCTTTTCCCTTTGAGGTCCTTGTTTGCCTCTGGATTCAACTCATAGCTCCCCATAAGTTCTCGTTTTGCGACGGACTTGATTTTCTTTGTCTCTCCCCAGCTAAGACCATCAGCTGCCTGTCACCTATAAGTTGTGTTCATTCGTTCCTGAAAAGGCCTGCTCAGGGAGATCTGGATCAGTGATAGCTGAGCAAATGAGCAGATGAATGAATTCTATTCATCATGGCAGGACTATTTTTCTGTGCTGAAGAAGAGGGACAGCTTGGAGAGTTGGGCTGATTTGGAGGTTCTGGTCTTTGCGCTTAGAGACCAGCACTATATATACACTATATATACTCATCACGAGCCTAGGGCTCCAAACTTGCTCTACTGAGTGGCCATGCTTTCTCTTGAATATGGTGCTGCTTTAAGCTCTTTTGTCCACTAGGATTTGGGTCAAGTATGATTAGCATGCTGAACCCAAGGTCCTGGGAGTTCTGCATTTACTGGACTCCTTGTTGCTAGACCTTCACCTTTTACAGCTTTGGTAGTTAGTGGTTCATTTGAAGACTGTGCAGCGTTTCATTGTCTCTATAACCAAGAGTGCACTTATCCCCACCTTCAACTTCGCGTTTCATTAGCTAGGCCTGTCATAACCAAGTCCCACAGAGTGGGCGTCTCAATAACAACCATGCATTGTCTCACAATCCTAGAGGCTACCACCCAAGGACAAGGGTCAGATTCTCCCAAGTCTTTCCTTGGCTTGCAGGTACCTATCTTCCTGTGTCTTCAAAGGT
This sequence comes from Muscardinus avellanarius, assembly GCF_963383645.1. NCBI lineage: Eukaryota > Metazoa > Chordata > Mammalia > Rodentia > Gliridae > Muscardinus > Muscardinus avellanarius. The sequence continues at coordinate 76,973,629 of NC_137800.1, read as the reverse complement.
TTCCCCCCGTCTCTATCTTTCCTTTTCTTATAAGAACTCCAGTCTTCTTGGAACAAGGACCACCATAATGACCTTATATTCCCTCTTTAAAGACCTTACCTCCAAACAAGGTTACATCCTCTGGCTCCATCAGATAAGACTTCATCATAAGAACTTAGGAAGGATGTTGTTCAGCCCACACAGACCTTGAGGCTGGTCTCGCTGTTTCCATGGTAATAAACCATGCTGCAGTGAACATTCCTTTGTATTTCTTTGGTGCACACATGGGTGTGATAGGGTGCATATGTTGAAGCAGAGGTTTGTTGCCGCCTTCTTCATGATGAAGAAAAGGACTTTTGTCTGTTCTCCAGATGGTCGTGTGAATATTTCCCTCTGTTCCAGTGTATAACACCTCTCCTTTCCCCGCATTCTCATCTGTACCGGGTCTTACCAGACTTTTACTTTTTGCCAATATGATCAGTGTGAAAAAAATGTAAAGAGAAAAGAAAAATATTTCTCCTTCCTACTCTGGCTTCTTGCAGCTTTTGGTTTCATTTCCTGGAAGCAGCCACTCTTCTTACACAGTCTGTCTTAGTATTCCTCTGCCCTGCATCTGGCTTCAAACCATGCTGCAGATACACTATCTAATAAGCACCTTTCCATATTACCACAGAAAATTTCCTAAAATTGTTTTTAATGGCTGCACAATATTCTGTGAAGGAATGGAATTAGTATATCAGATAATTAAAAAATATTCACTTAAGGGTTGGGCACTTGGTTGCTGGTTCATTCGCCAAAAGAAAAAATTCTTCTGGAAATTTTTGAAAATGTAGTAAAATGTCCTGTTCTTTCAGCACCATGTGGCATCTTCCTAGTTTTTGTTTGGTAGCTTTGTTTTTTTTTTTTAATTTCTAGTTGTTCTTTTGTGTGGGCATTTATTTTTACCAAAGCCTAGAACTTCCTGTGGAGTTTGGAATTTTAATTTTCCACTTTTTTTTTTTTTTTTTTTTGGTGGAACTAGGGATTGAACCACTGAACCCAGGGACATTCTACCTCCGAGCTATATCCCCGGCTCTATTTTTTATTCTTTATTTTGAAACAGGGTCTCACTAGGTTGCATAAGGCCTCACTAAGTAGCTGAGGCTGGCCTCAAAATTCATGTCTCAGACTCCCAAGTACAGGGATTACAAGCTTGTACCACTACACCTGGCTTTAATTTTTCACTTAATGTTACAGAGTAAGCACATCTCCTGCTATGGGGCCTTTCGCCCATCTTAAACTATTATTAGCAAGACATTGCCTTGACATATTTACAGTTTGTCATCACATGGAAACTGAGGCATGCTTCTCCGAACTATTTAACCCTTTGTGTGGCGAGGGATAATTTATTTACCCTTTCAGTGAATAAGATGTTTTTGTATAGGATATATGGACCTTTAAGGCAAGATAACTCTTTTCATCTATATAGCTGATTAATTTTTCAAATTTCCTATCAAGCTGCTAAAATAATGAACTTCCTTCCTTCCCAGGTTTAGTGAACTTATATCGCCAATGATGAAAAGTATTTATCAGTAATTTTAATAAAAAGAAAAATTAATCTCAGGGAACACTAATAAAATACATCATGCTTAACCTTTCTTCAACAGTCCACAAACACACTTTGTACTAGTAGGTTTCATACTAATAAAGTACTTAAAAGTTTTGTCATTGCTAAATATAGCTTACGTTAAAACAGTGAGCATGGGTTATGTAATTTTGTTATTTTTATCTTGTTTAAAAACTTGAAGTAATGATTTGCAAGCTGGATTCTAATGATATTTTTTTTCTCCTCTAATATCAGTAAGTGCAGGGCAGCCCTAAACTGAACAGTTCAAGGCACACAGACATAAATTCACAGCGGAAATTTGAACTGCGGTCCCAGTGAGGCAAGTAGGAGATGGATATTTCAGGAAGAAAGCACAATTTAAAACCTCAGTATGCTGCCTTTGGAATGTGGCTGAATCACTGTTTTTTGTGAAACTGAAGCAGTGGAGACGGTAGAATTACAAGAATGTGCCTAAGGACGTTTTGCAGAGTGAGAAGGGTCAGGGAGTAGGAAATGTGTTAGACCTGTGTTTGGGTTATTTTTTTGTTTCATTCATTCATTCATTCATTCATTCATTCATTCATTCATTCATGTATTTATGTATTTATGTATTTATTTAAAACAGGTCCTTACTATACTGCCCTAGCTGGGTTTTTGACTCCTGGACTCTGGCATCCTCCTGCCTCAGCCTCCCAGAACCGTTGGGATGGCAGATGTACCCTTATATTGGACTCCTGCCTTTGTTTTTGCTGAACAGGCCTGGGACACGGGTAAGTGATTTTTTTTTTTTTTTTGATATTTCCCAGTTTTAGAACGTGCAGGGTCTCAGCCTTATTAAGAGTCTGCACTTTGAAGTATCTCTTGAGGTAGATTTGAGAGAGAACAAGGGAGCAGTCCCAAAGCACGTAAGAAATACCTGAACCTCTCTCATCATCTCTCTCTACAAATGATTTTAAATTCTTGGCTTCAACATCATTTTTCTAAAGTGGTATGAAGTAGTGACATCTTGTGGCCACCTAAGGTAATTTCAGTTGGCTCATCAAGTTGACAGAGCAAGTCACACATTCATTTGTTCCTTCCTTCATTCACTCATTCATTGCACTTTTAATACCTGGAAGTAGATGCTTTAACCTTTCTGCTATTTCTTTTGAAAAGTGAATGCTCATCTGTCATAGTAACTATAATTTTGTGTGGGTTGAGATTGAACCCAGGGGCATTCTACCTCCAAGGTTCACCCCTGGCACTTTTTATTTTTTTGTTATTATTTTTTATTTATTTTTATTTTTTGGTGGTACTGGGGTTCCTGGAAACCCCTCTACCCTTGGGATACACTCCCAGACCTATTTTTATATTTTTATTTGGAAACAGGGTCTCTTAAACCAGCAAGGCTGGCTTCAAACCTGCGTGATCCTCCTGTCTCCTCCTCCCAAGCATGTGGATTATAAGCGTGCGCCACCACGCCCGGCTATTTTTTTAAATTTTTAAACAGATTCTTGCTAGGTTGCTGAGAATCTTGCTGTATTTCTGAGGCTGACTTTGAATGTGCGATGCTCCAGTCCTAGCCTCCCAAGTACTGGCATTAAAGTTGTGCACCACCATGCCTGGCAAGATGAGATTTTAATGACTGTGCATTGCGCAATTTCTGCTCTAACATTCTCTGATTTGCTGTCGTTAGTTGTATTGTTGTTAGTGTGAGCTAACTTCATTTTGGGCCTATAACTTTGAGGTAAGTCTTTTGTTTCCTGGGTAATATGTGCCAAGTAAGCCGGGTATGGTGATGCACGCTTGTAATCCCAGCATTCGGGAGGCCGAGACAGGAGGATTTCAGGCTGTTTGCAGACAGCCTCAGCTACTTAGTGAGGTCCTTTGCAACGTAGTGAGACCCTGTTTCAAATAAATAATTAAAAAATTAGGGCAGGGGGTGTAGCTTGGAGGTAGAATGCCTTTGGGTTCCACCCTCAGACCTCCCCCCCACAATATGTGCGTGTGTGTGTGTGTGTGTGTGTGTGTGTGTGTGTGTATGCCAAGTGGCCACTTCCTTAAGGGAAATATTGGCATTTTTATGTTATGTTTCTTTATTGACATTTCAGTTTTATGGTTGGGGCAGTGAGATAAGTTTCTGAATTTGGAAAGAAGCAGATTAATGTTTAGCAAATATTTAAGTCTTCTCTGTGTTGCCAGTAGGCATAATCAATAAATTCCTTGTTCACACAAGAGAGTACAACATGGGCACTGGCCTCTTCTGGGCCAGGATTACCAGGCAGGAAAATGCCATGAATTAATTTTTATCCCTAGGTCACCCTTCCTAACTCATCTTTTTCTCAGCAAAACAGGGGACTTGAAGAAAACCCACAAAGTCACGTTTATTAAGCCTTACTGTCACAAGGAAAAAAGGATTAAAAAGCATCATATCGTTTAGACAAATTCATGCCTTTTTTCTTTCCTTGTGATTCGTTTCCCAAACATCACAAGAAAAGCTTCATTCCCTTCTGAAAAGAGACATTCCATTTCGTCCCACATTTCATTTGTAATGCAGTGTGCGGAGACCTTTCCCGAACATTCTTTCCATGGTTTCCTAAACCAACAATCTGGAGGTAGTGGGACCAGGTGTTATATCCTCTTTCTAAATCGGGAACCGGAGGCCTGAGAGTTGAGTTACTTTCCCATGGGCACACTTCCTAGTTTGGGGTAGAGTCGGGTTTGGAACTTTGGGCCTCCGTTGTAGGCTCAGTTCTCCTACTCTCAAGTTTCAAGTTTCTAGAATTACATAAAAATTCTTCTTGCGGCAAAAGTTTGAAAAAATTGTATTCAGAATTTGATTTTTTCAGACTTATTAATCTCTGAATGGGGGAATCATCCCTTTAGGGAGACGGAAAGGCCAGCGGATAGTCTTGGGTTGTGTTTCTACGTACAAAGACTCTGAGATAAAGATTTAATTTTAAGGAGCGGCAGTTTGTTCGGAAGTGGATGGGGGAGTGATAAAGGGAAGAGATGGACACAGATGCAGGGTAGCTTAATTAGTAGATCACCACTGTGGGCAGTTGGAGCTCAGCTGGCTGGGGATCTCTGAAAACAGTACAGAATATACGTCATAACTGTTCCACGTGGGAGAAGGGGGAGCTGGGGTATTCACGGATCAACTTTTCTTCTTTTTGTGGTACTGGGGATGGAACCCAGGGACATTCTACCTCCAAGTAACACCCCCAGCCCTATTTTTTATTCTTTATTTTGAAACAGGGTCTCACTTGAAATGTTGAAAATGGAGCTAGGGAGTCACAAAGGAGGTAAACTACCAGACAGGTTATCAAAAGCTGCTGCTTTATTCGGACCCAGCACCCTCAGGGAGTCAGCAGGCCATGGGGGAAGGGACCAACGAGCCATGTGCTTGGAGAGTCGCGAGTAGTTCCAATCAGCTGGCTGAGTCAAGTGGTTAAAAGGAAGCACCGATGTTTTATAGGCATGCCGATTCTCTCACGACATCTGTAGTCTCTTGACCTCTGGAGTCTGTCTTGCAATGTTTGGAGTCTTGTGACACTGCCTCTTGTCCCCGCTAAGGGGTCACGTGGGGTGAGGGGAGGGGGACCCGACCTATCATCACTGAGTTGCAAAGGGCCTCACTAAGTAGCTGAGGCTGACCACAAACCACCATCTTCCTGTCTCAACTCCCGAATGCTGGGATTACCAGTGTGGGCCACCACAACTCTCAGTTCTCATCAAGACAACTGCTAGTACCACTGCACGCCCTGCAAGCCGGTGAGGATGTGCATTACCTCAAAAAGGCCCTCCAGCAGAGCTACAGGGGATCAGAGTAGGAAGCTGCTGTATGCATGAAGAATGTGTGCTGAGATGTAGATGGGACACTCTGGATGCGTCCCTTGCATGGATACACCTGCTCTTCTGAATTCTTGGTGATCATTAGAGTCAAGTCATCATGCAGCATCCTAAGTGAGACACAAATTAGATTTAATAACCTAGGGCTTCTACCTATCACAGACGAATTGAAAATATAGACCTTAGGCCAGGAGTGGTGTTGCACGCTTGTAATCCCCATGCTTGGAGGATCACGCAGGTTTGAAGCCAGCCTCGCTGGCTTAAGAGACCCTGTTTCCAAATTAAAAAAAAAATTATATACATGTCTGGGAGTGTAGCCCAGAGGTAGGAGGGTTTCCAGGAACCCCAGTACCACCAAAAAAAAAAAAAAAAAAAAAAAAAAACGAAAGAAAAAGAAAAAGAAAATATAGACCTTAAAAAAGTAACACTGTGGTGGTGCATGCTTGCAATCTCAGCATTTGGGAGGCTGAGACAGGAGGATCACGGTTTGCGGACAGCCTCAGCTACTTAGTGAGGCCCTTTGTAACTCAGTGATACCCTGTTTCAAAATAAAGAATGAAAACTAGGTCTGGGGGTGTAGCTCAGAGGTAGAATGTCCCTGGATTCCATCCCCAGTACCACACAGAAAAAGTAACAATGTGAGAGAATTTATTGTCAAGTTGTCCAAGCGAGTTGAAATGGATGTTAAGTACTTTCAGAGTTTAGAGAAGAGAGAGATGAGCCAGAATTTCTTGCTGAGGAAGAACTCAAGGTGATAAAAGGAACTGGGTCGGGAGAGTAAAGACCAAATGTGGGATTGAGTGAAAAATACAGGCAAGGGTGACACATCGTTCTTATCTAGACAATGGGAAATTGAACGTTTCTCTCACCCTGTATCAAACCAATGGGTACGTATAGTTTAAAATAAATAGCTTAGAGGCTGATGATGTGATGTAAATAAATATCTAATACTTTTTAAAACAAGTGACAAATGGTAGGTTTATCCACCCACAGTGACAGAGATGCTGCCACTAATAATAGATAGTGATATGGAATTGAAATCATGTTTAAAGTTTATCTCCCTTAATTTATATACTAAAAAAGACAAACTGAAAATAAGTGATTATAAATATATATGTATTTTAAATCATTTTATAAATAATGATTATAAATATATATGATTATAAAAAGTAGAAAGATGGAAATATTAAAGGGAAGATGAAAAATGAATGAGGTAGAAGAAAATCATAAAGAGAGTCAATAAAGCTGAAATTTGGTTTTTGTTAAGGAGTAATTGTATTAATAAATTCCCAGAGAGATATAGTAAAGAAAGGCAGACATAAAACACCAATAATTGTTAGCAGGAATCAAAAAGGAGAAAATGTCATGGGTCCTGTTGCAAACAGGTAACATGTTATAAGAATATTATGAGAAGCTTTAGATAGTAAATTTAGTAAGCTAGATGAGAATTGAACCATTCCTCAAAAAACTACAACTGACCAGAACTGACAGAAGAAATAGAAAAACCAGAATAATCTTATAACTATTAAATAGGATCTATATTTAAGAATCTTCCCCATAAGGAAAACTTTAATCTCAGAAATCTCACTGGTCAATTCTTCATAATAATTAAGAGAGAATTAATTCTAGCTGGGCATGGTGTTGCACGCTTATATCCTCAGTACTTGGGAGGCTGAGATGCTAGAATCTTAAGTTTGAGGCAACTTAGTGAGACCCTGTCTCAAAATTAAGAAAAGAAGGAAAAAAGGAAAAGGGTGGGTTGGTTGGGGATGTGGCTTGATGGTAGAGCACCCCTGGGTTCAATCCCTAGTACTGAAAAAATAAAAATAAAAAAGAATTAGTAATAAACTTTGCAGCTCTTTCAAAGAAATGAAATAAAAAGCCAGGTGTGGTGGCGCATGCTTGAAATCCCAGTACTTGGGAGGCTGAGACAGGAGGATCTCAGGTTTGTGGCCAGCCTCAGCTACTTAGTGAGGCCCTCCACAACTTAGTGAGACCCTGTTTCAAAAGAAAGAATAAAAATAGGTCTGGGGCTGTAGCTCAGAGGTAGAATGCCTCTGGGTTCAATCCCTAGGGCAGCATTAAAAAAAAAAAAGGAAAGGAAAAAATAGAATCTTTAATGCTTGATATCAAATATGAGAAACATCATAAGAAAAACTACTCAAAACCCTAAATAAAATACTAAGAAAGTTTATAAGCAATATGTAAAAAATAATAAATACTGCTCAGATTGATTTATTTTTGGGAATGCCAGCTTGGCTTAGTATTCAAAAAGTAATCAGTTTGGTCAACATGCAGAATAAAGGAGAAAACTTGTGATTTTTTTTTTTTTTTTTTGTGGTACTGGGGTTCCTGGAAGCCCGTCTACCTCCAGGCTACACTCCCAGACCTATTTTTACATTTTTTAAAATTTGGAAACAGGGTCTCCTAAGCCAGCGCGCACGGCTGGCTTCGAACCTGCGCGATCCTCCTGTCTCTGCCTCCCAAGGGCGGGGATTACAAGCGTGCGCCACCACGCCCGGCTCGTGATTTTTTTTTAAAGTGCTAGGAATCAAAGCCAGGGCTTGTGTGCTTGCTAGACAAGTATGCTACCACTGAGCTATACCTCCTGGCCCCATAAATTCATAAAAAGCATTTGGAAACATTTAGTATTTACTCATCATTTTAGAAAAGTCTCTGTAAATTAATAATCAGAAGAAGCTTTGTAGCTGGGCGTGGTGGTTCACACCTGTAATTCCAGTATTTTGGAGGCTGATACAGGAGGATTGCAGGTTTGAGGTCAGCCTCAGTCACATAGTGGAATTCTTAGCAACTTAGTGAGACCTTGTTTTAAAACAAACAAACAAAAAATAAATAAAAATAAAAAGGGCTGGGGGTGTAGCTCAGAAGTAGAATGTCCCAGGGTTCAATCCTAGTACCAAAAAAAAAAATTTCTTTATCTAATAAACACAAGAACAATAGCAGCCAACATACATGATAATGAAATGCTGAAGGATTTCCCATTGAAATAAAGCAAAGAAAAGAACAAAAAATATATATGTTGGAAAGAAAGAAAGAAACAAACCTTTAATTAAATGTAGAAGTCATGTACATTGAAAATCTGGAAGAACAAACATACAGATGAATTATCAGAACTACGTGAGCTTAGGCAAGTCTTGAGATACAAGGTCTATATACAAATACTTTGCTTCCTTTAGTCGTTTCTTTTTTATAGCAATGTGGTTTCTCATCCCAGAGGTAGAAGAAAGGGAGCCCAGCAACAGTACCTCCTGTAACTGTGAAAAAGTAGCACAGGATTTCACTTAGGTGAGGGACAGGGACCAGCGCCCTGTGAGGGATGGGGGACACCTGCGCTGAGTCAGAATTAGCTAAGCCAAGAGGAAAACGAAGGCCCACGGCAGGCAGAAAGAACAGCCTGTGTGAAAGTCCTAAGAGGGACGGTGTAGGGGGCGTTAGAATGGAACTGAAGGCAGCCACTCTGCCTAGAATCAAGAGGAAGGGGGAGGCTGTCAACGCTGAGGCTGCTAACGTAAGCAAGACCCAGTTAGGAGAGTCTCAGGGTCAGCTTTAAGGGCGTGAGAAGTCATTAGAAGGTCAAGGCTTTGTGTATTCCTGAAGGACATGGGACAAAGGGTGAGACTCTAGGAAGGACCCGGTTCACTAAATCGTGATCTCTCTGAGAGCAAGAACCATGAATTATTTTTCCCCCCATAATGTCCGGAATAGAAGCACCTATACTCAGTGTGTGTCTGACTTGACTATAGGTAACCAATTCAATTTCTGAAAAAATAGAACAAGCATATCGCTTTTTGTTTTTCTTCCCTGAGATTTTGGTTGACTCTGTTCCCGGAAAGACCATGCGCTCTTTTTGGCTCTTGGGCTCTTTGAGTGAAGAATTAATTATCTTAATTTTTAAAAAAATTTTGTGGGCCGGGCGTGGTGGCGCACGCTTGTCATCCCCGCGCTTGGGAGGCGGAGACAGGAGGATCGCGCAGGTTCGAAGTCAGCCGTGCTGGCGTAAGAGACCCTGTTTCAAAAATATAAAATGGGTCTGGGAGTGTAGCCCGGAGGAAGAAGGGCTTCCAGGAACCCCAGTACCACCAAAAAAAAAAAAAAAAAAAAATTGTGGTTCTGGGGATTGATGCCAGAGGGTATAACCTCTAAGTAATACCTTCAGACTGATTTTATTTCTTATTTGGAAATAGAGTCCTGCTAAGTTGCTGAGGTTGACTTTGAACCTGCAGTCTCCTATCTCAGCCTTCCAAGATCTGGGATTACAAGCGTGCACCACCATGCCTGGCTGAAAAATCCATTCTTTCTTTAGCCCTTTACTGATCCATTATTTTTCTTATTTAAACAGATTTGAAATCGATATGCTACCTGATATCAACAGACACTGCACTTTTCAATATCTTGTTTGGGATTTTTTTTATAATGGGGATAGGCTATTGCTATGAAAATATATATATATATATTTTTGTGTGTATGTGGTGCTGGGGATTAAACCCAAGGGCATTCTACCTCTGAGCTACATCCCCACTCCTATTTTTTATTCTTTATTTTGAAATAGAGTCTCATTAAATTGCAGAGGGCCTAAGTAGCTGAGGCTGGCCACGAACCCACATCTTCTATCTCAGCCTCCCAAGTACTGGGATTACAAGCATGCACCAACATGCTGGATTAAGAACATTTTAAAAAGCAATAAGTAAGCTATTCTGGCGTAGCTGGTGAAAAGCAACATCTGGGTTCTTGTGCAGTTACAGAGCCATCAGAAACACTGGTGCAGGGTGAAGTTAGAGTTATGAGACAGGAGTAAGATGCTGCTCTGCCATTCTAGGTGTTGTACCCTAGAACATGTGCCTTTGCTTTTTATGTCTTATTTTACCCATTTTTGTTATGGGATAATAATAATTATCTCAAAGGGATGTGTTAAAGATGAAAGGAAAATCCATATAAAACATCTGACATATGGCAGACACTCAATAAATGTTAACAGTAAATGCGCTGAATTTAAGATAGTGGAGAGACTTAAGCACACATAGTTAAGCCCATCTCTAAGGATAATTAATGGTACAAATAGCAACTAACTTTTATTGACGTTTACTACATGACTACAACTCTACCAAGAACTCAAACTAGGTCACTGCACTCAATCCCCACACTCTGTATGATCAAGTCAGAAACCTGGATGGTGAATGACTTCAAGGGTCAGTTCTAAACTCTGATAGGAGATTGTTTTTTCTGATTGATCCATTGGAAGGTGGTCGGCCACAGAGTGGTGGTCAGCGCAAAGATTCCCACATCCTAATTCTTAGAATGTATATCGCATATATACAGTCCATACACTGGATACATACCCAGTAGTGAGATAATTAGATCGTATGGTAGTTCTATTTTTAAATTTTTGAGTAATCTCCATATTCTTTTTCATAATAGATGTGCTAGTTTACCTTCCCACTAATAGTGCCCATGACTTTGTTTTTCTTCACATTCCTGACAATATTTGTTATCAGTTTTTTTTTTTTTTTGGAAATAGCCATCCTGATGGATGTAAAGTGACACCTCATTGTATTTTTAATTTGCAATTTCTCTGATGGTTAGTGATGTTAAAATTTTTTTCATTTGTCTTGGCAATTTCTATGTTTTCCTTTAAGAGATGTATACTCAAGTCCTTTGCCTTCTTCCTTCCTTCCTTCCTCCTCCTTCATCTTTTTTTTTTTTTTTCATTCAGTACTGGGAACTGAGCCCAGGTCCTTGCACATGATGCTAGGCAAACACTCTAGTACTGAGCTATAGCTCCATCCATTTTTATTTTAGACAGGCTCTTGCTAAGTTATCCAGACTAGTCTTGAACTTGCAGTTCCCCTGCCTCAACCTCTGAATAGCTGGGATTACAGGAGTGCACCATCATGTCCAGCTTCTATGTTTTAAAATAAAATTATCTGGTTTTTTTTTTGCTATTGAGTTATTTAATTTCCTTATATGTTTTGGATATTAACCCCTTATCAGATGCAATGTTTGCCATATTTTCTTCCATTCCATGGGTCGTCTCTTTGTTGATTGTTTTTTTGGCTGTGTAGACATTTTTGTTTGATAAAAAATCTCATTTGTCTGTTCTTTACTTTTGTGTCTTGTGCTTTTGTATTCATTCTAAAACTAAATAATTGCTTCAACCAATGTCATGTTTTCTACCAGTAGTTTTACACTTCAGGTCTATGGTTAAACCTTTAATCTATTTTGAACTGATATTTACATATGGTCTAAGATAAGTTCTAATTTTTTTTTTGCATGTAGATATTGAGTTGTCCTAACACCATTTATAAAGAAACTCTTGCTCCCAAGTGACACCTTTATGGAAGATCAATTGACCATAAATGTATGCATTTATTTCTCTCCATTCTGTTCCATTGGGCTATGTGTCTGTTTTTAAATCAGTAACATATTTTGATTACTATATTCCTGTAGTATATTTTGAAGTTGGGCAGGATGATGCCCCCAGCTTTGTTCTTTTAGCTCAGGATTGCTTTAGCTAGTTGATATCCTTTTTGAGGTTTCATACAAATTTTAGGATTTTTTTCTATTTCTATGAAAATGTCATTGCAATTTTAATAGAGATTGAGCTGAATCTATAGATCACTTTGGATTGTATGGGCATTTTAACAACATGAATCTTCCTATTCCATGAACATGGGATATCGTCTTATCCCATTTATTTGTATCTTCAGTTTCTTTTGCCAGTGTTTTATAGTTTCCAGTGTATAGATCTTGTTGTTCCTTGGTTAAATTTATTTCTAAACATTTTTTTCTCATGGTTATTATACATAAGCTTGTTTTATCGATCTCTTTCCAAGAAGTCATTGTTAGTTGTATAGAAATGCTACACATTATTGTATGTTAATTTTATATTTTGCAACTTTACTAAATTGATTTATAAGTTATAACAGTATTTTTTGGTAGAGTCCTTGGGTTTTTGAATTTAAAATTATGTCATCTAATTATAGTGCACCAATAAAAGTATAAAAATTATTTTATCTGCCAACAGAGACAACTTAATTTCTACAACTTAATTTCTACTTTGCTGAGTGCATTTTATCTCTTTCTTTTACTTAATTCCTCTGGCTAGGATTTCTAGTTCTTTTAAGAACTAGAAATGCATATGGGCATTCTTGTCTTGTTCCTAATCTTAGAGGGAAAGCACTTAGCCATTCATTGTTGAGGATGATGTTCACTGTGGATTTGTCATTAGTGTCCTTTCTTGTGTTGAGCCATATCCCTTCTATTTTTAGTTGCAAGTTTTATCATGAAAAGATGTTGGATTTTATCAAATGGTTTAAAATATTTTTATACTTTTATTGGTGCTCTTTGTATCAATTGAGATGACCATATTTTTTGCTTTATTTTCTATTAATGTGGTGGTATGTCACATTTATAGATTTGTATAGTTGAACCATCCTTGTATCCCTGAGATAAATCCACCTTGATTGTGCAGAATGATCTTTTTAGTGTGCTCCTGAATCTAATTTCCTAGTAGTTTATTGAAGCTTTTTGCATCTATCTCCATTGGGAACATTCATCTCATTCATCTATAATATCCTTTTCTTTGAGGGTTCTTATCTGGCTTTGGTATCAAAGAAATTCTGGCCTCATAAAATGAGTTTGGAATTATTCCCTCTTTTTTTTTTTTTTTTGAAAGAGTTTGCAATAGATTGGTATTAGTTCTTCTTTGAATGTTTAGTAGTCATGAGCGATCCAGTTTTGGGCTTTTATTTGCTTGAAGACTTTGTAATTTTGTGTGGTTTTAAATCACTAAATTTGTTTCAGCAGCATAGGAAAGTAATATAGAAAGTCAGTGCTTCAAACTGAGGGAGCACTGTCAGAACATTCCTGGAGCACTATCATAGCCTCATAACTATCTCTCTGCTTCCAACCTCAAACCACACCTGCCTTGCTCCATTTCCAACCAAACAACTGGAGCAATGCCATTGAAACAAATTGGGTCATGTCAGTCCTTCAGTGGCTGCCCTTACCTGTACATCACTGTATTTCTCAGTATCTAGAACTGTACCTGGATTCACCAGTACTTCCCGTTAATGAAGGAATACACTCAAAATCCCACAGAAGCTGAAATCCATAAAATAAAAAAGTTAAAAATCATCCTGGAACTTCCGGGAAGATGGCGACCGAGAAAAGTGGGGCTTAAGAGCCCCGCTAACAACCAATCTCCATTACCACAAAATCAGCGCCTTTCATAGCCAGAAAACACCATCACCAGAGAAACAAAAAAATCACCAGGCTCCAGAGAGAAAGCGGACTGAGAACAGAGCTCAGAGCCACAGAGGAGATACACCGGCCTCATGCCCGAGGATGCAGCAGCAGCGCCATACTGCCGGCGGCAGCGGCAAGTTCACCGGACGGCTACAGCAAGCCGAGGTGAGCCGCTGCGGAACAGCCAGGTGGGATTTTTCAGCGCAGGAAGCATCTAAAGCTCCCAGTGGCTGAGCTCAGCACATGCTGCAGGGATTCAGAGTGGAAATCAAAACCAAGAAGAAATACGCCAGCCTCACGGCCGAGGGCGTAGCAGTGGCGCCATATTGCCACCGGCGGCAGCAGCAGCGAATTCACCGAGTTCAGTACAGCTACATCTGCGAACTCAAGAACAGTGAGTCAAATTGCGGGCCACAGAGGAGAAATCCCAGTACTGTACTCCCTGGGACTTGACCCAGTGGGGGAGTGGCGGTGGCAGAGATAACACACCATAGGAGAATGTGCAACCTGGCACCCCCCATAGTCTAAAGCAGCCTCTATCGACTCCCTGGGTCGGAGACTCTGTGATACAACCCAGTAAAGGAGTAGTGGGGTCTGAGATACTACTGACTCGAGATCCAGAACACCTTAAGTGAAGTCATAGTGACCCAAGGGAAGAACCCAGAGAAGGCACAAACTTCTGAAATCATGGGAAAGAGGAATAACACTGGAGCAATGAATGCCCACAACCCCACAACATCAGAACCCGATAAAACAGAAAATCAGAGATTTCTAGAAGATCAAATCAGGAAAATAACTGTAGAAATAATAGAGGTGCTTCGAAAAGAACTCAGAGAGAGCCAAAAAGAGATAAAGGATGCAATTCATGAAGTAAAGGCCTCAATTCAAAGCACAAACAACCGATTAGAACACATGGAGAACAGAATCTCGCTCTTAGAAGATGATCATTCCAAAAATGAACGCATAGTTTCTAATCTAGAAAAAAATATCCGACAGCAGGAATCTGACATTGAAGAAATATGGGCCCATTTTAAGAGAGGTAACCTAAGAATAATTGGAATAGAGGAGGGAAAAGAAAGTGAAACCAAAGGGATCAACAATCTCTTCAAGGAAGTAATAGCAGAAAATTTTCCAAACAATACAGCAAGAGGTTGATACACAGGTCCAGGAAACTTATAGAACTCCCTTTAGACAGGATCGGAGAAGAGGATCCCCACGCCACATAATTGTCAAAATGACCAATGTGGAAGCCAAGCAGAGAATCTTAAAGGCAACAAAAACAAAGGACCAAGTGACATTCAGAGGCAAACCAATTAGAATCACTCCAGACTTCCCAAACCAAGTCATGAGAGCCAGAAGGGCTTGGAGTAACATATTCCAAACTCTGAAAGAAAACAACTTCCAGCCAAAAATTTCCTACCCAGCAAAACTTTCTATCAAATTAGATGGAGAAATAAGAAGCCTCCATGACAAGCAGAAACTGAAGGAATTTATGTCTCCAAAACCAGCACTAGAGAAAATACTCAAAGAGATTAACTACAAAGAAGAAATAGGTAACACACACCAGAACCAGAGAAACAAGATTTTCCATCCAAAAGACAACTAAGATTGGTTATCTGTGGAGACTCATTATTTATGTTAGTGTTTTACCTATCTCTAAATGGTATTGTTTGCCTTTATTGTTGTTAATTTTTAGGATTTCTAGTTGGAATATTAATATACCTTCAGATATAGCATTTGGAAATATTTTATCCCATTCTATTAGTAACTTTTAACTCTGTTTACATTGTCTTTGGATATACAATATTTTTTTTATTTTTTAGGGAGTTTGTATACTCTTCTGTTGCCTGTGCCATTGAAATCATATCTAAGAAATCACTGCCAATTTCAATGTTGTGAGGTTTTATGATCCAGATTTTCTCCTAAAAGTTTATAGTATTAAGATTTATATTTAGGTCTTTTACCTATTTTGAGTTAATATTTGTATATGGGATTAGGTAAGGGTCCAATTTTATACTTTTCCATGTAATTATTATTTTTCAACAATATTTAGTTAAAAGATTATTATTTCCACCACCAAATGTTCTTGGAAACCTTGTCAAAAATAACTTGACAATATAGGGAAGAATTTATCTCTAGGCTTTTATTTAACTCCAATGGTTTATATATCTGCCTTTAGAACAGTACTACACTGTTTCAATTATTGTAGCTTTATATGGTTTGAAATCAGAAAATATATATCTTCTAGCTTTGTTCTTTTTCAAGATCGTTTTGGGTATCTAGAGTCCATATTCCATATTAGGATAGAGTTTTTTTCTGAAAAATAAATATATAAATATATGATAGTTTCACCTAAAAAAATAGAAAAAAATATTCTCTGGTAAGAAAGAAAGTAAAAAAAAATATTGAAATGTTATCTTTAAGTCATCAAAAGCTTGGTATCAGACAAATGAAACTGTTATGTGAGATTATCATTTTTAATTTTGGATAAATTGATATAATACTAGATGTCAACCACTAAGCCCAGCATGGGAGGGAGGGATGGGGAGAGAATGGGATGGGGATCAGGTGGGGGCTGACTGGGCGATGTGTGCATGTATGTCTACAAAAGTTTGTATCCCACTATGATGTATGAATACAGTGCACCAATTTAAAAAAAAAGCAAAAAGAAATCATCCTACTCCTGCTATCTAGAAAGAGCTAATGATAATATTTTGATGAATATTATTGACATGACTCTAGGTGCACCTGGATATGTAATTTTGTTAGCTAATGCTTTAGTGTTACTGTTAGGCTTTTTGTTTTGCTTTTTTTCCTTTTTTTCTTTTGGTGGCACTGGGGTTCCTGGAAGCCCTTCTACCTCCGGGCTACACTCCCAGACCTATTTTTTATTTTTGAAAACAGGGTCTCCTAAGCCAGCGCAGCTGGCTTTGAACCTGCGCGATCCTCCTGTCTCTGCCTCCCAAGCGTGGAGATTACAAGTGTGCGCCACCACGCCCGGCATGCTTTTTGTTTTTCTTTTTGAGCTCAGGACCTCTGCACAGGTTGGACCTAGATGTTAATCTATCTTGGAGAAATTTATGATTTTTTTAAAGAAGTCATCTAAAGAGTAAGAACAAGGAAATCTCTAGCTCTGGCATACAAAATATATTGTCAGGCAGGATGTAAGCAGGCTGTTGTCGTGAGAGACTTGTTTCTTTCTTTCTTTTTTCCCCCAGTATATTAAGGACCTGGAGTATCAGCTGCCAGGACCCTGTTCAGGAAATTTACAAGATGGGGGAGGAGATAGGAAAGGAGATATTAATAGTCAATCTCAATGTCCTAGGTTCTGGGCCCTGAAAGGAGGGTTACCTATAAGGCAGAGGAGGCTTTGTTCTGAGTTATTACTTCAGACTTGGGAAGGGATTCCTTCAGTCCTAAGGCAGGCCTAGTGCATGCTTGGTCACTTGTTCCAGCAAGACAGAGCTGGCAGGATAATAGAGCAAGGTGGAGATTATTCATGCCTCCCAGAAAATACTGTTCACCTGCCACACACAGGGTTTCCACTGGTCCCAGCCGTCACAGATTTCAGTAGGTCTCTGGGCATTGACAGAGTAAAGCTGGGTAGGACCCCAGTTTGTGCACAGCTGTGCCATCTCAGAACTTAGCTCTCACACTTGGGTACCACCTGGGAGAAGAAGTAGGCAAAGGGAGTATATTACAGAGGGTTCTGCAGAGAAACAGAAACAGGTGTGTGTGTGTGTGTGTGTGTGTGTGTGTGTGTGTGTGTGTGTGTGTAATCTTACATGAGTAAGGAGACTGAGCAGGCTCAATATAAGCTGGAGATTCAAGATAACAGTACCAGTTTGAGTCTAAGCTAAAGGCATGAAAAAACCAATACCCAGTTGAAAGACATCAGGAAGAGAGAGAATTCTCCCTTACTTAGCCTCTTTGATCTGTTGAGGCCTTCACAGGATTGAATAAGACCCACCCACTTTGGGGAACACAGTCTGCTTTATATTCAGATGTTATTTCATCCAGAAACATTCGCAGACTCACCCTGAACAATGTATAACCAAATGTCTGGGTTCCTCAATGGCCCCATCAACTTGACCTCAAATTAATCATCAGAAGGAGCCTTCTAAGCTGGGTGTGGTGATGCACTCTTGTAATCCCAGCATTTGTGAGGCTGAGACAGGAGGATAGTGGTTCGCAGAGAGCCTCAGCTACTTAGTGAGGCCTTTGCAACTCAGTCAGACTGTGTTTCAAAATAAAGACTAAAAATAGGGCTGGGGTGTATCTTGGAGGTAGAATGCCCCTAGGTTCTAACCCCAGTACCCCCCAAAAAAATTTAAAAAAGGAGCCATCTAGAAACTGATTTTTCTTAAAAGAGACAGAGCATGAAAGCAAAAGCGATTGCTTACATGTTGGAATTGGACTAAATTTAATCAAGATAGGTGATTTAGGGTTTTTTTTTGTTTGTTTTTCACCCCACTAACTACTGAATGAGCAATTATGAAAGGGAATAAACACCAAAAAAATTACATTTTCTCTACATATTGGCCAGACAAAGCTATATTATGTAGGAACACACATTGCTCTGTAATCTATGTGTTTTGACCATCATCATAGATAGCTTTCTAGATTAAAAATACAGCTTTCCGTCAGCTCATTTTAAATATTTGCTTGGTATTCCATTGCCTGTAAATGTCAAAATTTAAACACCAGACTCCCGTGAATGGATATTTAGAATGTTTCTCATTTTTTTAGACAAGGCTATGATGTATATCCATATAGTAGACTTAACTACACGCAAGTCACTCCAAAAAGCTTCGAGATGCCCTGTTTTAACTACAGCTTGTTTTTTTTTTGGCCATAGTATGGAGAAAACCAATTCGTATTTTTTTCTCTCTGCGTGCATGGGGAATAAAAAGGAAAGAGAACCAGAATGTGTTAAGAAGTTTGTGCGAGGCTTTGAGGACACACAGAGATGGGACCTACGCAGGCCTAGTGCATGCCTGGTCACTTGTTCCAGCAAGACAGAGCTGGCAGGATAATAGAGCAAGGTGGAGATTATTCATGCCTCCCAGAAAATTCTGTTCACCTGCCACACACAGGGTTTCCACTGGTCCCAGCCGTCACAGATTTCAGTAGGTCTCTGGGCATTGACAGAGTAAAAGCTGGGTAGAAGACATGCTTTCGCCTGCCTCCCTACTGAGATAATGGACTGGAAGAGACAGGATGAGCTGAGGCCCCCTGAAAGCCGCCCAGCAGCCCTATCTCACCCGTCCAGAGCACGGGCTGCAGTGGGCGAGCTCTGTTTATTGAGAGCCGCGTGCTCGCGATTGTAGGCTACTGCATGGCTTCAATTAGACTTTTTGACTGATGGCCAGTTTAATGAGCCTATTTACAGAGGGTCATTCAACATAGCAATTACACCTATAAATCTATTTGCAGCAGGACTCAAATAACCTTCTGCACACAGCCCTGTATAAAACTGCTGTCTGATTAATTAACATTAATTTCCCTGCCGTATGGAACCAGCTGCAGTTGGTGTACATGCTTCCAGCTCCTCTCGGCAGGCCCCGTGTGAATGGCAGGGTGTCGGGGTGGGGGAGTGCTTCAGGGGCTGGGAGGAAGGGAAGGGCCCGTGGTCATGGAGTTGCTATTCCAAAGAAGCTCTTGGTTTTTCTTCCCTCCCTCTGTTCTTTCTCTGGTCCTGTTTGATTGATGTTTCAGGGCAGTGTCATATACAGGGGGCAAAATTCAATTAATTGGATATGAAATATTTATAACCCTGCTGTATGTGTCTATCAGAAAAGAGCCCTTAATAGATCTTCTCATTAGTATGAGCTGGTGACTCATTTCTCTGCTTTCACAGTCATTTGGAATTAAAATCCAATTAATCTAATATCCCTGTGAATGTTATTAAATTATTGGAAAAAACTGCATTCAGGAGATAGGGTGAGGGAAGGAGAGGGCCTGGTGGGGACTCATTTCCTCTCTGCAAAGCACACAATGCCAAGGGACCAGCCCTTCTTCCTCTGGGCTCTCAGCTTCCGGCTTTGGGTCCTGTCTACAGTTGGCAAATGCAGCACAGGATCGTGAATCGGGCTCCCAGCTGCCAGTGCGGACACTGCCCGAGCTTGTCACACAGCAGCAGCTGCCCCCACAAACGAGAACACTGGTTTCTGAAACCAGCAAAGCGTTCACAAAATGCAAGATGGTAAATAAGTAAAAAGGTAAGTTTTGCCCTGTTTTAAGCAGCTCTAAGTGAATCTGTTTTCAGATAGAAGGGGCAGGAAGAATAGAGACTGAACTGAAAGCTCTCAGGCTTCGTGAGGTTCTAATTTTATAGGTTCTTAATCCGGGTGCCCTTTAAAAAACGTTAGAAGTAATAGTCTATGATTTTATAGGAATGATGGGTAGAACAAAAAGGTGAAGCCTACCCCCTTGTTCTTGGAAAAACAAGGGCCATCAGTTGCTATCATTACTAATGTGTTTTCATACCATAAGGCAATTTGTTTGTCCAACAGTCAATGGAAGCACTTGACATTTATTTTCATTTGGGGGAAAGAGGGAGGGGAAAAAGACATTGAAATATTGTTGGTCAGTATCCTGAAGATTTGTCAATTGACAGATAGGAGATTTTGTTCATTATTTGGAAGTTGATTGACTCCAAACTTTAGGTTATAGCTGTGACTCCGTGGTTTTAGGAATCACTGACCAAGACTTTCAAATTTCTCCCTACTTGAAGAATCTAGCACTTCAGTTAGGCCAGCATTGATTGAGCTCCTCCTGCATGCCAACCATCTTGCCAGGCACTAGGGGATTCCAAAGCCCGTCCTTCCTTCCTTCCTTCCTTCCTTCCTTCCTTCCTTCCTTCCTTCCTTCCTTCCTTCCTTCCTGTCTGCCTTCCTTCCTTCCTGCCTGCCTTCCTTCCTTCCTGCCTTCTTTTCTTCCTTCCTTCCTCCCTTTCTTTTTTTTCTTGGTAGTGGTGCAGGGAATTGAACTCAGAGGTGCTTTACCACTGAGCTACATCCCCATTCCTGTTTTATTTTTTACTTTAAACAGGGTCTCGCTACGTTCCATGTGCTGGCCTTGAACCTGTGATCCTCCTGCCTCAGCTTCCCACAAACCTGGGATTACAGGTGTGTGCCACTGCCCCTGACTCCAGAGCTATTCTCTACAACAGTTGTGGACTTACACTGGTTCAACTTAACAATGATCTGACTTGTAATTTTTCCACTTTACAATGCTGCGAAATTGGTGCATATTCAGCAGGAACTGTAATTTGAATTTTGCTCTTTTCCTGGGCCGATGATATGCAAGAGGATCCTCTCTTGGGCTGCTGGTCAGTGGCAGCAATGAGCTGCAGCCCTCAGTCAGCCACGCAGTGTGCAGTGTGCTGTGTTGCACGGCTAGGACGTTTGGGAGGTTAGGGACGGAATGCGTTAGAGACAGGTAATATTTCCAACTTCTGATCAGTTCATTGGGGCATAGCCCCATTGTAAGTCAAGAAGCACCTGCACATTTATAAACTGCAATGTTCCCCAAGAATAGAATGATGAAAAAGAGCTGGCCCCCGGTTTTGAGAAGCTCTTACATGTGGCAACAGAGCTCTTAAATCATAAGAGGTTGAAAGGCTTTGCTGCAGATGCGGCAGAAGTCAAGCCAGGAGCCTGAGGGCTCGGGGAGAGCTTCCTAGAGGGTGAACATCACCTGCTCTGACTCTCGGTGGCATGGTAGGGCGAGTTTCTGTATTGCTTTAGACCGTCTCTGTCTGTGCCACATTCCTCCTCCTCTTCAGGGCATCTTCCTTTTCCTTACTACAGTTTTGTCTCTTCGAGAATGTCCTATAAAGGCCACACTGTGCATGATCTTTGGAGTATAACCATTTATGCAGCATGATGCTTTTGAAGAGTTTTCTAAGTTGTGTGTATCAATAATTTGTTCTTTTTTACTTTTTATTACTGAGTAGTTCCTCGGTACGGATATTCCTTAGTTTGTATATTTATTCATCTGTTGGATGTTTAGGTTGCTTTCCATTTTGGGCAGTTATGAATAGAACTGTTATAAGCATTTGTGTATATATATATGTATACATATGTATACATATATACATATATATACATATATACATATACATACACATACACACACACACACACATATATATGTGTGTGTGTGTGTGTGTGTGTGTGTGTGTGTGTGTGTGTGTATGTATATAACATTCTTTCATTTCTGTGAGGTAAATACCCAGAAGTGAAATTGTTGGGTTGTGTGGAAGTGTATATATGCTTTTTAAAAAGAAAAGACTGACCAACTATCTTCCAGAGTAGCTGGACTTTTCTCATTGCTTCCAATAATATATGAGTTTTCCAGTTGCTTCATATCCTCACTGGTATTTGCTGTTGTCAGTATTTTAAATTTTAGTCTTTGTGACAAGTTATGGTATTTTTTTTAATCATTTTTACTTGAATTTTCCTAGTGATCTATGATGTGCCTCTTGTCATTTTTATATGCTTTGTGGTAAAGGATATTTTATATATGTAAAACATATACACATTTACAAATATGCATACATATAACATACATATACATAAACACACACACACACACACACACACACACACACACACACACACATATATATATATTATACCCAAGGCATTATATATAGCTGTACTGTTCTCAAGGTCTTAAGTACTTTTTGTCTATTCAGGGAGGGATTCTGAGCACGGGAAATCACTTTATAATGACTGGTTTTCTCCGTTTTAAAAATAGGGGTGAGAATTTTGAAAATAGGGGTGACTCCATTGGTCTGGAGTTGGCCTTTGTGGGAAAGGTAGGTAACAGGGAGTCTCCATGACCTCCCATGTCCCCTACAGTGGTTGCTTGAAGAGCCTCCACTGACATCTCAGCCTCTCAAGTTCTCACACGTGGTCAGAGCAAAAGGCCCCGTGAACTTACAGGCTTCTGGTTATGGTGCCCAAACCCTTGGCAGATGAGTGGGACTTTTGTCCAGAGACACAAGGCTGTTATTTTGCATATGCATTTCTGAGTGTCAAATTCACAGTTGGCACAGGCTTTATGTAAGCACATGAATCTAGCATTTTACACTGTGACTGGCAATTTGAAATCACTTTTGAATGATCCTCAGGGCCCTCTCTGGAGCCATTTTTCTTCCATTTTACTGGTGGGAGCCAGGAGTTCTGTTTGCTCTAAGTCTACTTGGCAGGAAAATCTGTCACCATGACTTAAGTGGGAGAAAATGAACTCACAACCTCCCAGTGGCCCTCCGTCAATTTAATTCACAGCAGCAAACACTTTGAACTCTGACTGTAGGCCTGGCTTGCACTTGGAATACCAAAATAGTCTCTGGTTTCAAGAACTCTTCTGCAGCCGAGTGCCATTTGTCATGGATGGGAGTGATAACCTAGGAGATGTACAGGGAGCACGGATCCTCATTCCTTAGAACCAAAACAAAAACCCAAAAACCAAAGGTGTAGCGAAGTATGAGATCTATCATGGAAACTTAGTCCTGACTGGCTCCAAAGACCATGCTTTTTCTAATACATGAGTGATTTATTTTTGCCACCAAAAACTTTATATGCTTATTCATACACAATTTTATTTGCCATAGTCAGGGAAAATTTAGGCATTAAACTTAAGTTGTGAAAAGATAGACTAGCTATTAAAAAGCATAAATATCACCAGCTATCCCAGTACTTGTGAGACTGAGACAGGAGGATCCCAGGTTCATGGCCAGCTTTAGCTACTTAGTGAGGCCCTTTGCAACTTAGTGAGACCCTGTGTCAAAATAAAAAAAATAAAAAATAGGGCTGGGGGGAGGCGTAGCTCAGAGGTATAATGTGCCTGGGTTCCATCCCCAGTACTGCAAAAACAAAACAAAACAAAACAAACAAAAAATAAACCTCCATCTCCCATAGAATATATTTCAGTAAATGAAGTCTTAATATCTTTAAACTAAATACCACAAACCTATCACATCAAGTCCATGAATTGAACCAATGCAAGATGTCTAAGCAGCTTCCTCATGACCAAGAAGCAGGGTTGCCCTTCTAGTGGACTCTCCTAGGTAGAGAAAGGCATCATCTATCACTACAACTGCTTTGCAGAAAGACATTTTATAAATGGTTGAAGCTCCAAATTTAATAACCTAAAGCACACTTTACAACAGGAGGCAGTAAGTCCTAGATCCCCCCAAACTTGACTAAACAAGTCACTGGCAAAAGTTACTGAAGGTCCTTGAAACTAAATCATGTGTGAAGTCTCTGCCTTCCACATCTTCACCATCATGGCCAGTGTGCACAAGTCCTCTAGAAACGGCCAGGTTTCAAGAAGCCAAGGATTTGCTCTTTTGGACTCTGACATTTCCCCCTATTATTTGAGCTGAATATATTTTCAAAGCATGACAATGGTAGCTTTTAAAGGAAGCTGAGGAGTGCTGATGTCACATCACCTTAGGAGAGCCTGTTTAGACTTTGTGAAATAGTTTAAATATCCTTACAGGTAATAGAACGAGAAATGCATCATTATACAAAGAAAACAAAAGTGCAAGCAAGAAAGAATTGTTGTAACATACTGTAAACAGGCTGAAATTTTCAACGGAATTCAAACTTTAAAGTCAAGGAATCTGGCAGAGAGAAAGCTTTCTTCCTGCTTCACCCATGATAACCAGGCATGACAAAATCTCTTGATAGATGTCAGCTTCCACTGCTAGACGGTTTATGGAATATGGGCAAATTTCTATCTCCTCTCTTTAATTCTGAAATAGAATTGTTCCAAAATGTATCAGTAATTTTAGCCAATTGTAGAAGGCAAAAAACTCAGAAGTCTGTCCACACTTGAGGGAAAAAAAAGATACAAAGTTTTCTTATTTCATCATCCATTTTGAGTGACCATGTAAGTTGAATAGGTGAATGATAATGTGTTTCTCAGAAAAATGGTTACTCATAATTGTGTATTTATAGAAAGGAAAAATAATGAAAAGTGATATTTTTCACTCAAATGGTTATTAAATCCATAGCCAACTGAAACCTACATTCCTAAGAATTTTTTCTCTTTGCGATTCATATTTTGTGTTGGCAGTAGCAATTGTTGAAGTAGTTAATGAAGTTTTATGTGGTTTAACTATGTCTTACCATGTTTCTGTTATTTTTACGGAGGTTATAAGACCAAAAAGAGTTCTCCTGTGTAGGGAGAGACCAAACAGGAATATCTCCATTTGAGAAGAAAAACAGTAATTTGGTGGGTATAAATTTCACTTCAAATTACAGAGTCTGAGAGCTTCTCCAATCAGTAAGCCTGGTCTGAGATTGATAATGTCTCTGTTGTAAGAATAAATGTCATCTTTACATCTTAAAAAAATGGGTCCTATTTAGTGGGAAAGGATTAAGTAGGTACCTCTAAATATAAGTATACAGGGAGTAGGTACCTGGTATTTAGGACAGATGCTTTTGATGTTGAGGACTGCTTTAGTCAATTTGAAAAACATGGCACTCTTCCAAGCACAGTGACTGGGAAAAAAATTAATAAAATATTCTGGGATGTATTTCCATGATTTATTAACATTTGCCTAACCAATGCCCTCTTTATCCTTCCTAATTTGTGGACATCATCAGTCATAAATCACACTAAAAAATATTTGTGTCCATGAGCCAGGCCTGGTGGTGCTCACCTGTAAACTTACTTAGTACTCGGGAGTTTGAGACAGGAGAATTGCAGGTTCGAAGCCAGCCTCAAAACCTTTGTGAGGCTCTCAGCAACTTAGAGAGACCCTGTTCCCAAATAAAAAATAAAACAGGACTGGGGTGTAGCTCAGAGGTAAATGTCTTTGGGTTCAATCCCCAGCACCACACAAAAATGTGTCCACAAAAACATGTAGATCATTTAATCTGGGTAAATGAACTGATAACTAAGGGACATTGTACTTAATGAGGTAGAGCAGGCAAGCAGGCCAGCATGTCACCATGTGATGCTAAAAAAAGTGGGCCACCTGTAACTCCCTGCTGTGAGGTGTCTGCAGTCCTTTACATGAGAGCCTACTGGGACTTCTCTCATTGAGGTCTTGTTGAGGCATCTTTCTCACAGCTTGAGAATCTGTGGGCAGGCCCAACTCAACACCTTCCAGCCTTCCTTTTGGAATAACTTTGGGTCTCTCTGTGTGTCTATTCTACTCCTTGGGTCCCTCCCTATTCTTGGTTTGGAGACTATCCAGCCTGCCTCATTTGTTTTACCCATCTTTTCTGGGTAACATCCCTTTCTGCTAAAAAAGGAGAGGTCCTTTCTACTCTCAGCTACAGTTAGGCCTTTCACTGTGAGCCGAAGTACACCTCCCTCCTGTAGTTTAACAATGCTCTAAAAGCTTGTCCATGATTTCCTGGTGCCGTTGATGATCCACTTTTTGTGCTATTTACGGGCCTTAATTGACATTATCATGATGCTTTAGATTAAAAAATTACTTTTATGGTTCACTTGATATAAAGATTAATAAAAAAGAAACTCATTAGAAACATAGCATATAAGTCTGTAATGCATAAAAAGAAGAATTACATTAAGTATAGGTTTTTTGGCATGACTTTTTCACGCAGTAATGTGTACATGGACTTTCATATTTGCAGGTTCAACCAAGTGCAGATCCAAAATGTCCTTAGGGCTGGGGTGGTGGTGCACCCTTGTAATCCCTGTGCTTGGGAGGTGGAGACAGGAAGATCATGCAGGTTTGAAGCCAGCCTTGCTGGCTTAAGAGACCCTGTTTCCAAAAAAAAAAAAAAAAAAAAAAAAAAGGTCTGGGAGTGTAGCCCGAAGGTAGAAGGGTTTCTAAGAACCCCAGTACCACCAAAAAAAAAAAAAAAAAAAAATGTTCTTAGGTCTATAATCTGTACTGAACATGTACAAACTTTACCCACCATTATTCTCTAACAAGATGGTATAGCCACTATTTACTTGGCATTTTATTGTAGTCAGTATTAAGGTAATCAAGAGATGATTTAAGGTATATAGGAGGATGTGTGTAGATTCTATGTAAATACTACATTGTTTTTAATAAAGGGGACTTTAAGTATCCATAGATTTTGGTATCTGTGGCAGGTCCTAGAACCAATCACCTGTAGATATTGAGACTGTATGTTTTGTTCATGTTATCAAGTGTATTAGCTAGCTATTGCTGTATAACAAATGAGCCCACAGCTTAGCACTTTACAAGAACAAAAATTTGTCTCTCACAGTTACTGAGGGTCAGAAATATATCTTAGCTGATTCAGGGAATCTCGGGAGGCTACAGTCATGCTATCAGTCAGGACTGCAGTTATTTGAAGATTGACTGGCATCAAAGGTTTGCATTCCAGCTCGCTCACAAGGTCTCAGATTATTGCCAGGCAGGTGTCTTTCCAGGGTGGTTTCAAGACACCACGGCATCTGCTCCCCTGCCCAGACTGAGCACTCTAAGGGATTGAAACTGCAGTGTCTTTTATAGCCTCAGTTCAGAAGTGGTGTACTATCACCTCTGGCACATCCTATTGGTCACACAGACCATCCCTAGTACCATGTAGAAGAGAACTGTAAGGAGTGATGGCATCTTTGTCTTCCTCTGCCAAATACTTCTCATATGATATCATAATCACGCGTTGGTGTTCCTGTCTCTGCTTCTTGGGTACAGAACCTCATGTGTAATTAATGGACTCAGGGTAGCACTAGTTCATACCACACAGGCAACACCTTTGTTGAGGAAATGAATACAAAAGTGCCCCAGGGTGCTGGGGTCCAAAAGACCTAGACTGATAGAATTGTTTCTTCACCTTCTCCACCACCACTCCTGCCACGGACTCCTATCATCAACGCCAGTCTCGTGGTCACTGTCAACATTGTTTTGTTACTGTTGTTATTTCCCCAGCGGGGCCCTCAGCCCATCCAGAGCTCTGCTGCCTGAGCTCTTCCAGACCCAAAATGTGCCAGCCAGCATCACAGTTGAGTTTGGTTTACATTACGCAGGCTTCCTGTGAAGTTTCAAATTAATTTTAATCCTCTTCACACTTTTAAGTCCTTTAAAAAGGGCTGTGTTCCCACCTTCCTTTGTAAAAGGGGGGGTTCTCATCCCATTTCCCTAGGATGCTTTCATCCTGGCGCGGGCTGTGGGCCTCATATCCTTGTGCCAGGCTAGCAGGCTTGCAGACTTCCAGGCTGTGGGTGGCTCTCCACCTGGGCTTTGGGGAAGCGTGCCCAGGCTACCAGAGCCATGCCAGTACCCACCTGGGTCTGGCACACCTTTTGCCTTTAAAATTCACTCAGAATGTGCATTATTATTTGTTTTATTGCTTGCTTTCACCACCGCTAAAAGTAGACAATATGAAAACAATTATTCTGCAGAGCTCTGAAATTTTCTTTTAATAGTCTTCCTGAAATGACTGGTCTAAAGTTGACTATGGTATTGAGAAATACAAATAGTAGTTGCACCTCCGTACTGGTGGGGGCTTAGTTCTATAACACTCACAGACATAAAAAACCTTAGATGCTCACTATATATATGTATACAAACTTACAATGGTGTAGTATTTGCACGTAACCTACGCACATCCTCCCGCGTACCTTGCCATCTCTGGATTACTTATATCTAATATAAGCAAATGCTATGTAAATGGCTGTTATACTCTACTGTTTGGGAAAGGAAGAAGAAAGTCTGTACATGTTCAGCATAGATGCAATTTTTTTTGGAGTATTTTCCATTTGCAGTTGGTTGAATCTGCAGATGTGGAACCCACAGATACAGAGGGGCCAACTGTAGTTTTTTCTTCTTTCTTGACATAGATTTCCATTTTCTTGCCTCGAATCACTTGGACATGATTCAGAGACCCAATCAGGAAGGCAAATGTGGAAACTGCTCAGATGATCTGCACCAGTTCAGTGCCTACTGGGGTCCATTTTCACATATTCGATCTCATTAGAACCTCACCACAACCCTAAGCAGCAAATACTATTAACCTCCTTCTGCAGAGGGTCAAAGAGTTTGAATAATGTGTTCAGGACCATAAAGCTAGCCACACTGAGCCTTTGACTTCTGATTCTAAAACTCAGTCATGCCACCACCCTTGGCTCTCTTCTTCATTGGTTGCCTGAAGACAAGTTTGTCCATTGAGAGAAAAGTTCATTCATTGGAGCAGTCATGTCAAGTAAACAAAACGAGACGGTGTTCATCCTGCTACCGGGCTTTTGAAAGGAAAGGTGGGCAAAGTAGGATGGCTGTTTTGAGCCTAGAGCCAGCCTTCTCCAGTTCGCAGAGGGAGGCACACTGCTAGGCTTTGGGTGTGGACAGTAGCAGTGACCTGACCCAGAGCCAGGCCAAGGGGAACTATTTCAAAGCCGCTGCCTCATCCAGCCTTCCTCCTTGTGGACATCCTACTTTCTCATCCTTGGGACCATCTCACTGCCTATATTTGTTTTTCCAACAGTATTTCTAGGATGCAAAGAGTAGGTGGTGCCAGGTAGGGTAGATGTCATGAGGCTGTTGCTGCTAAAAGAATTAGTGGGAGCCTCAGTTTCCCCAGTTAATGGTCAACATCCTCACATCCCCCTCCCACTGTTTTAAGAATAGGAAGAGATCTGATGGTCTCTCCAGGACCCATGGCGAAGTTCCCACACATAAGAGTCCCGTGTTCATCTTGGGCTTGGGCCTGTCGTGCGGCAGCTGAGCCATCAAGCTGGCTGTGAAATGCCTTATTTTATTCTCTGCCTACCATCAGGCT
This sequence comes from Muscardinus avellanarius, assembly GCF_963383645.1. NCBI lineage: Eukaryota > Metazoa > Chordata > Mammalia > Rodentia > Gliridae > Muscardinus > Muscardinus avellanarius. Next base: position 76,944,226 of record NC_137800.1, on the reverse strand, counting down.
GCAAATGAAAATACCTTTTCAACCCTAGTATTATTACCCCTACGGATGGCACCTTTAATGTGCGCTATTCATTGTTATAATGGCCGCACCTGTGTAGCAAGCGCACATCGGAACTGCAGCAGCTGTGGACTGTAATTGCAAAACATTATTTTCTGTTTCTCCCTGAAAGCTTTTGTGCATGTGTGTGCATGTGTATCTGTGTCCGTGTGTGTTTGTTTCATCTCTAATGACTCGGGCCCAAGGATTCCCCTCACCACCTCAATCTCCCTTGTTTTAAACGTAAGGCCAAATGTAAAACCATTTATTTGTAAATGCATGTTTCTGAGAAAGTCAGATGCGACCCCCACCCTCCCGCCACACACAGTCAGCAATGAGCCTTCCGAGAGTGTCTTGGGAGTGTGTGGTCTGTAGCAAGGTTCCTGTGATCGCCACTGCTGGGAGCAGTGGTCTTTATGTGCTTGGCACACGGCTCTGCCATGATTAATGCATTTATCCCTTGATGGCCAGCCCTGGGTGTCTGCAGGCCAGTGAATCAATTTAGCACTTGCAGATACAGATGATCACCAGCACCAAAGACATTTCTGCACCAGGGTCTTCTCAACACACAGCAAGATTTCTAAGAACGTGTTTCTTTCTCTTTCCCCATTTCCTTTTCTTTGTGCTCTTCCACTCAGCCACCCCAGCCTGCCGTGCGACTGCAGCCACAGAAAAGCTGCTGGGCATTAGGCATTGCAGGTTAACATTTTAAAGTCAGGGCAGCTAGTCATTGGAGAGGTACAGCTGCCTCTAGATCCCCTGCTCCATCCTGCCGTTGCCTGAGGGGCCTGTTGTGACATACCTCTGATCACTGGCCTTGCAGGTGGGCTTTGACGAAGTTATCTCGGCAAGTGCCCGCTGGACCTGGAAGGAAAGAAATTCACCTGTGTGCTAGTTGGCCAAAGACACTGGGCTTCCCTCTTTCCCTGGGACTTTATTTAGAAAAACACGTAGGAACTTGTAGCTGCCTCCATTCAGGGAGGAATACGGAGGAAACTGAGCCAGAGCTCTAGCTAGGCAAACTCGACCCATTTTTAAAAGAAAGAATTATTAATAAAATTAAACTATAGGGAGAAAACCAATTTGAGAATCTACCCACCTTTTATCAAGCTCTGTAAGAGTTAAGACTTCTGTCACAGGGATGGTGACACACACCTGTAATCCCTGTGCTTGAGATGCTGAGACAGGAGGATCACAGGGTTGAGGTCGGCCTCAGCAATTTAGTGAGGCTTGAAGCAACTTAGCATGACCTATTTTGAAATAAAAATTTTAAAAGTCTGGAGGTGTAGCTTTGAGATAGAGAACCCCTTGGTTCAATCCTCAGAGAGGGAGAGAGAGAGGAGAGAGAGAGAGAGAGAGAGAGAGAGAGAGAGAGAGAGAGAGAGAGAGAGAGAGAGAGAGAGAGAGAGAGAGGAGGCAGGTAAACTTTGTCAGTATGATTGTTCTTTCCTTGAATAATCAATTTAATTGGCAAAAGTGTTTTCTGTCCTATTATATATATCACTAGTGCTTTTATAGTGACTTGTTTTTTTGTATATCAACATTATGCAGGAATAATGATAGAGAAGAAGCCAAAGCAAAATTCTTTATTATTCCATGTAACCACTGAGGCTATAACCAGATGGGTATCCAGGTCGTGTGGCTGCTTGTTGACTTCTTGTCCAGAAGGTGGCAACATTTCCTTAAGAATTTGCAAGAAAACTCTAGCTTCAGAATCTCTCAGGAGATCATGTTTTGTTTTCTTTTCAAGGTACAGCACAAATCGTGTGGGCCCCACACCCATGGTCTCCCCTTATTTTTACATTTCTATTTTTTGCACTACCAGGGACTGAACCCAGTACCCCCGAGCTACACCTCCAGCGCTATTTTTTATTCTTTATTTTGAAACAGGGCCTAAGTTGCAGAGGTCCTCACTTAGTAGCTGAGGCTGGCCGCAGACCTGTGATCCTCCTGTCTCAGCCTCCTAAGTACTGAGATTACAAGCGTGCGCCTCCACACCTGGCTGTCTCTCTTTATTTTTGACAATGAATACTGTTGTTTCTTCCTCTCTCTAGAAAGCAAATTTAAATTTAGATTTTCAGGCTGGAATGAGGTTATGCCAAAAAGAGTTTACGTAGCTGGGAATTTTAGACTATCAGTCTCCCCACTTCACCCCATTGGCCAGAAGTGGGTGTGTTTTTGTAAAAGGAAGTTGAGCGAAGTCTCTTACATTCACAGCAGTTAAAGTAAATGCCTGTGCACAATTGTGAACTTGTTTACTTTTGAAAATCCCAGTAAACCGCAAGATGATTCTTTGCAATGACAGCTCTTTGCTTCGTTTGATGACTTTCTTGCCTCTTAATGTTTCTTAATGCTGTAGATTCAAAAGCAAGATATAAGATAGAGAAGATCTTGCTTGAATGGAGGGAGTAAAAATAGAACATCAGGATAGGCCGTTCCAATCTGGATATTCCTTAATACCACTTGCAGGACAATGACTCCACAGCAAGTTGAGGGATATTGTTCCAGGAATTAGAAACGTGGGTTTGCTGACCTCTGGCCCACCTCTTCCCCCGCAGTCCCTCATTCTCCAGTATATTCTGACTTTGGAAAGCATGGTGGTTGTGAACACACCCGTACGTAACCCGCGAATAGGTCTGGTTTAAAGTAATTTTGGAAACCGCTATTACTTTACCCATGACTTTTGTTTTAGACTGGATTGCCTATGTGTAGCACACTTATTTCCTGGTTTGAAAGGAAGATTTGAGCCTAAGGTTAGAAAATAAAGTTGAAAAATGATCAATATCTAAAGTGAGAGAGAAGCCGGGCGTGGCGGCGCACGCTTGTCATCCCAGCATTCGGGAGGCTGAGACCGGAAGATCGTGGTCCACGACAGCCTCAGCTACTTAGTGAGGCCCTCTGCAACTCAGTGAGACCCTGTTTCAAAATAATAATAAAAAAATAAAAACAATAATAATAAAAAAATATAAAATAAAAATAAAAATTATTTATTTATTCATCATATAATTGTTATTATATTAATTAATTAATCATTATATTTATTAATATAATTATTATTTATTATAAAATAATAATTTATTTTTATTATTAAAAATAATAAAAATAAAAAAAATAATAAAAAATAAGAATAAAAAATAGGGCTGGAGGGGTGGCTCAGAGGTAGGATGTTCCTGGGTTCCATCCCCAATACAAATTAAATAAATAAATAAATAAATAAAGCGGGAGAGATGCTCGGCTCCCTGATCTGATCATCACCCTTTGGATACAGGAATGGGAAAGTTGCACTGTGTCCCCCAAATCCAAACACTTGTGGTGTGTCGATTCTAAGGACAAATGTGTTTTAAAGAGAAAAGAAGTTTTGAATTTAATAGTAATTCGCTAAAGAAGTCCTCCAGGTTATAACTAAAGAATAAGCTTTACATTCTGAACTCTATTTGGAGTGATCCCTTCTGTTTATGTGAACGTGCCTTTCATGCTGGAAGGATGGAGACTCTGTTCATTCCCAGGAGGTTTCTTGCTTGTCAGTCCTTATTCTTCTTTTCCCTGTTTTTCTTTTCTTCTTTCCTGTTTCCCTTTCCTTTCCTTTTTTCTTTTCTTTTCTTTCCTCCTCCTCCTCCTCCTCCTCCTCCTCCTCCTCCTCCTCCTCCTCCTCTTCCTCCTCCTCCTCCTCTCTCTTCACACGCGCACACACACACACACACACACACACACACACACATTCTAGTTTCTTACATCTGACTCAAGTATCCCCCCTGCAATTATTTTTGTGTGTGTGTGTGGTACTGGGGTTCCTGGGAGTCCTTCGACCTCCGGGATACACTCCCAGACCTATTTTTTATATTTTTATTTGGAAACAGGGTCTCTCTTTTTTTTTTTTTTTGGTGGTACTGGGGTTTCTGGGAGCCCTTCTACCTCTGGGATATACTCCCAGACCTATTTTTTATATTTTTATTTGGAAATAGGGTCTCTTTTTTGTGTGGTACTGGGGTTTCTGGGAGTCCTTCGACCTCCGGGATACACTCCCAGACCTATTTTTTATATTTTTATTTGGAAACAGGGTCTCTCTTTTTTTTTTTTTTTGTTGTGGTTCCTGGGAGTCCTTCTACCTCCGGAATACACTCCCAGACCCATTTTTTATATTTTTATTTGGAAACAGGGTCACTTTTTGTGGTACTGGGGTTTCTGGGGGCCCTTCTACCTCTGGGATATACTCCCAGACCTATTTTTTTATATTTTTATTTGGAAACAGGGTCTCTTTTTTTTTTGGTGGTACCGGGGTTCCTGGGAGGCCTTCTACCTCCGGGCTACACTCCCAGACCTATTTTATACTTTTTTTTTTTTTTGGAAACAGGGTCTCTTAAGCCAACGCGGCTGGTTTCGAACCTGCGCCAGCCTCCTGTCTCCGCCTCCCAAGCGTGGGGATTACAAGTGTGCGCCACCATGCCTGGCTGCCCCTGCAATTTTTAATTCCCTTGGCAGAGAGCAGAGATCCTCTTCTCCAGCCCGTTGGGGTGGCTCACCCACTCCACACGTCCTCATTCTTTGTGGCCAAGGCACAGTTGCCTCTTGCTTGGACCTCAGAGGACGCTTCACAGTCTGAGGAGACTCTCTTCCTCCCCACATTCAGCAACCCTCCTCTCCTCCCAGATCTTCTCCTTCTCCCTGGCTCTTCCTCACCGCATGTAGGCGTTCCATTTCTGTCTTATTCCTGAATGTGGCAGTGTGCTCTTCTGATCTGCTCCGGAGGTGGGGTGACCCAGGGATGGCAGGAAGGAGGAAAAGAAACAGTCCATTTAGGCACATCGACTCGGAAGTTTTAGACTGCAAAAAAAAACTTCTAGGTGATACGTCGTCATGTAGTATAACATGCACAGTATAAGATAAAATGATCAGAGAGTGAAATTTTAACCTCTTGAAGTCAGTAACATCCACTTCTCGCAAGGCCCAGAATCTTCCATGAACACATGCGGCTGATTCACACTTTTCCTGAAGCTGCTGGACCTAAGTTGCAAACTCCTGTTCTACTCCTCTGCAGAAGGAAACTCGGGCCCTCTATGGATCTTAGCTTGTCATACACCTCTGTCTGTGGACAGTTGAGTGGGTGGGTGTCAGGCAGGAGACGTTGCCTGTTAGTAAAAGCCTGTTACCTTAGTCTGGTGGACATCTGGCCTCCGCCTCTTTGGGTCTCTCTGGGTCCCCTCACTGGCTCTGACCCTCCCCAGATGGCAGGCCTGTCTATGTCCGCATCATCTTTGGAGAAGGACAGCTGGGCTCTCCTGCTTCCCGGCCTGATCCTGGAGAAATACTGCTTCGGTCTGTGTTTGGGGAGGCCAGTGTATTGGTGCCTATCACTGTTTGGAGTCCTTTGTCCTTTTTCTTAAAGCCTTGCCTGAGAGCTTAGTCATCCTGACCCAACCTGGGATTCCTAACCATCCTCACACCAAGGCACACAGTTACTCTCGAGTCCCTCTGCAGACTCCTGGTGGGTTTGAGTGTAGAAAGCCATCTCCCATAATGAGGGCTATCCTGTTTCCTGGACCACTATGCCCCGCTGTACCCTGGGAAAACACATACTTTGTGTTTGTGCCACTAACACAAAGCTTTCCGGTCTCGCAGACCTTGCTGGTGTTTCCAAGGAACTGCCCCCACCCTAAGGATAAGGAGTGGTTGGGAGAACCTTGTTGTTGGAACTTGCTTTCTTAGCCTTTCTCATCCCCTCTTCCCATCATCCCCTATTAGAAAGGACAGCCTTCAGAAAATTTTCTTAAAGTCTTAGGATCTTCACTCTGTATGTTTTTGTCTTTGGCATGGCCTCTTTCTACTTTGGGGAAGCAGGTGCAATGGACTGTCATAAGCAGAAGGGGATGGTTTCCTAAAGAAGGAACAGCTACTCTTTACTTCTGAGCGGATCAAAGTCGGTGGAATCGGATGGACAAACCCATTGAACCTTCTAGAAGCTCTTGCCCCCAATTCTCCTCCTGGTCTTCTTTCTGTGGGGGCTGAACCAGGGAGAAGATCTCACTACTAAACATCCTAAAAGCCACTGAATGATGAGGAAGTATCAGGAGTCTCTCACAAAATTTCTGTGATTTAAGCCCAGCTTGCTTGTAGGATCCAGAAAAAAAAAAAATGACTACAGTATATATTGATTTAGGATCACGTCTGCATCTCCACTATTGATACTAGCAGTTTGTTTTTGTTGTTGAAATCGAGGTCCTAGTATAGTTCCCTTGCTGTTAGTTAGGGGGAGATTATAAACTAGAATTTTAATGCTATGCGTGAGACTCAGCCTTAGTCAATATTTACACATAATGATAGTTCTCATCAAGACATAAGGACTTAGTTATGAAATGATTATATATCACGACCCATCTATATGCAGGATTTTAATTATTGTTGGCAGCAGCAACAACAAACATTACGGAGGAGCTACCGTGTGCCCTAATTGAATTAATGAATTTGTTAAGCGTTGTTTCCGGTTTCCATTTGCTGAGGTTCAGTCTCAGCCAGATCACAGAGACACCAAGCCAATTTTCCGCCAATACCAGCCTGACAAGAAATCCATGCCTACATGGGCTTTTCCAGAGCTTCCGGCAGTGGGATCCTTGGATATGGAGGCCCTGGGCAGAGTTTCTGAGCATGAGGTTTTTCTGGCTAATCTCTGGCTCTGTGCCCTGTGATCGTCCCTTGCTGTTTATCCACTGTGAGTCCTTGCATGGTCTAAAGAGGTCCAGTAAGCACGAGCTCTCTGTCCAGCGGGGTTCTCAGGGTCTCACTCTGACAGTGTCCGGTGTTCTTTGGCCACAGATGGGCTATGTTCCTTCCAAATACCTAGCTGCATTTTAGGCTCAGAGGTGGGATGGCCCAGTGTTTGCAGATTCCTTTTGGTATGATGGCGCTTTCATCTTCCCTGCTCCATTAATTCACTCCTACTCCCAAGCTGTGTGAACCTCTGCTCAGAATCACTTGAGGGATGGGCGGGAGGGTGCACAGGGCGATGCCTGAAAACACCCATGATTGTCTCCCGGTTCTCGCCCTTCATCAGTGTGTGGAGCTGAGCATTGCGAAGGGAGGGGAGAAATGGTTCATGCCGGCCTGGGAGGAGGTTGGAGGTTGACTTACATCACAGTGTGGAGCATGCACCTATAGTGGCAGCCACCCAAGGGTGCAGACACCCAGAAGGGATGCTTTCCCAATATGCCTTGGAAGCAGGGGTTTCCAGTTTGCCAAGGATTTTCCGAGCCCCATGAGTAGAGCCAAAGCTGATCTGTGGGGACTGTGGAGACCCCGGTGTTAGTCTGTGGTCCCCAACAAGTCATGACTAGTGGAATCCATGGGATGGCCAGTGACCTGGGACAAGGAGCTCCAAGAATAACTGAGTTTGGCTTTTCTACTCATCAGGGGAGGGATGCTTGGGATTGAATTTAAAGGGATTTAAGAAAATATAAGGAAATGGTGATACTTCTTGGCCTCTCTGTTCTAATGAACGGTCATTGGCTGTACTCCGTCCAGTCTTGACAGTGCTCAGAAGGGCCCATTACAAATAAAATCCATGCTGCTCTACCTCAACAGGTGTGATTTCATGTTTTGAACATTCTCAGTGGATAATCTTGCAGGCTGTTCATGACATAAGAATTACTGAACATTCAGAATCCACATTCTAGTTTCCTAAAGCAGAATATATATATTTGCTGTACTGCAGATGAAACCCAAGGGCATTCTACTTCTGAGCTACACCTCCAGCCTTATTTTCTTTCTTTCTTTCTTTCTTTCTTTCTTTCTTTCTTTCTTTCTTTCTTTCTTTCTTTCTTTTCCTTTCTTTTCTTTTCTTTTCTTTCTTCTTTTGTGGTACTGGGGATGGAACCCAGGGGCCTTTTACCTCTGGGCTACACTCCCAGACCTATTTTATATTTTTTATTTGGAAACAGGGTCTCTTAAGCCAGCAGAGACTGGCTTCAAACCTGTGCGATCCTCCTGTCTCAGCCTCCCAAGCGTGGGGATTACAAGCGTGCGCCGCCAAGCCCGGCTTTTTCTTTATTTTGAAACAGGGTCTCAGTGAGTTGCAGAGGGCCTCACTTAGTAGCTGAGGCTATCCTCGAACCATGATCCTCCTGTCTCAGCCTCCCAAATGCTGGGATTACAAGCATGTGCCACCACGCCCGGCTCGAATTTTTATTTTTAATTATGATGCAAAAGACCGGGTCAGATGAAAGCGGCAGGTCAAACTTGTTTGGGGTGATAGGTTTGCTCTGTGGTTTAGCAGCCTGCAGACAGAAAGATAGGCAGTGCCCACAGCAGGAAACAGGAGCACAAGGCAGTGAACGATGGTGTGAATTGTGAAATCAAGTTAAGCTTCCCATTGGACAGCCTGGCTTAGGAGGGAGGCTTTCATTAGTACCTACTGATTTTATGCTGCACTCTAATGGCTACCTCCAGTGCCTTTAACTGAAACAGGACTTGTATATTTCAAAATAGCTAAGGGAGTAAATTTCTGATATCTTACTACAAATAATGATAAGCAAGTGCAGTGATGAATGTTAATTAGCTTGGGTTAATCATTCCACAGTGTGTGTGAGTGTGAGTGTGTGTGTGTGATATTATACTCCATAAATGAATACAATTATGATTTGTCAATTAAAATAGTATTAATTAAAACTGCTACAATGAGAACTTATTACTATTTATTACCTATTACTGTCTTGTGTGGATTTAGGAACTTAAACACAATGGGAGCAGCTCTCTGTGTTGTACCTGCAGGTTTTCTGCACATAATAGGTGATTGTCACTAAATGTACAGAAGGCTTGAAGACTCTCCCTTTGGGAGCCTTTAATCCCGTAGGCAGGAATGGAAATCTTAATGGCACGGGGAGCTTGTTGAAGGGGAAGCTCCCAGTTCACTGTTGTCTTTATTAAGAATATTTAAAAGGTAAGCTATGATGGAGAATACTGTGCATGTTCTATAGCACATACATTTAGCAATGTGCTTCCTTCTGCTGTCTTTGTCCTGTCAAAAGGGCATAAATGTTTATCCAGCCCCTATTCAGACATGGTAATTACCACTTATAGAACAACAAATGATAATAATAAAATTTACCAAAGTATTACATAATCTTTCTCCCCCGAGGTCAACTGAACATGCTTATCTGGTTGACCATTTTCTTTTCCTTTTACTAGTTCTTTTTTATTTCAGGAATGGAAGTCACAAATTTGCCTCTTCTACACTTTGCTTTGACCATGTGAATCATTAAGCCAGAGTTTAGGAAATATAACAAAACAACACCAACAGAAAACCTCCATTGTAAAGGTAGAAAAATAAGTAATCCCCATTTAGGAAATATAACAAAACAACACCAACAGAAAACCTCCATTGTAAAGGTAGAAAAATAAGTAATCCCCACTGGAGAGTGGTAAAGGTCATGGGTATGATGAACCAAGTGTCTTAGATGTGCCGGGTGCTTCCTATGATGTGCTACTGCATGTGTTCTTTGCAACCACTTCCTGAGACAGGCCCTAGGTCACCATTTTGCAGATACAGAAATTGAGTCTTAGAGAGGTTCACATATTATGTAGGGTCTCATCCAGGCAATTCCTAGAACTGGAATTGAAATGTATTTGTACCTCAAGTCCATATTCTTCACCTCTTACATTTAGAAATTGAAGAGAGAGAGAGAGAGAGAGAGAGAGAGAGAGAGAGAGAGAGAGAGAGAGAGAAACACTACTGGATTTTATATAAATGGCAGTGAGATGGGCCAATTGTTTGATCATGTCATAGGACAGAGCTCTGACAGCTTGTCTAAGAGCGTGCTCTAAATTGTTGGGTTCAGATTAAAGTGTTTGAGAAACCCACCAGAGGGTTCAAGTATAATCACTTTCTATTGTTTTATTTAAGTCATAAAAACAGATTAACGTGTACTAAGCTGAACTAAAATGACAGGGGCAAAGCTAACAAGACGTAATTTTGCTTTTGACAGATTTCCCTTCCTTATTCCTCCACTCGCTCCAGATGGAGGGTAATGTAAACTTTATATCATAGGAATAAATGCCTATTGATTGATTAACATTGATGATAGCGCTCTGCCTCCATCTGTATATGAAAGTGGCTGTTTTCAGAATTAACCCCTTTATGGGTGTGACACATGCTATCAAGATGCATCCCGAATTTTGGAAGGCAGACTGCCCACAGCTGTGCAATTATGTAAACCAGGCTATTTTCCAGGCACCATTTGCATACAGTGGTAAAAAGCTACTTTTGTAGTTTAGTTTAGATACAATACACATTCGAACACTGTTATTGACTTCATTTCTTTGGCTGCGCGTGATGCCTCCTAATTATTGGGACTTTTACTGCACAATAAACAGATTTTCTCTAAGTATAGTTCACCAGAGAGGAGTTTCCCGTCTAGCTAAAATAAATGCCCTTTACTTAAGGTGCTTTTTTCTTAACTAGGCAGTTTTGTTTTTTGGGAGGCCTGATAAAAATTACATGTATCTTCCTTCTTGCAATCAGAGTGGGAACTAAAAGAGGGACTTGAACCTTTTTTTTTTCATCCCAACAGTTGTTTTTCTATAATGTATGCTCTTTAATTTGGTTTGTAATTTTAGAGCATGAGAATTACTGTTGGCTTTGACCTGTAATTCATCTCATCCAGGATCCTGGTCTTGACAGCGGCCTGAGAAACACACCTAATGGCAGCCCTAGTTCTCCTAGATAGTAAGCTAGAAAGTCTAGTGATGTAACCCCAAATATTCATTGTTTATATGCAACCACAACTTACTCAGCAGCTACCACTAGCAAGGCACTGTTATACACTGACAAAAGATACAAAAATATGAGGAACATTTGTTGCCTTTAGAATTCAGTAGGAAAAGCTGGGCAAAGTGATGCATACCTGTGATCCCAGTATGTGGGAGGCTAAGAAAGGAGGATCACAGCTTTGAGACCCTCAAAGCAATTTAGTGAGACCCTCATCAACATAGTGAGATCCAGTTTCAAATAAACAAACAAATAAATAAGTACATAAATAGGATGGAGGGTGTAGCTCAGAGGTAAAATGCTCTTGGTTTCATTCCCCAGTTACTCCCACCCCCACCAAATAGTATGAATAAAATGTTCATACACATATCTAGATGCAAGATAGATAATATTAATTACTAAGAGAGGATATATTAAAATGCAGGGGGCCTCAGACAGCAGAGATATTTAATATAGGGCCATATATTATGAATGCATTATGCATGAACCTATCTAAATCCTTCCTGAACATTTTTTCTTATGACCTCTGTTCTCAGCTGGGACTTCTTTTTAATAACATATCGGATGACATGTTATAAGTTATTATACCCTCAAAGATTTAGGAGCCGCCTTCTAAAAGTGTCAAGCTCCATCCCTCATATTCTGGTAATAAAATTACTTAACAGAATCTATTAGGTGTTGACCGGTTGTAGATTCCTAGTAGACCAGCACTCAGGACTTCAGATGGTAGGAATTCAAAGTATAAAGTCAAGTGGAAAGAGACATGTCTGGGCTGGCAAGAGGTATGATTTAATAGGTAGGATGAAATATTGGGTGCTATTTCCACTTCTGTCACTCGTTCATTGGATAATCACTTAACGGCTCTATATTTTAGCTTTCATAGCAATAAAAATGCAGATAATAAGATTTTAGAAGCCATTGTCGGAAATTAATGGTCGAGCAGATCTTTAGAATCCTAATATCTTTAAAAGCATCGTTTGATCAATGTTCAGGTATAACATGCAAGACAATAAGTTAAAATACTCTTAACATTATGACATCCTTAAAAGTATATAAAAATACATGGCCAAATAAACACTGGACACCCCCAGTTTGAAATGCCATTGGAAACCTCAAATCAACATGGTAGTGTAGGCTCATCATATTTCCTGTGTCTTCTTATTCTTTGCTTATTTCTCCAAGGTCTGGGAGTCTCGTACATTTCTCCTTCTCATATCAAATCAGTTTCTAAACCTGATTATCCAATGTCAAAAACTTTTCTCAGATCTTTAGCCTATTTTCCATTTCCACTGCCATTGTCATGGTTCCATCATGATTGCTATTTTTAAACTGAATCAGTACCTTTTTGTGTGGGTGGTACTGGGGATTGAACCCACGGGCATTCTACCCTTGAGCTATACCCTTAGCCCTTTTTACTTTAAACAAAACAAAACAAAACAGCGTCTCACTGCATTGCTGAGGCTGTCTTCAGACCTGTAATCTTCATGTCTCAGCTCCTCAAGTACTGGGATTACAGGTATGCATCACAATGCCTGATGGATCAGCGCTTCTTACTGGTTTCCCTGCTTTCAACCTTGTTCCAGTGTTTTCTTTCTTTATATTTCTTTTCTTTTCTTTCTTTTTCTTTTTTTTTCTTTTTTTCTTTTTTTTTTTTTTTTTGGTGGTACTGGGGATGGAACCCTTCTACCTCCAGGCTACACTCCCAGATCTATTTTATATTTTATTTGGAAACAGGGTCTCTTAAGCCAGCAAGACTGGCTTTGAACCTGCACGATCCTCCTGTCTCCACCTCCCAAGTGCAGGGATTACAGGCATGCGTAATTCATCTAAAACATTCAACATGTTAGTCTAGGCACATCATCAAATCTGGTCAAGTAATCCCCTTTTAAAAATATCACTGATTCCAAGATCCTTAACATAGCATACACAGCCCTCTGTGAATTGCCCATACCCTTCCTCTCCACCCCCTGCCAGAACTTATGTTAAAGCAATATCCTAATAATGTCTTCTTATGTATCTCACCACCTCAAAACACATATTATCCTAAATGCCTTACATGAATGAACTTTCCCCCTAATGTTCTCTCTGCCTAAAATACTTTTCCGTAACTCCTCCTAAATTCAGGACCCAAATCATCTCCTCTAGGAGGTTTCTCTGCCTCACCACCCCCAAAAGCTCAGCTAGAGCTTTCACTTCTATGACCTCATTGTATATTTTGAATGTTCCTATTGCTATCCTTACTATATTATATCAAAAAGACCCGTTTATGGGTAAATCTCTCACCATATGCAGTAAATCCAGAACATGGGATGTGTTTGAATTGTTTTGGTATTTTCTGTACCTTAACACAGAAGGTGTTTAATATAGGTTTAGTAGATCTTTCCAATATGTAATATTATAACATAACCATTGCCGGGTGTGGTGGCGCAGGCTTGTAATCCCCGTGCTTGGGAGGCGGAGACAGGAGGATCGCGCAGGTTCGAAGCCAGCCGCGCGCGCTGGCTTAGGAGACCCTGTTTCTAAATAAAAATATAAAATAGGTCTGGGAGTGTAGCCCGGAGGTAGAAGGGCTTCCAGGAACCCCAGTACCACCAAAAAAAAAAAAAAAAATAACCATTGACATACAGAGAAGTTCTAGCTCCTATCAGGAGGAATAGAGAAACCATTCCAGTTCTCTAACCACAAAGACACCAAAATGCTTGGGAGGAGTGTTTGACCTCCTGGTTAAATTGCATGGGCAGAGCCAAGCTCTGAATTCCAAGGGCTGTCTTTGGTGGATAGACTGATGATTGACGAATTGAAGGGTTCTGACTTTTGCCTCTCGGGAACATAGGGTGTGTAAAGGTGGCACACAGTCAAGAAAACAATCGGGATTGTTTACTCATGTGGTATGAGACCTAGAGAGGCCCACAGCATTGCCTCTGCATCTTGGAAATCTCCTATGTTATATGGGTCATGCAGCAACAGATGGTCTCTTGGAAGAGCTCATGCTTAAAGATGGCAGAATACCAATGCCTCATAAGCCACTAACTGCCTGAATCTGATGCATCTCATGCTTATGCAAATTTACTCTGTGGACTTAAGATGAAATCCTTTGAGTACTTACTTTTCTTAGTCTTCTGGATAGTTGAGATAAAAGCAATAAAGTATTTTTCTTATACTTACAGTGAAATCCAAACTCCTTTGCATGACCAATAAAGCCTTAGAAAATTTTTCTCCATGCTCCATGATCCTTCCCTTTCTTGATATCCCATTCCTAGTCAAGTGGGTTTCCACCACACTGGTGTTTTTACTCTGTTACCCTCCCACTGATTGGGCTGGGCTTCTGACTGTTGACCACTGGCATAAGGTGGCGTTCTGAGCTTTGCCTTTAAAAGGACAGGCAGCTTCCACCTCTCCCCTCTGGGAGCTCAGCCATGGAACTGGAGGAAGCCCAAACAGCCATGTGATGAGGGGGAATAGAGGTCCTGGTGGGCAGCGACGGCCGAGCCCCAGCTGCCAGCCAGCATGCTCTTTTTGAAATGTCAGTCATTTACCCAAGAAGTGGCTTTTCCAGTTGCAGTTGAGTGGCCCCAACTGATAGCACATGACACAGAAACGCATTATGTCAATAAGCCCTGCTGAAATCGAAATCACAAAACCAAGAACCAAAACAAGTGAAGGGTACTGTCTTAAGCCACTATTTGTGGGCTAATGCTTCCTCAGCAACAGATACCTGACAGGTTCACGCACCTCCCAAGCCCTTTTCCACCTCTGGACCCTTGAATACATCCTGTCTCCACCCAGAATGACCCTCCCTCTCCCGTCTGCTCTGATGTGGCTGCTGAGTTACATCCTTGCCATCTCTTCAGAGTCTGATCCTAAAAACAACCCATCAGAGCTGATTTTCTATTTTAATCTGCCTTATCACTTAAAAGTTTCATCTTGGGCACATCGTTCAACCTCCCAGTTATCATCATCTTTAAAACAGGGGGAGGTATTGATAATACCCACCTCAAAGGCTTATAGATGGGATTACATGAATGTGCAGGAAGTACTTAGCAAGGCTAGGTACTGATCGGTCTTCTGCCCGAGAGAGAGTTTAATCTGAAAACATTTTTAGTTTCCAGACCTTACAGAAGTATTGGTGCATATGGGAAGGCAGGCGTGGGGGTGGCTCCTGAAACATTAGTTACCCTTGGATGAGGACAGAAACCCGCCATCAATATTGATGGTCTTCAGACCCTCAAGTGGCTTTGGGACTGGAGAGGAAAATGGTTCTTCTTAATAAGAGACTGGAGTCTGGTGTGGGGTTATAATTCTACCATTATAGCCCTGGTCATCTCCTTCTATTTGCATGGTTCTTATCCTACACTGAACAGGAGAGTCCGGGGAAGATAATGATCCTCATTTGTATCAGTTAGGGTCTCAACCTGCTCTGAGATGTTCTTCATTAGGCTTGTAAGCTATATTTATTTTCATTACCCTTGTACTTTGAGAACTATTTGCTGCTGCCTTTTTCTGGACATTTCTCCCTACAGAGATTTATTATTATTATTATTTAACTGCGTGAGAAATGCAGTCTCTTATCTCTTCCTGTGCCATTAATTTTATTTTTGCAGAACATATAGCTCTCCTCAGTACCGGCACCTTCCCTTCCCCAGAATTGTATCTGGCCTTGGGAAGGTTGGGCAGAAATGCTTCTAAGTCCCTGCTACCTCCACAGTCCCCTCTCCTATTGTCTTCCCACCTGGTCTAGTGCACTGACCTTTATGTCAGCTTTCTTTTTTTCTTTCTTTTTTTTTTTTTTTTGGTGGTACTGGGGTTCCTGGAAGCCCTTCTATCTCCGGGCTACACTCCCAAACCTATTTTTTTACATTTTTATTTGGAAACAGGGTCTCCTAAGCCAACGCGCGCGGCTGGCTCCGAACCTGCGTGATCCTCCTGTCTCTGCCTCCCAAGCGCGGGGATTACAAGCGTGCGCCACCACGCCCGGCCTTTTTATGTCAGCTTTCTATAATGTGCGAAGAGACTTCTGTTTCTTCACCCACACTTTCTTTTCCTGACGGTGCCAAGGTCTAAACCTTTTTTTCCAGCTCTGTGATGGTCATCCAGCCAACCACAGCTGAGTTCCAGAGGAAGTGTCTGATTACAAACATGCTGGTTTCTCCTTCTGAGAGCAGCCAGACTGCTAATAAACAGACTAAGAAATGTCTTCTAGTTTCTAGGTTTGTGTGCAGTCTTTGAAGAAAAGAAACATCGGTTTGGTATGCATGTGAACCTACGATGTAGCCCCCTCGTTTCGCTTAATGAAAGGAAGAAGTCTGGGGTCTAGAAGGTGTTCTGCCTGGGTCAGGAAAGTTGATCTCTCTCCAGACCTAGAAGGGAGCAGTTACAGGAGCCTTTGCCATCTCACAGAAAGACCTCTGCGTTCCTGTGATTGCGCAGAGCCTGCCAAAGCAGTAGCACCTGCAGAAAACTACCCAGGAAGAAGCACCAGGCACGTTCGCGGTGCCTTGTTCAAGGTGCCTTCCTCGAAGAAGAACATATTTGGTATTTACTACAGCCCAGCTCTCACACCGTCTTCTTCTCACAGTAACAAATGAGATTCTGCTAGTCAGTGTTTTGGTAAATGAGTCATATTGTAGCAATCTTCATGAATCAGAGATAATTATATTTTTACTCAGCTAGCACTGGTTAAGAAAACTCTCTCATTCTTCAATTAGCTGTCTTTTCACTCTGGTATTCATCCAGAGGGTCTTTCATGTAATTTTAACCCAATCCCTTGTGCCCTTTTCCCAATCAGTTAACGCCTTTTTGGATTTTTACACCTCCCCGTGTCTTCTTGTATACTCTTTATCATTCTTCTTCTTTTTACATTCATAGGAAACCACTGCAGTGGATTAAATTAGGCTTGCCCCAAGGGGACAGAGATAACATTCTTCAATAGCCAGGAGAGTTATTTATAAACCATGACGTTATTTTTTTTTTTTTATTCTTCAAAGAGAAGGTTATTGTTCCCATCTCTTCTGTCTTATACTTGTTTAAGAATCTTCCTCAGCTTGTTCATGGGATTGAAACATAAGTACCATTAATTGCAGCTATTGTTTTTCACCATATGGACCAGAATCTCTATCCAGAGCTTTATATGTTCAGTTCCTGGCAGGTCACAAGGACTTCACGAATTAACTATTCTTTTCTCCGTTTAATAGATGAGCAAACAGAGGCTTAGAGGTGAAATAATTCGCCCAAGCTCACACCGCTGTGGCGGGACTTGTAGAACTGAGCTTTGAGCCAAGCCTCTATTCTGTATCACCTACTTCATGTCCTGTTAGTCTCCATCCATCCGTGCTGCTATAACAAAGTCCCAAGCCTAGATAATTTTTTGTAGTTCAGGAGGCTGGGATGTCCAGGATTAAGAGGCCAGGGATTCCTGTGTGTTGAGGGCCGGGTCTCTATGCTTCCAAGATGTTTGCCTTGTTGCTGAGTCCTCATGTTGCAAATGGCAGAGAGCAAGAAGGGCCCAACACCAGGCAAAGCCTCTTTTATAAGAGCCTTGCTCCCACTCACCAGGGAGGAGACCTCGTGACCTCAAAAGTCACCTTCAAACGGCCCGGCCTCTTAACACTGCTGCATCAGAGACTCTGTTTCCACATGAACTTTTTTGGAGGGGACACCAGTGTCCAAGCCACCACTCCTCTCTTACACCTCCAGTGCTGTGCACGGTCATTTCCCTGCTCTTGCCCCATTTCAAAGTAGGCATGGTGTCATCAGATGTTAGTTCTCCATCCCTGGAGAGCTGCTTCGGGAGCCCGGGCAGGAGCAGGCCTCTGCAGCCTCCCTTTTCCTGACGATGCCAAGCTCTGTCCTTTTGTCTCCTGCTTTCTTGCCTCTGGCCCTTCCCTCTCTAAGACCCACCCATGGGAAGCTTTTCCCTGTTGAAATCTCAACTGATGTGGCTTAGGATTAGTCCAGGCAGTTCTTCTCAACACTCGACACATGTGTGGGAATCACTTGAATTCTGAGTAGTGGCACTGGTTTGGGCCCAAGAGTCAGTCTTTCTTTTCTTTCTTTCTTTCTTTCTTTCTTTCTTTCTTTCTTTCTTTCTTTCTTCTTTCTTTCTTTTTTCTGTCATTTATTTTTAGAGTACTTAGGATGGAACCCAGTAGCATTCTATCTTTGAGCTACACCCCAGCCCTATTTTTTAGCCCTCATTTTGAAACAGGGTCTCACTGAGTTGCAAAGGGCCTCACTAAATAGCTGAGGCTATCTGTGAACCACGATCTTCGTGTCTCAGCCCCCCAAATGCTGGGATTACAAGCATGCGCCGCCACGCCTAGTGTGTATTTCTAACAGGTTCACAGGGCCTTACTGAGGTTTGGACAAGCGTCTCTTACGGGCCCACGTGCTAAAGGCTTGGTCAGCCTGTAGCACTGTTGGGTGGTCATGGAACCTTTAAGAGGTGGGCCTAGTCGAAGAATGTGAGGTCGCTGGGGGCGTGCCCTTGGAGGGGATATTAGGAGTGCTGCCCTTCCTGCCTCTGTTTCCCAGCTGAGTAGCTTTGCTCCGGTATGTGCTTCTCCTGCGATGTCCAAAAGTGATGGCGCTAGCGGACCACCGACTAGACCTCCGAAACAGTAAGCGGGAAAAGTCTTTTCTTCTTAGGAGTTGTTAATGTCTATATTGTGTCATGATGACGGGATGCTGGTTAGCACAGGCACTGAGGCCTGAGAGGTTGGATTTTATTTGAGCATGGACCACACTAGATTGAACCCAGGTATGCTCTATCACTGAGCTACATCCCCAGCCCTATTTATTTATTTCTGTGTTTGTTCTTTATCTTACTTAAAAATACTTCTATTGGTGTAGCATAGTTTTACATCATAACGTAGTTCAGAGCGATAGTGGCACACAAGCACACAGCACTTGGTGAGCTCTCCCCCGGCTCCCTCCCCACTCCCCTCTTTCCCATACAGGGTATTGAGATTGACCCTGGAATTCTCACATACGTTCACAGTGTCGATGGAAGTAATTCCTCCATTGGTCCTCCTCCCCCACCTTCTCCTAGACCACCTCCCTGGCTCTACTGGATTTTCTTCTCCATTATCTGAAGTCCCTCTGGTGTCTCCATTATCTGAAGTCCCTCTGGTGCCCCCATAAAAGAGAAAACATACGACCCTTCACTTTCTGTGACTGGCTAATCTCACTTAACAGAATATTCTCCAAGTCCATTCATTTTCCAGCAAATGACATAAGTTTGTTCTTGATTGCTGAGTAGAATTCCATTGTGTGTATATCCCATAATTTTGTAATCCACTCATCTGTTGATAGACACCTGAGTTGGTTCTATAACTTGGCTGTTGTGAATTGTGCTGCTATGAACATGGATATGTATGTATTACTATAATATTCTGAGCTCAGCCCCTTTGGAAGGATTCCCAGGAGTGGTATTATTTTTTATTTTGAGAAATTGTCTCGCTGAGTTGCTGAAGCAGGCCTTAAACTTGAGATCCTCCGGCCTCAGCTTCCAGAGTAGCCGGGATTGCAAGTGTTCCACCATACCTAGCTGGCATCAACATTTTTAACGCCCTTCCAATGAGATTAATGAACAGCCCAACTTGGTGATCTCTTATGTGGGGCTTACGTGTTTTACTTCTCCACCCCAGACCTTGCTTTTAGATATGTTTCCAAGTCAAATGCTGGTCTCTAGAGTCAGGTGGATTTTGTTTAGGTCTCCCGCCCCTTCCCAACATTGCTTCCTCTCTAAAACTTGCCTAACCTTGATGACTGAACGGCCCCAAATGGCTCCGCTGTTTGCTTGCTAGGTGACCTTGGGAAAACCTGACCACCATTCTGGGCACCATTCTGGGCCTCAGCTTCCTCGCTGTTAATAAGAGAGTGGAACCAATGTTCATGGAGATCTGCGATTCACGCAGACACTCTTACTTGGACCCCATGGAATACTACAGCAGAGGAGTGAATACCTGCCAGCCCTTGTCATTTCCAAGGTGATATTAACCACCGCAGCCTCTCTCCCCACTCCTCCACCTGGGAGCTATGGCAGTTCTTCCCCTGGAAACCAGTGAGCGGGTGGATGGCTGTGACTGCATGGCTTTCAAGGGAATTCGTTCAGTGTCTTTCATGTCAGCGATATCTGTGAGAAACAGGAAACTCTTTCCCCATCTCATTCACATAATAGATAAGATGAGAAATTAGCTGCTGGATGAGCAACCTGGGGGCTGTTCATTTTGTCACAATAAATAAGGCTGTGCTGCTGCTGGCGGGTGTGCTGTGCACGCGGGTACGTGCTGCGCGCTCTCAGCTGAGAGTCCCCAGCTTCCTACCCACAGCTGCTTCCTATTATGTTTTCCCCTCTGACCCCGCCCCAACCCAGGAACATCTGTATGGCCCCTTAAAGTTTTGCTTGGAGTAACCACAGGGGCCTCCTTCTCCACCCTCCACTCCATTAACGAGATTCAGCGCTGCGCCTCAGGCCTCAGGTGTGGACCATGCGCCCGCGGCATCGGCGTCACCTGGTGCCTGTTGGATTCGTGGCCTCCGCAGCCCAGACTTACTGAACCAGAATCGGCATTTTAACAGGATCCCCCAGGTTTATTCGTTCCTGTGCACGCTGAAGTTTGAAAACCACGGAGTCTCTGGTCCAAAAGGGCTAACATGAGCTGTGTAAATTCAGGAGAGGAGGAGTTGGGAGACAACATTTGGTCTGACTTCGGGGGCGTCTGGGGTAGCGTCCCACTGTGCTGTTCTCTCCTTACACACTGTCACCGCTAGGTTACTGCTCAGGACTTTCACATCACAGAATGGAAGGGGCCGCGGCCGATTCAATGAATATGCTAAGAACGTTGTTACTGGTGTGTGCACACGTTTGTCCCAGGACGAAGGCCTCTGCTCACTGTCACACACTGAAGGAAGGGACAGAGATGTCTTTTGTTTTCAGTCTCATTTGAGTGCTTAATACTGTAAAAAACTGATGGGTTGGGGGAGGTGAAGAAAATTAGAAGAGCTTGGGTTCCTGTGACAGTCAGGCTAGCGGTTGGGGCTTCTTGTCACTTGCAAATACAGCTCGACCTTGGCTCCGTGTCCTTAGACAGCCAGAAGCAAGAGGCACTGCCACCCAGTGTCACCAGCTCGGGGACTTAGCCAACAGCACTTCATTCCCTCCCGGTTCTGGAGGCCGGAGCTCCAAGGTCAAGGTGGTGGCAGGGTTGGTTTCTGCTGAGACCTGTCTCCGTGCCTTGCAGGTAGGTGGCTGTCTTCCCTTATGTCTGCATGGGGTCTCCTTTCTCCCCTTCTTAGGAGAGCCATGATGCTGGATTAGGCCTATTCTATGGCTTCTCTTTAGAAGGGCTGGTTCCTTTGGAGATTCTGAGGGTGAGTCTGTTTCATGCCTAAGATCGTGGTTTGCTGGCAATCTTTGGCAGCTACACTGCCTTATGCGCCTTCATCCCCATCTCCACACGGCCTTCTCCCCGTGACAGGTGTCTGTGTCCAAGTGTCCCCTTACTCTAAGGGCGCCACTCATACTGGAGTCGGGCTCACCCCACTCATCTCATTTTCACTCCAAGACCTCTGCCAAGAACCTCTTTCCAAACAGAGCCACGTTCTCGGGCACTGGGGTTCAGGACTCCGGCATCTGTTTTTGGAGGTTACAATTCAGTCCACGGCTGACCCGAACTTAAGAATTTCGTGAATGTTACTGGGAGAGGGGAGCATATCTTTCTCACACCTGCCCTCTTTTTGGAAGCTTTTGGGATGGAGAAAGGGGTGGGGGAGGCGGTCAAGAGGGCAGGGCTGGCAGTGCAGCTGGAGGAAAGAAAGTGTGGCTAAGGCAGGGCATTTGGTGGTGGTGGTTATTGTTGTTGTTGTTGTTGTTGTTGTTGTTTAATGTTTAGAAAACCAAAGAAAGGGAAATCAATTATGGGGCCTACCTGAATTTTATTTCCTCACCCAAAACCAAATTACTCAGCAAACTTATCGCTTGCTATTGCAGGCTTTGGTATTAAAGAAAACAATCAGGCGGGCAGGATTAATCTCTGACAGCTGCCTTATCTTTAACTTGCACCTTTGTTATTTTCTGATGAGCTTCTCCTCTTTTGCTGCCACGTTGTACCATACCTCACTGGTTCCTTTCATTTTATCATCAGGCAAGAGCGGAGGACCTTTCAGTTTATTAAAAAACCTTTATTTGTGAAGAACAAAGGGGTGGGGGGAAGGCAAACAATGAGGTCAGGCAATCTCCTTCCTGCCAGGAGTCACTCACCTGTTATTTAGAGTGTTATCAGTTAGGGGGAGACTTGCATCCTGGAAAATGAGGCTCTGACAGGCTACTCGGTTACATGTGCATACACACACACACACACGCACACACACGTGCATGCACACCCCTCAATTCTGACTGACACACATCAACCTCCACGAAAGGTCCTCGATTAGCAAAGCTGCAGTATTTTCTTTTGTTTCTATGCTTATATTTAAAAAAACTGCAGCAGCAGCAGTAGCATTTCAATCCTGCCCTCGGTCTACCTCCTGGCCCTCCCCACTTTCTTTGCGATGTAGCAGAGCCTTCCTGCAAAGGAGAAAGGCCTGGCCGGTTCAGCGGCCATATAACTAGGTGTCCTGTGAGCCGGGAACGACTTGGTTGCTGTCAGGGGAGCTCTTGTATACCTCACTTCTCCCGTGTATCTTCCTTGCCTCTTACTTTTTTGGGGATCGAGGGGAGGAAGGAGTTTTGAGCACATGCTGATTTCTGTTTGGACATGAGTTCACGCTAATGGGTGTTTGTTTGAGGACCTCCTCTGCTGCTTGGGCATGATTCCCCTCATGGGTAAGAACACTGCAAATTATTTAGGATTCCCATGCCTCAGTTTCTTGTCTTAAAACAGAGGCTCTTCAACAGGATGCTTAAAACGCTTGCAGTTTCTGATATTCTGGATCCTTCATTTTAAAACACTTAGCAATACAAATGCTTCCAGATATAATCATGTTTAAGAGTTACCACTTTATTTGCCACTAATTGGCAGGATGGCTTGGAGCAAGTTACTCTCTCCCACGGTTGGACAGCATGCTCTTTGAGATTTCTTGTGGATCCATGAATCTGTGATGTGTGTATTCATCTCTTGTGTGTGGTACCGGGGGTTGAACCCAGAGACATTCTGTTTCCAAGTTATACCCCCAGCCCTTCTTTTCTTCATTGTTTGGAAATAGGCTTTCACTAGGTTGCTGAAAGTCTCATTATATTGCTGAAGCTGTCCTCGAACCTGCAGTCTCCCAAGTGCTGGGATTGCAGGTGTGCACCACTACACCTATATTCAATTATTTTCCTACATCATAGTGGAAATCAAAGAAAGCCGAGAGGTTCAGGCTCAACCCACTGCTCATGTCCGACAATAGGTAGGCAGCATGTACTCGTTATTTTACTACTGTGTAAGAGCACCACAAACAGCCACAGTTGCCATGGGTCAGAAGTCTAAGGCCAGTTAGCTGCATCTTCTGCTCAGGGTCTTGTCAGGCTGGGATGCGGCTGTGAGCTCATCTGAAGCTCGGGGTCCTCTTCCAAGTACACTCTAAGGCCAGGAGATGTTCTCAGCTCCCAGAAGTTGGACACAATTTCTCATCGTGTGGCTCCCATAGGCAGTTCACAACGTAGCATCCATCGCCTTCTAGGACAGTGGGACGATGGCTGTCTGACGCTTTTCCTTTTGAAAACACCTCCTCTGATCAGGTCAATCTGACCTGGGACAATTTCTCTTTGGCCTGCCGGTGATATCCCTTGTGTCACGAGTCCTCCATGTTCAAGGGCAGTGGAGTGTGGCACAAACACAGGCATGTGCACCAGGAGGTGGGAACTTTGGTAGGGTAGGAACACCTAACACATGGTGTTTTCAAATTTTCTGCTTTACCAACGTGTCTCTAGTGTCTGCTGCCCCTTACAACCAATCTTCAATTTTTTTTTTTTTTTTTGGCTGAAGGTTTGGGAATGAGGGCAGCTCCATCTTGGGTCAGAAACTCTAATTTTTCTGTTATGTCTCTTCACCCCACTGTGGAAATAGGAAACAAATATTATGGCATGTCTGGTGGCTACTAAGACCCTGCGAATGTTATGCTCCTCTGGGGAAGAGTGACTAAGTCCACTTGAATGGCCATTGGTGGGTGGAGGGACACACACTACTGAGTGTAGCTAGGGATGTTGGGGACCCCATTGTAATGCCTGCAATCTGGTTTTCTGTACTTAACAGGGCTTAGTGATCTTGACCCTACTGCCCTTCGAATTTTTTCCTTTCCCCAATTTCCTGTATGATCCCAATTTAGAAGCCCAAATCAGGCTTTCTAGTTTTTCTTCTTCTTTTTTTTTTGACCTTGCTTCCTGTTAATTTGTCTTTATTTCACTCCAGATCCTACTCTCTGAGGTTTTGACCTCCCTAGTAACCCGATGCCCCAGATTTTGAATTTTTGCCTTGCTAATATCTGAGTCTATCTTTGAGTCTGGTCTGCACCAAAGATTTGCTTTGGTAACTCAGTGAGAGGACCTCAACCTCTTCCACTGACTGGGATATTAGTGTCTTCCTCTCCATGGCCATCCCAGTCTCTAGTGTGCACCCCAATTTTCCTATTTCTTTTCTGCTCCCCTCTTTTCTTGTACGGGATACTTATATATCCCTCTCCTTGGTCATACTTGTCTCCAGTGTGCATCTAGTTATCCTGCTCTTCCCTGCCTCTCTCTATTTTTCCTCCTGAGGCTTTGAAGAATCTTTCGGAAGTGAGTTTGAAAGGCATGGAAAGGTGCCAGCTTTCCAGCCCAGCTTGTTTCTGTAAACGCTTGTGAACTTGCCCATGGCATCTGTACTGAGATCAGGGGTGATATCCTCTCCCTGAGGACTGATGTCCTGGCCTTACTGAGGGGACAGGGATCTAATGATAGAGGTCGAGAGTCAACTGCTCTTTGTTTTTATCGTATTCACATGCACATGCAAACATGCGACACGAGTGTATGCACACACACATACACACACACACACGCAATCACATGCGACATGAGCGTATGCACACACACATACACACACACACACGCAATCAAAGCCTCAATGAGACACTACTTCCTTCACACCCATTAAGATAGTTACTACCCAAACAACTAAAACAGAAAATGACCACTGTTGGAAGAATGTGTAGAAATTATAACCCTTGTGCATTGCTGGTGGGGGGTGGGTAAAATGGTACGCTCGTGGCGGAGCTTAGTGTCACACTTCTTCAAAAAGCTAAATATAGAATTGCCATATGATTCTGGCAAGTCCACTGTCAGTATATATAAAAAAGGCTGGAAGGCAAGACTCAAAAAGATATTTGCATCACCATAGGCACAGCAGCAGCATTTACAATCGCCAACAGTGGAGACAACCCAAACATCTACCCACGGGTGAACGGGTAAACAACACGGTGCAAATATATACAATGGAATATTACTTAGCCATGAAAGATTGGAAATTCTGACTCATGCTACAACATGAGTGAGCCTTGAGGACTTTATGCTAAATAAAATAAGCCAGACACAGAAGGACTAATAGTGTGGGTTCCCATTTATATGAGGTATCGTAGGATTCAGAGAAACAGAACATGGAATGTCGCCAGGACCTGGGGAATGGGAGTTTTCACTGAATGGGGACAGAGTGTTCACTGTGGTTTGGATCTGTGTTTTGCAAAGGCTCCTGTGTTGAAGGCTTGGTGCTACTGGGAGGTGGTGGAACGTCTAGGGTGTGGGGATTTGTGGGAGAAAGAAAGGTCAGCTAGGGGTGTGCCCTTGAAGGGGATCTTGAGACCCTCCCCAGATATCACAAGGTGAGCAACTTCCTCTGCCACTTGCTTCTGCCATGAGGGACTTCTTTGTTACAGAGCCAAAAGCAACATGGACAGCTGGTCAACTGTGACCAAAAAGAAAGCTTTTCTCTTTATAAGTTGATTATCTTAGGTATTTTGTTACAGTAATAGAAAACTAACACAGTTTCTGTTTAGGATGATGAGAACATTCTGGAGATGGTAAGTGTTGCACAACTTTTGGCAAAGTATTAAATGCCTCTAGATAAAGTGGTTAAAATAACAGATTTTGTGTTACATATACTTTCCCATGGCAAAAAACAATGCACAAGCCTGTTTGTCTCTGTGCTTTGAAAGCTTCTAATATGCAGATTATACAAAGATACAGAACTCTTTTATGGAAAAGTGGCGTGTGTTAGCTCATGATACCCTACTAGAATGAGAAAAGTTAATGGGAGAATACCAAAGTATGTTAGAGTTCTTTCCAGATAGATGGCCCCACATGCAGTGGTATTTGTGTTATACTTAATGAAACACAAAGATAACATTCCAAATGAAAGTACTCAGATTGATGTTTGCATAATAAACTTCTTGAAAATGGTAAAAGTTCATTTTCCATTCCAAGAATTGCATAACCCACTCTTCTATTGTGGAATTAAAGCAGTATAAAAATATCATAGAAAAGAAAGAAAAAAGAAAAAGAAATAGAGCTCATTGGCTTAGATCCATTCAGTATAGGTGGAAGACCTGGGCTGGGAGGCAGGTTTGGGTTTGGGCTGTGTACTAACCCGTTTTATACCTTTTTATTTTAGCAACTCATTTAACATTTGAAGGCCTCCATTTTCTTCTATATAAACAAGAGGGTTGATACTAGAATCATTGATTCATTCCATGTGTATTTACTGAGCATCTTCTTTGAGTTGAAGGACCCTGCTGTGGCCTCCATGTCCATTGGAAATCACAGGAAGACCTGGTCCTGGTCATACTGGAGCTCATGATCCAAGGTGGCTCCCCTTGTCTACACATTACACATCCGTGGGTTGAAAATATTATAAAAACCAAAACTGGGCCTGTACTGAACATGTATAGACTTTTTCTGGTCATTGTTCCCTCAACCATACAGCATAACAACTATTTTTCTGCACTTACATTATTTTAGGTATTATAAGTAATGTAGAAATAACTTAAAATATATGGATAGATGTGTGCAGGTTACAAGCAAATACTGTGCCATGTTTTATAAGGACCTTGAGCATCCTCGGAGTTTGGTATCTGTGGGGGGTCCTGGAGCCAGCTCGCACAGTTGCTAAGAGTCAGCTCTATGGCACTCTCTCTGTGCTCAAGATCCGGGGCTGGGCTCTGACTCTTACCTGTTTTTGTCACCTTTTCAGGCCTTTGTTTCTTTTCTCCCTTCCTCTATCACTCTCTGCATCTTGCTTTGCCTGGCAGCTCCCTGGACGTTGCTTCCTCACCCCTCAATGCCGACTGTCTCAGAGGTAGGATGGGCCGAGTCAGATGGGTTACATTACAGAAAAATATATGCTAACTAACTGTCTCTGTGGCTTCTAATTTTGAAAGTAATACAATGATTAGTTAGGAGATTGGATAACAGACAGTATCTGTCCTGGGAGGAGGCCATTCCCCTAGGCCATTGAAACATTGGGGTCTGAATCAAGGGAATGAGTCTGGAAGAATAGGGAGCTGGGGCAGGGGGCAGCCATGGAAGATGGAATTGGCCTGATTTGGGGCTAAGTCTGGGGACCCAGCGGGCTGCCCTGGCCGCACCCAGCATTGGCAGCCTGTGAGTGGGCGGGGCCCTGCCGTGGGAAGTGTGGAGGCAGGTGGCTTGTGGGAGCCAGGGCAGGCGGTGGGTGTTGGCAAAGCACAGGGCTGGGGAGGGAGGGGTGAAGCTCAGGAAGATGGGGTGGGCGATGTGCGTCAGTCAGGCAGATTTAGTTCCCGGAAGGCCAGCCGCAGATGGGAGCTGCCTGGGCAGAGCGGGGCTGTGTTCCCTCCCAGGCCTGGCTGGACAGAGATGGGGTAGAGTATTAGGCCATCAGTCAGGAAAGGAGGCATCTGATAAGAGCTGCAACCAGGGTGGGGATTTGACTGCAGAGGAAAAGCAGAGGCAAGGATAAAATAGGGTTGATGTTTGTTTAGTTCTTGTCTTATTCACCATTTATCAACTGTGTACATATATGGGCCAGGAACACCGCTGGATGGGAGGGAGGGTAGGGGGAGAGGATTAGAGGAGCAGGGCCCTATATTCTAGCAAGAAGGTGCATATGATGTACAAACACGTTCATAGATAGTATCAGAGCAGCAGGTGCAATTAAGGAAACACACAGGTAAATGGGATGGATGATCAGGGTGGCCAAAGAAGGGCTCATTGCAGAAGTACGTTTTGTGCTGCAGCAGGATGGAGGGGAAGTGGCAGTGTGTGTGCAGGTGTGGTCCATGCAGAGGAAACCGCGAGGGCCCAGGGAGGAACAGAGAGGCTGCAGGGAAGGGCCCAGGAGGTCAAGGGGGTCCTGCAAGATGATGCCAGGAAGGAGGCCAGAGCTGAGGCTTGGAGCTCCGGCAGGGTGGACAAGGGACTTGAATTTAAAGTGAAAAAAGGAAAGCCATTGGAAAATCCGGGAAAGAGGGCTGTCTTTTTGTGCCCTCAGTGGTTCCAGGGGAACAGAAATTCGTTTCTCACAGGTCTGGAGGCTGGAAGGTTGGAGTGCCAACTTGGTCCATTTGTGGTCTTCTTGGCTTGTAGAAATGCCTTTATATCTTAACATGCAGAAGAGAGAGAGAGAGAGAGAGAGAGAGAGAGAGAGAGAGAGAGAGAGCACTCTGTTTTCCTCTCTCTCTCTTTTTTTTTTTTTGGTGGCACTGGGGTTCCTGGAAGCCCTTCTACCTCTGGGTTACACTCCCATACCTATTTTATATTTTTTATTTGGAAACAGGGTCTCTTTAGCCAGCACGGCTGGCTTTGAACCTGCGCGATCCTCCTGTCTCCGTCTTCCAAGCACGGGGATTACAAGCGTGTGCCACCACGCCCGGTGTTGTTTTCCTCCTTTTAAAAATAAACACACCGGATGTGAGGACGATCTGGCTGCGACATCTGTCACCCCATTGATCGCCAGGGTTGATTCGGCTGATCCGGCTGGCTAGGCGGTGTCCCCTTCCTCCCTCACCGCTCCATGTGCGTCCCTCCCGAAGCCGCGCGCTCAGTCGAAGGGGACGACCTTCCCCGAATGGAGGAGGACCGGTCTTCGATCAAGGGTATACGAGTAGCTGCGCTCCCCTGCTAGAGCCTCCAAACAAGCTGGCAAGGTCCATTTGTAGGAGAACGTAGGGTAGTCAATGCTTCCAAGACTCCAGACACGTCCATGTGAGGCGCTGCACGTGGCAGTCTGCCTTTCTTTAAAAAGTTAAATAAATAAATAAATAAATAAATATACCAATCTCATCATGAAAGCCTCAATTCCATGACCCCAATCAAAATGTAATCACTTCCCAAAGGCCCCACCCCAGATATCATCACACTGCATGAATGAGATGGTTCAACCCATGAGTTCTGGAGAGGAGGGGACACAAAGAATCAGTCCATAATGGGGGTGGCTAGATATTCTAGTCGATTCCTCTGGCTGCTGTGTATATATGAATGTATGTATGTATATGTGTGTGTGTGTGTGTGTGTGTGTGTGTGTGTGTGTGTGTACTCTAAGGGTCTGAGATACTAAGGAACTTAAGGGTTTCACAACAATTTTTTTTTGTGCATGATACTAGAGTTGGAACCCAGGAGCATTCTACCTCTGAGCTATACCCCCAGCCCTATTTTTTATTCTTTATTTGAAATGGGGTCTCACCAAATCGCAAAGGGCCTCACTAAGTCTCTGAGGCTATCCGTGAACCGTGAACCATGATCCTCTGGTCTCAGTCTCCCAAACGCTGGGATTACAAGCGTGAGCCAACATGCCCGGCTCACAACAAATTCTTTTTTACTAAGGACAGGAAAAGCTTGCAGAGTCTGGATTTCAGCAAATTAGACTTGTGAACAAGTATGGTTAGTGGTAAGTACTAGTAATCAGTAGGCTATTCGAATGAGTGACTAAAATTTGTGTGTGTGTGTGTGTGTGTGCGCGCGCGTGTGCACATGTGCGCATGCATGTGTATGTCTATGTACACACATGTGCCTCTCAGTGGCAGAGAATGGAAAAGTAAGGCAAAGGAGGGATGGAGGGAGAGAAGAAAGCACAAGGTGACCTTGGATCCTAGTGTTTATAGCTACCCTCACAGGAACAGAGCAATTTCACATCTCCACACAGTCCCCACAGAGGTGGAATGAGCCATAACATTCATACAGGAAAGTGCAGGCATCTTACAGTGCAGCTCGCTGAGTTTTCACCAGGTGAACACACCTGGGGCAGCAGCCCGACTCAGTAAAGTGCATTCCCAGTCCCCTCTGCCCGCGGCCCCTCCCCACCCCGGCCTCAGCGGCCCTCACTTCTTAACGGCCTGGACAAGCCTTGCCTGTTGTGCACTTAAAATAAATGGGATCACTGGATTCTATTTTAAAGTTGACTCTAAAGCTATTTTGAAGCTTTTTTTTTCCCAATGACACGTCAACTTGGAAAGAGGGGAGCAAAGGGGAGAAGGATGTTGAAATCTGCCCTGATGCAAGAGCAACAGTGGCTGCAGGTGCCCTTGTTCCATGGTGTCTATCCCTCAAGGATGTAGTGCATCATGGGACATCAGATTCCTGAAGCATCTTTGATTTGAGCAATCTCATTCTATGCCCTGCTCCATCGCAAATCTTTTGCTACAAGAAGAAATGAAGTGTATGAGAAGCACATCTCTGAATATGTACTGGTCAGGCTGGTCCTTGTGGATATTATACTGACAAATGTCAGGCTTTGTCTTGTGTGTGTGTGTGTTTTCAGGGATTAAACACAGGGCCATTCTATACTGCCAGTCCTACTTTTTATTCTTTATTTTGAAACAGGATCTAAGTTGTGAAAGGCCTCACTAAGTATCCGAGGCTGGCCTTGAACCTGTGATCCTCCTGTCTCAGGCTCCCAAGTACTGGGTTTACAACTGTGTGCCACCACACCGGACTTCTGGCTTTGTCTTTTGAAAAGAAAAAAAAAAAAAAGCCAGGCTTGGTGACACATGCTTGTAATCCCAGTATTTGGGAGGCTGAGATAGAAGGATCACGTTCGAAGACAGCCTCAGCTATTGCTTAGTGAGGCCCTTTGCAACTCTGTGAAACCCTGTTTCAAAAAATAAAGAATAAAAAAAATAGGGCTGGGGGTACAGCTTGAAGGTAGAATGCCCCTGGGTTCCATCCCCAGTACCGCAAAAAAAAAAAAAAAAAAAAAAAAAGATAATGAGTGTAAAGGAAGCCAATCAATATTTTCCCATTTTCCCTGCATATATCTTAAATGTCATGATGTTTTGAAGTCAAAATTATTATTTTGCAGAAGAGAAAATGGAGGCTCAGAGAGGTGAGATAACTGGATCTGTTTCAAAATAAAGAATGAAAATAGGACTGGGGGTGTAGATTAGATGTAGAATGCCTGTTCGAAATCCAGTTTCTCCATCAGACCACATTGCTTCTAGCTATATTGTGATATCTCAGCATCACATCTTCCCTTTGCCTGTACCACTTGTGATTTTTAAAATGCAAAAAATAGCCAGGTGTGGTGGCGCACACTTGTAAAACCTGTGCTTGGGAGACTGAGACAGGAGGATCGTGCAGGTTCAAAGCCAGCCTTAGCTACTGAGTAAGGCTCTCAGCAACTTAGTGAGACTCTGTTTCCAAATAAAATATAAAATAGGTCTGGGAGTATAGCCCGGAGGTGTAAAGCCCCTGGGTTCCATCCCCAGTACCACAATAAAATAAAATAAAATAAAAGGCAGAAAATAAGTCGGACATGGTGCATACCTCTAATTCCAGTACTTGGGAGGCTGAGACAGGAGGATCGCAGTTTTGAGGCGAGTGCCCAGTAATTTAACAAGACCTTGTTTCAAAATAAAAAATAAAATAGGGCTAGGGGTGTAGCTCAGATGTAGATCACCTCTGGGATCAGTTCCCAGTATCATGAAGAAAAGTCAAATGTAGAAAATAATAATACACATGTTATTCATTCAGCATGTGAACAAAATTTCTCATGTTACTGAGACTCTTAATGTTCTGAGCAGGGTCTCAGATATCGGGGAGCAGTGGTGAAGAAAGATAGACATAGATTTTGCTACTGTGGAACTCTGAGAGGGAGACTCATACTGGTATAGCAACCCTATGAGCGTAAGGGCAAGAAATAAAGGGTTTAAGAGAATCTGAACGCACCAGGGATTTCAGAGAAAATTTCTGAAGACATTGGCTTGTGAGCAGAGTTCTCAGAAGTCAGTAGGACTTAACAGGATGAAATGTTGGCCCGAAGGAGCATGTGCAAAGGCCTGGGGTATGTGTGAGGGATGACTGTGTTAGAGGCTAGAAGAAGAGCACTGTAAATAGAGTCCAGGCAGAGGGGCAGGAGAGAGACCCCAGGGGACCAGACCAAGCTCTGTGGGCCCAGAAGAATCAGAAGAATCAGAAGCCATCTCACAGCAAGTTTTTCCTGAGCAACAGAGAAGAAAAAGAAAAAAAAAGAAAAAGAACACCAGTTTTCAGCTTCCTTTATCATATCTTATATTATAGAGAATGCTTTGGGGCAAAGTGTGAAAGCCCCCTTGGAATTAACATTATTCGTTTCCTTCGGGGAAATATGTTCATCCCACAGTGCTCTCCAGAACCAAATTAAAAATAAACATCTAAACCAAATTAGGCTGCCTAGAAACACTGACAACATGAGCAAAAGGAAACTAAGTTGAGATGCTGAGTTCATGTCAGGTTAACATCACTGAGAATCCACTGATAATGTACCATATTTGGGTTTTAAAGGAAGCTGGCCATGTCTACTGATTAGAAAGACTGGGTTTTGTTGTTGTCGTTTTTTTTTTTTTTTTTTTTTTTGCACTGCACGGTGAGCAAGAGTCAGAATTATCACCCCCAGGTCACTGTTGCTAAGGGCTCTGTCTCTTGAAAGCGGCCACCATGGCTCAGACCCCATCATTTTGAATGAGTTTCTTTCTAGGATTTGACAGTGTATTTGTGTGCTCGAGCACACGATATCTACTTGATATTAACAGGTTTCAGCCAGGGGGTGGCAGACCCCTAGGAACTCTTGAAATGACTTCAAGGGAGTCTGAGACCCCATAGGCACAGACTGAAGACAGAGAAGGTCACCCCTTCCCCCAGCTTCTGAATCTTCCAGAGATGCTTTGTGATTATGTAAATTCGCGGTACCTCTTTGTCATGTTTAGTCTTAATCAACAGAGAACACAAGTACAAGCACTCTGCTGGAGGTGGCCCTTGCAGGTTGTTGACATTTAGAAGGGGGCCCCATACTCAGAAAACGCCTGAAGCCCTCGCCTGATTAAGCAGTCGGCATATTCAGAGTTGAGGATACTTGGCGAGGTTACTTATCATTTGTACAAGAACTCTGGAATCCAGGGTGAAGGACCAGAAAACAGATTCAGGTGCGGCCATGATGATGCACGGTGGTGCAGGCGAAAGAATCATTTATAAAGATCCAGGAAGGGAAATGTGTCTGCAGTTGGTCATTGCTGAGAGTTACCTCTGAGAGACGTGCTAAGTGCCCGGATCCCTGTCTCGTGCTCCTCCCTGCCTCTGTGTGCAAAGCCACATCCTCAGGCAGAGTTGGCTGTGAAGCTGGAGGTGGGCAGCCTCACACACATTCAAGTTGAAATAAACATCGAGATACATTTTCTGCCAGACATCTCAGATATCCCATGTGGGCATCTCAGGACCGGAGTGAGCTGTCTTCTTCTAGAGAAGGGGAGTGGGTCGCTGGTGATGCCAACCCATCCCCAACCTCAAACAAGAAAAGTGCTTTTAATTACTAACCCTCTGATCATGTAAATTTTGCATAAATCATTATGATTTGTAAGAAGTCAATTCCTTTTTTCCCCCCCATTTTCTTTGCTAGGCAAACAGGATTCAGGTATTTTATACTGTGTGTGTGTGTGTGTGTGTGTGTGTGTGTGTGTGTGTGTGTGTATGTGTGTGTGTGTTACTAGGGATTGAACCCAGAGGTATTCTAAGTTTAAGCTATGCCCCAGCCCTGTTATATTTTTATTTGGAAACAAGATCTCTCACTGGGTCATTGAGTCTCACTAAATTGCTGAGGTTGGTCTTGAACCAGCAATCCTCCTATTTCAGCCTCCCAAGTATTGGGAAAGACAGAATAAGGCAGGCTTGGTGGCACACACCTATAATCTTCTGTTTATGGCAGTCTCCAGACAATGGTGACCCTCCTGGTAACTTAGAGATGAAGGAGGGACCAGAGAAGGCAGCCGACTCCCGAGTGGCCTCTCTGGTTTTCCATGCTTGCTTGGCATTCTCTCTGGTTTTCCATGCTTGGTCCTATACAATTCTTGCATCTCATCAATGATGGAATTACTTTCCCATTTTATGTTTGAGGATCTATGAGTTTCTCTGTAGTGAGACTACATAACTTGCCCAGAGTCATACAGTCGAGAGGAAGAGCAGGCATCTGAACCCAGGTAGCCTTATTCTAGTCTGGGCTCTTTCCTGAACACCTTGTTACCTCCTGGTCACACTCAAGTAGTGGGGTGTCAGCTTCCCCAGGGAATTTGCTGCATATGGAGGTTTTGCTTTGCCAGAAGCAAGGTGCCAGGTGTTTTGAGTGAGGGACAGCTTAGCCACAATTGCTGATGCGGTGAGACGGTGACTGTCTATCAGGCGCCACAGTGAATGTGGTAATGTTGGCATGAGAACATCCTTATTTCAAATGCCCCTCTCTATAAAGCCCGTCTGTCTCATCAGCCTGAGCATAGCATTGCAATCCTGGCTGGGTCACCATCCACCACATTAATTTCATTTCCCATTAATTTTAATGTGTGTGTGTGCATATGTCATCCTATCATTCTTCCCCCTTGAGTGATTTTCAAAACTCTGCCATAAAAAAACAAACAAAAACAAGGAAGGACAAGCCCCAACAGGTTGAGAATCACTGGGGTACTGATGAAATTAGGTTTCTTATTGGCAATCTCAATGCCTCCTGCTTCAGGATAGACTGATTTTCCCTTTTCCTTTTTGCTGTCCGTGGAAATGAAGAATATGTTATCATCTCCTTGGGTGCCTGAAGGCTGTTATGCAAGTTCCCTGCCTTTTCTTCCAAATAACCCACTCGTCTTTCCCACAAGGTACCACTCTTGCTCTCAGCTCTGGTGAATGCAAAGAGCTGTTGATTCGGATCAGTCTTCCAGCAGATTGGTCTTCCGATGTTTGGATGCCATGTATAAGCGGCCCTTTCCCATTTTGCTTCTTTTCCTGCCCCTCCATCGTCCTTTTCTTTAGGACCTCTTTGAATGTTTCCCCAAGTGGTCTTAGATGTTTGGAAGAGGTCAGAAGAATCCCTCGCTCACTTCTGGGTGTGAATTTCATACTAGCCAATCTCCAGAGGCAGTGATGGTATGGCGGCACCATGCTGATTAGGGGTCCATGAGAACAGTGCCAAGGGCCATCAACTTCTCTCCCATGGGTGGACACAGTACATGCAGCCCCCTGTGGTGGTCACCAGTCCCCTGGAGAATATCTGCCACTGATACTGGCATTTGTGAGGACCAGTAAGGGGAGGATTCTCTTCTCACTTGGAGGGTGGCATCTTGAGTCAAGATTGACACATGTCACCTGTGTGCCCTTGGGTAAGGTATTTAGCTGCTCTGAACGTGTTTCTTCAGCTGTAACATGGAGATAAAAGCACCTACCTTAGGTGCTTATGAGCATGAAATGAGATGCAAAACTCTCGATCTCATGTTCAGACTGTTCTCCGAGCACCAGGCCGGGGGCTGGACTTGCAGACTCTGGGCAAATACAAAGAGTATTTGCCCAGAGAGGGTAAGGGCCAGAAAATACCATTCTGAGGTAGATGTGTCCCAGGTGCTTTTATTTATTTATTTTTTCTATGATTTTTTTAAATTTTTAATTGGTGCACTGTATTCATACATCATAGTGGGATACATACTTTTGTAGACATACATGCACACATTGCCCAGTCAGCCCCCACCCGATCCCCACCCCATTCTCTCCCTATCCCTCCCTCCCATGCTTGGCTTAGTGATTGACATCTAGTATTATAGCAATTTATCAAAAATTAAAAATGATAATCTCACATAACAGTTTCATTTGTCTGATACCAAGCTTTTGATGACTTAAAGATAACATTTCAATATTTCTTTTTGCTTTCTTTCTTACCAGAGAATCTATTTTTTCTATTTTTTAGGTCAAACTATCATATATTTATATATTTATTTTTCAGAAAAAAATCTATCCTAATATGGAATATGGACTCTAGGTACCCACAATGATCTTGAAAAAGAACAAAGCTAGAAGATGTATATTTTCTGATTTCAAACCATATAAAGCTACAATAATTGAAACAGTGTAGTACTATTCTAAAGGCAGATATATAAACCATTGGAGTTAAATAAAAGCCTAGAGCTAAATTCTTCCCTATATTGTCAAGTTATTTTTGACAAGGTTTCCACGAACATTTGGTGGTGGGAATAATAATCTTTTAACTAAATATTGTTGAAAAATAATAATTACATGGAAAAGAATAAAATTGGACCCTTACCTAATCCCATATACAAATATTAACTCAAAATAGATAAAAGACCTAAATATAAATCTTAAGACTATAAACTTTTAGGAGAAAATCTGGGTCATAAAACCTCACAACATTGAAATTGGCAGTGATTTCTTGGATATGATTTCAATGGCACAGGCAACAGAAGAGTATACAAACTCCCTAAAAAATAAAAAACATATTGTATATCCAAAGACAATGTAAACAGAGTTAACAGTTACTAATAGAATACCATCATAAGTTTTAACCGATAATAATAAACTCTATTAAATGAAGATGTATAAGGATGCCCCAAATATATTCATTGTCAAAAAATTGCAAATCTGAACATAATATTGATCTTCAGTGTTCTCCTGGGGAGGGGTGATGGAAAGCTTATAAAATGTTTTTTATTTTTATTTTTTGTATTACAAGTGAATCTGATCTGATTCTGTCCCAGAGAGTTGTGAAAAAATATCTAGTTTTCAGTAAAATTACCCTGCTTACCAACAGAAAGAAAAATCATGGTAATAATGCCAGCAACGTGCCTTCATGCAGCGACACACAGCTTTTCCAGCGCTGGCCTGGTTCTGTGTCAGAGTTTAAACTTCTCAACCAAATTATGTGTTATTGGCAAAACAAATGCCTAGTGTGATACATGCTCTAACTGGCTGGGGGAGGGGTCTGATGAAGGATGCTCCGGGCCAGAAAGAGACCAGACTCTGCCCATCCTGCCAAGGGCCTGGCCTTTGAGGGTATATAGAATTGTCTCTGTTGCTAGATCCAGGAACCAGATGGCTGGGAAACAGGTATTTTGTTTCATCTGATTTATTTCCTACTTCCTAGAAGTCTTGGTAGAAGCTACTGTGTTTTCTTCTGGTCCTGTTCTGCCTCTGCCTCTCAGAGGGCTGCTCAGGGAATATTTTATTCTCATTTACTTTATGTGCTGGACAGAATTTATATCCTGTAAGTTCAGCATCGAATCTGGCTGTCAAGTGGCTTGTTTGTTTGTTTCCCCAAATCTTGGTTTTTGTTGTTGTTTGAAAAACTTCATAGTGATGTGAACCTCAATTCTCAGATGTTCCCATTTCCTTATTCCCTTTCAAATCCTTTCTCTACCTTAGTGAATCTCATCTTTATTTGAGGAGATATTCTAATTTTGGGTACTGAAGACAGTTTTGTAGATAGAAGACAGTTTTCATGAGTTACGGAGATGGGTGTATGTGTATATCGTGTGTGTTTCTTATAAAAAATATCTCAGTGGAGGATCTATAAACGCACATCATGATGTGTATAGGAGAGCAGTAAAGCAAAGGAAAGTGGTAGTTTCTTCTCTTTTAAAACTTTAATAAATAAATAAATGAATAATGAATAAGCATGCCATTTGTCTCTGTTAAAAATTAATGTATATTCTTAGTGACAATTTTTAAATATATGTATCCAGTGAATGAACTTTATAAATATTGCACCAATATATTATGAGCTGTATTTCTATCGATATAAGGTGATGGTAGGTTTCAGAGGATTTTTTTTTTTGGTTAACTTTGAAAGAAGACGAGAAAAATAGAAAAAGGGGTACAATTTATTCATTTTACTCCTACTTGGTATTTCTAGGCATGCTCTCCTCTGATTAACTGATAATAAACTCTGTAAAATGAAAATGAATGAGGAGTCCCAAAATATCTTCATTGTCAAAAAATTAGAGATCGGAACGTAGCGTACATACTCAGTCGTATCCGTGGGGCAGCCGGTTCCTATTGTCTCACACAGAGCCCCGTGTAGCTGTCGGGCCGGAGGCGCAAAGCCAGGCAGGTGAATGGTCACCAGGCAGGGGTCCTGGGCATCGCAGACTGCTGTAGCACAATCCTCCCACCAGAAAGAAGCCAATGAAGTGGATTCAGCTGTCCTTGTCGGTGGGCAGCTCCCTGCCCTCCCATCTCCCAAACTGACCACTCCTTCTTGGGGTCCCTGTGTCTACGAGGGTCTCGCCTGTAACACATTACTACTGATTTATTTACTAGTCCCTCCTCAGCTTGGTTCCCTGTGGCAGGGGCTGCCAGTACCTGGCATGTGGCTGTTACGGGATCATAGTTTGTTGAATGACTGTACCCAACTGCATGATGAATTAGTCAGACTTCCCCAAAGAAGCAGAGAAGAAAGAAGTCAGAGGCTGGAGAACCAGAAAAACTGATGTTTCCGTTCAAGTCCAGAGGCCACCTGCTGGTAGAATCCCCTCTTGCACAGGGCAGCCTTGTGTCCTCTTCCTCTCTTTAGCTGATAGGGTGAGGCCCACCCACATCATGAAGTACAATCTGTTTTACCCAACATCCACTAACTTACATGTAAATCTTATCCAGAAACACCCTCACAGAAATACCCAAAATAATATGTGGCCAAACGTCTGGCCATTGTGGCCTTGCCTATCGAGTACAAATGCATTTTTGTAAAAAATATACATAAATGCCAGGCGTGGTGGCGCACGCTTGTAACCCCTGTGCTTGGGAGGCAGAGACAGGAGGATCGCGCAGGTTCGAAGCCAGCCACGCTGGCTAAAGAGACCCTGTTTCCAAATAAAAAAGTATAAAAATAGGTCTGGGAGTGTAGACCAGAGGAAGAAGGGCTTCCATTAACCCCAGTACCACCAAAATAACCTCCCAGCCCCCCAAAATATTTACATATATATGAAATATATGTGATATGGAGACCATTTTATATCAACTATTATATCAATTATATCATTATCAATATTTGTGTATGTCTGCATGACTGTGAATAAAGATGTCTCTTTAACCCTGAGAATTGGAAGGGAGTGATACTAGAGAGAAAAGCGGGGTGCGGAGAGATTTAAATCAGCGAAGAAGAGGAATTCAGCCAAAAGACAAATAAGTAAAAGTCAGTGCTACACTACACCATCCTTAACTTTATATCCTTGGGGCACGGAGGAGTAAAAACAGTTTACCTAGGTATTGTAGGCAAGGACTCACTTCATAAAGGATGCCTGTCCATGGTAGCTGATGATGAAAATCTTTCACCCAGCAAAAAGCCGGCGGACAATGCCGTCGGGAGCTCCTCCTGTGACTCCTGTCGCCCATCTGCTTCTTGCCGCTTCCCCTGGGCGCTCAGCGTGATGCTGGGCTCAGGTGGCTGCTTGGTAATGGGCGGGATCGTGGCAGAGGACGGGAGGAGAAGCGGGACTGCTGAATGCAGGCAAGGGGTCCATGTGTTCCTGTTCTCCCGTGGCTGGCACTCAGCTAACAAAACCGAGGCCGCTGGGCTTTCTGCCTGATGGCCCCAGGAAAGAACAGAGGAAAGGCCATTCCTGGACACCCTCTCAATAGGTGTATTGATTCTTTGGACAAAAAGTGAATTTGGAGCTGGCAGAAGTTGGGTCCGGTGGCTTGTGGAGAATGAGAAGGGCTGACCAGGCAGCATTTTTTGGTCTGTGCTTTTGCCACAGGATGCAACAGCATTGGGTTTGTTTCTAGGATGGGGCATCCTGGGGTCCTGGCATGCCTTTTCTCTGCACTGTGGTATTCAGTTCCTGGCCGGAGATGGAGACCCAGTAAAAGCTGCTACTGGGAGAAGCAAAAGCCATCTTTGTGAAGACAACAGACCTGTATGGAGATAGCAGAACCTATGGCAACCTTTTTGGAGCCCAAACCGGCTTTCTGCAGCATTATCCCTACACATTCTTCCCTTGGACCATTCCTCTCCCTCCTTCTCTCCCTCCTCCACTCCCTCTTTTGTTGTAGTGGTCTGAGATCATTTGCTTGGGTTTTTTTTTTTTTTTTCATGGGCAATTTTAATTCAGCCACTGAACTAATTTCTTGTCTGAAGAGGAGAAGAGAAGGAAGAAAAATAAAACCACAAGAAAAACCTGATGTGGATATGGCAATACCTTTAAAGTTATCATGCTGGAGTTGCTGCCCTTGCTGGGTGTGGTCTAGCCTCGTGCTGTTGCTGTTTTGTTCTGGTCCATTTCTCTCCTCTTTTCTACTACAGAGATGTCGCTGTTAGCAACACTCTCTCTAGTGAATGGAAATGCTGGCCCCGTGCCTTCAAGTTCTTCCAGAACACACATGCGTGTACACACACACACACACACACACACACACTGGACACAGACACACCTGCCCACACAGGCATATGCATTTATATACTCTTACATGTGTCTATATCTACAGCACACACACATGATTGTTGTCAGCATCTTAAGAGAAAATGAGTTCTCACAACTTTTTTGAAGTATGGCATAGGACAGATGATAGATTAAAATGGAGAGATATGTTTGTAGCTTTGGGAAGATCTTTAAAAATTTCTTCGTTCTGACCTCCTGTGATTGAATTCTGAATTGCTTGCGCACCTTGCTGAACCGTCAGCCCTTGGGGCAGCTCGGCAGAAGCCATCAGCTTTTGTAGATGTCTGTGTTAGTTTCCCAGAGCTGTGATAACCAATATTATAAACTAGGTGGCTCAAAGCAACAGCAATTCATTCTATCACAGTTCTGGACGCTGGAAATAAAAATACAAGGTGTCGGCAGAGCCAGGTTTCCTCTAAAGGATGCTCTTCACGCTTCAGGTGTCTCCAGGCATCCTTGGCTTGTGGCTGTATCACTCAGCCATCTTCCTTCACCTCCTCTCTTTGTCTGTGTCTTCTGTTTCTTATGATAGTTGCCATTGGATCTGAAGCCACTTGATTAACCCAGGATGCTCGGATCTTGGCATTCTTACCTCTATCTTCTGCAAAAAGAACCTTTTCCTCAAGAAGGTCATGTTCACAGATTCTGGGTGCTATGACTTGGGCATATCTTCTTGGGGGGGGCACTGTTCACCTTGCTACAATGTCCAAAAGCAAGATAAGGCATTCCCAATTCAAAACTCAGCCCTGGCTCACGATTACATTTAGAATTACACATTTCTTTCCATGAGTATGGGGCCATGCCTAATCTTGCCTTCTCTGTAGCTCCCCAGCCCCTCTCAGGGCATCTCAGCTACACAGTTCCTCCCTCTGTTTCTCAAACAGGCCTGGCTTTCCTTTCTCTGCCTTTTGTCTGCACTGAGACCTCTGCCTAGAATTCTCTCACCCTTGTCTTCTGTGGGTGGTCCCCACTTCTGTTATCTCTGTTTAGACAATCATTTCCTAACACTGTATACAAGAGGTCTTATCATTATCCCCTTAGAGTGGTACCTTCTTTGATAATTTGCCATTCTTTTTGTTTTGTGTGTGTGTGTGTGGTACTGGGGACAGAACCCAGGGGCATTCTACCTCCAAGCTACACCCTCAGCCCTATTTTTTATTCTTTATTTTGAAACAGGGTCTCACTGAGTTGCAGAGGGCCTCACAAGTAGCTGAGGCTGTCCTCGAACCACGATCCTCCAGTCTCAGCCTCCCGAATGCAGGGATTACAATCGTGTGCCACCACGCCCGGATTTTTTGGTCATTCTTTACAATGACTTGTTAGCTTATTTTCTGAGTCTGGGCTAGGAGTTCCATGGACTTTATCATGGACTTGGTTCATCTTTGTATCACTGTTTTAGCCCCCACATCTAGCACATAGTAAACAACACATATATGTTGAGTGAATGAACAGATGGATGTAAGATGCTCTTAGTCTGGTACCCATGGTGCTTCTTCTTACATGTGTGACCTGTGTCAAAGTTTTGCTTAGGAATGAAGTTGTTTCTTATTTGCGCACCAGTGCAGCTATTGTAACATCAGCACGAGGTTCAGGTGTTTCTTCTTGTATAATGGTCAGCATCTGGTTGGAAGGAATTTCTCAGGCACCTGAAGATGTGATGGAATGGCACTAAAGGCTGAAGCTCCCCAAAAGTTCTCCTTCCTTTGGGTATCCTTCCCAGAAAACCAGAGAATTTGGGTCTTTGTCTTATAGAAAGCTACCCAGAAAGAACTGTGTTAATCCCCAGAAAGAAGCATTTCTTTTAGTCTGCTCCAGAAAGCACAAAGAACGTGTCCACAGGGTATGAAATGGGATGTTTCCTATTGCCGTGGAGTTTTGCCCATATGCCTGTGTGGCCCACATGAACTAGAATTAATGGAAGAAGGAAATTGAGAAGAAGTGTGGCATCAGCCTCCTGGGGAGGGCTGGAGCTTGGAGTAGGGCTCCAGGGAGAATCCTCTAGAAAAACTAGGTGAAGGGAAGAGGCCCAGGTGTGAGAACTGAGGGGTCGGCTGGGCTGGCAGAGAGAGGGCTGGAAACTGGAGGAGCAAAAGCAATCTGATATTAGAAGGTGAGTCCTGAGCTGGACCTGCCTGTAATTCCATTATTTGGGAGGCTGAGACCTCAGCCTTCCAAATAGAACGAGGATCACAGGTTCAAGGCCAGCCTCAGCAATCTGGCAGACTCTAAAAAACGTAGCAAGACCCTGTTTCAAAATAAAATAATAAATTAAAAAGCTCTGAGGGTGTAGTTCGGAGATAGAATGCCCCTGGGTTCAATCCCCAGTACCAAGGGAGGGGGAAAGAAGATAGTTCTGATTATTAAAATGGATCTCTTCTCAATGGAAAAGAAAGCATGGTCTATAGTCCAGAGACCATCAAGAAGAGGTGAGGGGGTTGTTGTTGTTATTATTATTATTATTGTTGTTATTATTAAGGTACTGGGGATTGAACCCAGGGGTGTTCTACCTCTGAGCTACACTCCCAGACCTCCTTATTTTTTTTATTTTGAAACAAGGTCTTGCAAGGTTGCTGAGATTCTTGCTAAGTTGCTGGAGCTGTGCTCACACCCGCAGTCCTCCAGTCACAGCCTCCTGAGGGCTGGGAGTACAAGTGTGTGCCACCATATATACTGGGAGGGAGCTACTAGAAGGAGAGTGTTGGTAGGCTGTAGTTGGAAAAGAAAATAAAAATTACTTTCTATATTTTCTTCATGGGTGTTGTCTTTTCAAAAAGCCAATTAAAACATAGGAATAATAAGTTACACTTTTTTAATTTGGTAAATTTAATAGTGATTAGACTATTTGTTGAACATTGGTACCAGGAACTGCTGCATTAAGTATTTCCTATGCTGTGTGTGTGTGTGTGTGTGTGTGTGTGTGTGTGTGTGTGTGTGTGTGGTGTACACAGGCATGTTGTAGCTTATACTTTCATACATTTTCACGGCAACCTAAGGAAGTAGGAACAGCTACCGTCATCTTGTTCTGGGTGACTTAATGAAGACATTGATTTATCTAAGATCCCGTGACTAATACGTGCCAGAAGTGGAATTGGAACTTTGGTTACTCTGCTCTGCCATCATTGTCCATAAAAATATAGACACATATATATCCTGTTTGCTCAGAAGGGAGGATCAGGAGAGGAAGTGGTCTTTAAGAAACGGGCATGACTTGTCAGATTCTATGCACAATGTGTGAGAAGACTTTGTGTAAAGAAGCACTGCCTTGCTCTATGAGCACAAGTCCTGGGGCTTCCTTCGCATAAGTTAGGAAGCTGGGGGTGCAGTGAGGAGGACCTCTGAGGACCATCCAAGACCATATTTGTTTTTGCTCACGTTTATGAAACAGCCAGAGAAGGATTATTATGTCACATGTGTGCTGGTCACACGTGGGCCACACAGACTTGAAGGTTATGCCGGGACGTAAAGCACAGCGTGGTCTGGCGGACTGAGTTGATCTGTAGGCACCTGGCTGGACCCAAGAGCATCTTTGCTGGGGGATCTGCCGTTCTCTAGAAGTGCTATATCCCAGGCAGCTCATTTCAGCCTTTTGGGCTTCAGTTTCCTCATCTGAAGAATGAGGTAGTTGGGTTAATTCCCGAGGTTCTTCCTATGTCTAAATTCTGTCATCTGTGAGGATGAACGATGGTTTGAAGGGAAGGAGGAATAGCAGCAGGAATAGGAGCAGAAAATGGGCAAAGCACGAGGGAAGCGTTTTGGACAAAAAAAAGAGCTAAAAGAAGGGAAAGCTAATTGTTGACTCTCTTGTTATTTCTATGTCTTGCTAAAGAAGTAGACGCCAAAGAAAAAGCAGATTTGTGCTTCCTTAGACAGCTCGAGGCAGCAGATAAGGGAACAAAAGAAACAATGGCAAAATGACTGTATTGTTCAGCACAAGATTCATGCTGTCCAGGAGCTCCTGTGCTTCAA
This sequence comes from Muscardinus avellanarius, assembly GCF_963383645.1. Taxonomy (NCBI): domain Eukaryota; kingdom Metazoa; phylum Chordata; class Mammalia; order Rodentia; family Gliridae; genus Muscardinus; species Muscardinus avellanarius. The sequence goes on along the minus strand of NC_137800.1, from coordinate 76,899,819 downwards.
GGAGACCCAGCGTGCTGGGAAAATTGCCTGATAAATATGCCACATCGCTCCTGCACAGGTTCTCACACGTCCCTAATCTTGTCAGCATGTTGACGCCTCCTGGGGTCCTTCTCTTCCTCATTAGCATTTCCAGAAGGTTACATGGCTCAAATCTATGAGTCAGACCCAACCTCAAATTGCAAGGAGCTGGGGAAAGAGAAGACAGGGTGATGAACTTGGAGGAGGCTCACAGCCCAGCTCCATGTTGGAAAAGTCTATGTGTCCTGTGGTGAAAGTCTGGGTGATGACCCCTTCAGACACCGTCTGCAGAGAGGCAGAGGTCACGGGCTGTGAAGTAGGGGGCACTCAGCTGAAGGACCCTTGCCGCCAGCTCCATCTCTGTCCTTGAAGAGACCGTCCCCATCTGCAGACACTTGCAGGCACCCTGATGAGTTGTCCCCAGGGACTCTCACATCTTGCTTGGAGACCAGCTCTCTGGCTGTCACATCCACTTCTATGGAACCCCTCCTCTTATGAGAATGACCTAGAGGTGACCGTCCAGAAGAGACGGTGTGTCTTTGATGTTTGGCAGAACAGATAAGTGTAGTCCATTCTCAAGAACGACGAGGAGAGATGTTGAAGAAACGCAAGCCCATGGGAGCCTCTGACTCGCTATTCGAGAGACACAGAACGAAAAACATAGTTTGAGAAAAGAACAGATCAGTGCTAGGCAGGGCTGCCATGCTGTGTGGGAGGAAAGTGGAGGGGATCAAAAGGTTTTAACGTGAGTTAATGGGAATAGAGAGCTTCGTTGGACCAGCTAATAAGTTGATTTGAAAGCAGAGACAGAAGTGTGGGGAAATTTGCTTAAAGGAACCCTAGGAAGGGAATAACCTGGGCTTGAGTCCTTAATAGAAGCACTGAGAGGAAATGAAGTAGTTATTTTCTAATCTAGACCGGGCTAGAAAATCTATCGATTCTCTGTATAAGCAAATGCAGGCTCATCAGCATGAACTCATTTATGTAGTCTGCATGCAAGTGTCCTTTATTTTTTACATGTAAAATGATTCAAAATCATTTAAAACATAGAATCTCATGCCATCAGGCAGGATAGGCCTGGGAAGGAAGAGATGGCAGAGGAGATTCGCAGAAGATCCTTAAAGGATCCTTGTAGCCATCTAATGACAAAAGTATAAGAGCAGAAGAGTTTTAACAAATCAAAACAGCACGGACCTTAATTTCAGAGATGCTCCTCAGGGAAAAGGAAATAAAAATGAAAAATGTAGAATAGAGTCTTTTCACAAATACTATGGATACAAGTAAGCATGCTAAATATCTAAAATTTGTATCCAAATGGCAAAAAGGACACGGAGACCTCAAAATCAATATACACAGAGGAAGTCAGTGGAAATTTTCCACAGAGAAAATATTAGTTGTTCAATATACCTAAAGAAATGTTTAACCTCACTAATAGTAATCTAAAAGTTTAAAATAGTAAAAATGTTAACAATCACATTATTTATTTTAAAAATGACAATACTCATACTCTGATGGTGCATATATTTTTTGTATGAGTGGTACTGGGGATTGAAGCCAGAAGGTTCTACCCTGAGTAACACCCGCAGTCCTTTTTTTTTTTTTTTTTTGTGGTACTGGTGGTGGAACCCAGGAGCTTTTCTACTTCCAGGCTATACTCCCAGACCCATTTTATACTTTATTTGGAAACAGGGTCTCACTAAGTTGCTGAGAGCCTCACTCAGTAGCTGAGGCTGGCTTCGAACCTGTGCGATTCTCCTGTCTCCGCCTCCCAAGTGCTGGGATTACAAGCGTGCACCACCATGCTCAGTTTTTTAAATTTTTTTTTAATGTTTAATTCTGCATTTCTTTGGTTTGTCACGGGCGCCCTGGGTTTACTAACCCAGAGCCAATGGGGAGGAGGAGAAGGTGAGCCTAGAGAGGTTGGGTCACGTTTGCTCTTTCAGTACCCAGTAGATCAATAGGAAACTCTAAAAGAGGTGTCTTGTTCAGGACACATGTAATTTGAATTTGGGAAATTCAAATCCACTCTTAGGACAAAAGTTTCTCATGTGTAGGTGTTAATTTATACATTTTAAGGTCATGCATCATGTTTCTTTTGGGGCACAATTAAGTAAGGGCTGTACATGTATATCATTCTGTGGGCACCTTCCTTTTTACACTGTCTTTTGATACCGCTAACACCTAGCAATCACAGTGATCCATTAGGCTAAAGTACAGAGACAAACGATACCAACCCCAAACCAACACATATCTTAACAAGATCAAGTGCACACTACCACACTTCTGCGTGGCTCCAGCACACAGTTCTGGGTCACCAAGTAATGTACTAGGTTTTACAAGGTTAGACACTGTATAAAAATCCTTGGAAATATACAATCAACTATTAAATGAAATGCCAGCTAAATCACTTATATCCTTAAAGAACACAAATATAATGCTTTCTTGGAGACTTGTGCAAAAGAGAGCATGTATTGTATTTTTTAAATTTTGTTTTGTTTTCTTCTGCCTGCAATATGGTTTTATTTGTTGAAACTGCAAGTTGATGTGCCAAAGTGCATTGTACATATGGAGTAAATTCAGTTTGCAGGTGGATCAAATTACTCAAAATATAAAGTGCCCAGCTTGTGGGTGGCTTAAATGGAAGAAATTTATTCTTTCACAGTTCTAGGGGCCAAAAGTCTGATATCAAGGTGTCAGCAGAGTTTATTCCTTCTGAAAGAGTTGTTCTAAGACCTCTCTCCCAGGCTAGCATGGAGCTGTGTTCTTCTGTGTCTTGCTTGGTCTTCTCTCCATCCAAGTGTGTGTCCTGATCTCTTTTTATAAAGACACAGCTGTACTGGATTAAGCCAATCCCAATTACATCAATGTATTTAGCTGTTTGCTGGAGCCAGCCGGCAAAAGTACGGGTTCTGAAGAGAGGCATGAGGATGAAGATTTCAACTCTTAAGAATTTGATTCCAAGAATTTTTTAATTCTATCGTGGGGGACCGCCAGCCTACTATCTCTACTGACCGACCCCTGCTCCTGGGTCAATATTTCCTACTGGTCGACCTACTGGCCGACGCCTACTCACCGACGCCTACTTCTGGGTCAATATCATCATCTCTCCTTTTTCCTCTTCGTCGACTACTACTCCTGGGGTATTTATACATATACAGGTCAGTCAATAGCCTCATGTTATCACCACCAGAATACAATAGAAACCAATCCAAAGCACATACATTACAGGTAGGTTAATCAATACCCTCGTGCTGTTACCACCTGATCTTCTCTCAGACCTTTTACTTTGAACCTTCCATGATCCCAAACCTTGTTGACTCTGGGCAAAGGACAGTCAGCTGAGTCAGAAATATTCTTTTAGGGGAAGACCTTAATGGCTTCCCATAGCTGTTTAAAGATCTTCTCTCCATACAGTTACATTCTGAGGTACTGAGAGTTAGGGCTTCAACTTTGGAATTTTGGGGAGACACAGTTGGCCCATAACAGATGGTGTTCTGGGAAGGGCTAGTAACAGGGAGGCAGGTCAACCCTGGCCCTGCCGCCAGCTGTGTTCTTTTATGTTGGTCTTTAGCCCACTAACTAGGTTTCTGCTCCTGTGTGCTGTCTTTGCTTCATGCTAACTTTCAAGGATTGATGTCAACCTGATTAGTAATCTATTTTCTATTATATTTCTATTATTCCACATATTTCCATTTTCTGAAAAATTTTATGGTCATGTGTGTGTGTGTGTGTGTGTGTGTGTGTGTGTGTGTGTGTTAGTTACTAGGGATTGAACCCAGGAGCTTTCTACCTCTGAGCTATACCCTCAGCCATATTTTATTTTTATTTTGAAACAAGGTCTTATTAATCTGCTGAAGGCCTTGCTAAGTTGCTGAGGCTGGCCTTGAGCCTGGGATTCTCCTGCTGTAGCCTCCCGTAGCCTCCCATGTACTGGGATTGCAGGCATGGGCCACTACACCCGGCTTTCTGTGGCCATCCTTTAGTGTTCAGATAATATGGTTTGAATCTCCATCAGGCATCCTTCTACAAGTATTCCTGCCATCCCCTGCCTCTTTAGGGCTTCCCCTTGCTGTCTTGCTGCTGGAGTGACTGTCACATAGCTTTTCCCAAGCAGGACTCAGCCCTGCCTCTGTTTCCCTAAAGTGCCTTTGCAAGGGCTGTTGTGAAGAGCAGATGTTCACAGGAAGCTTTAAGGGAGAGAATTAGCAAACGGTTAACAAGAGCATGCTTCAAGAAAAAAAATTTTTTTTTTTTTGTGGTCCTGGGGATTGAACCCAGGGGCATTCTACCTCCAAGCTACACCCTCAGCCCTATTTTTTAAATTCTTTATCTTGAAACAGGGTCTCACTGAGTTGCAAAGGGCCTCACTAAGTAGCTGAGGCTGGCCGTGAACTGTGACCCTCCTGTCTCAGCCTCCCGAATGATGAGATTACAAGCATGTGACAATTCTTGAAAATGAATTGCAAGCCGGGAGTGGTGGCGCAAGCTTGGTACTTTGTACCATCTGAGGATGGAAAAAGAGCCTCCCACCAGACACCCACCCAGAAACCACCTTTATCTTGGGCTTACCAGCTTCCAAAAGTGTGAGCATTAAATCTCTGTTCTTTATATATTGCCCAGTCAGGTATCATGTTTTAGCAGCACAAAACAGATTAAGAGACTGGGTCACTCTACTAAATTTGGGGCTTGATTCACAGCAGAGGAGAGGACCCTGCAATTGTTTCTTGATGAGTCTTTGGTTGAGGAAGCTGAGCCCCACCCTCACTCTATAACTCCCACCGGCTGCCTAAAACTGAGATGTAATGGGAAAAGAGGGGCATCTTTGCATTAAAAAAAAAAAAGCAGGATGCTGGGTGTTGTTCACTGATAGCTTAAGAGACTGGGGAGAAGTATATGGTAAAAAGGGAGGACAAATGCTGTGTCCTTGCCTGTCAGAAGAGAGCAAACCCACTCTGGCAGGCCCTCTTTTATAATGGCATTAACCTATACATGAAGGTAGAGACTTCCTGATGTGAATCCTTCCCCAAAGGCCCCACTACCCAATTCATTCCATGGTAGTGGGGATCAAGTTTCCAACACATGAAATTTGAAGGACACACTGAGACCACAGCAGTCTCTTTGTTTAGAATTGTGTCATCTTCCTTTGCTTTCCAACTCCTCCAGTTACACACTGTGTAGTAGCTTTAGGAATTTCTATGTAATGTCTGATAGGTGAGTAGTGGCTTTGGCTCCATATTGGTATTTTTGGGCACCATGAATATCAGTGGGAAGAAAAGAAGAAGACCCACTTTGTCATTCCGGTGACATAGTAATGATGATTACTAGAAGTGTAGAAGAGCAATACAACCGCATCTACTTGATTCCTTCTCAGTTGAGAAATAAGAGGGTCAAGGAAGAGAGAGCTCATTTCATACTTTTTATTGGTGGAAGCTGTCAACCAAGTTTTTTCCTGTTAAAGAAAAACAGCCCTGAATTTCCTGCAAGCTGGCTGCAGATCTGCTGGTGTTTCAACATTTTCACCTTGCAAATCTTTTCTGTAGTCAGTGCCCCTAGTTATTTCTATGGGCTGCAGGGACATTGAATAGCTGGGTGGCTACAGCTCAGACTCAGGGCAGAAGGTTTAAGTTCTAGCATGTGGCCTGTGACTTGTAGGTGTACGTGACCTGGAACAGTTGCTATGCAATCCATGGTCCAGTCCTTTATCAGAATGTGGGAGGGAATCCTGCTCACACTGCCACAGGATCAAGTGAGATTTCAGTACCTATAATCACTTTTTTTGGCTAGAAAGACTTGAAACTGAGGCCGAGCCAGGTTGCTGCTGTGCCTTTGGATGTGTTCAGGCATGTCTGCAGGTTTAACTAGCACACTGGCCAGGTTGAGTCTTGCCTCACAAACTCTGGAGAGGCACAATGACTGGTTTTATTGAACTTGACAATTGGCCCCCATGAGTAACAACTGGCAGTGTGTCTCATGGGCAACTCAAGTGATGCTTGTGCCAACTCCAGGGATGCTGCGGGAGGAAGGAAGCAATCATTGTGAGCACAGATGAGGAGAAGGTACTTCCAGGTCTCTTCCCACTTAGTGCAGGGGACCTACACCATGTTCTTTGGGAGAAGGAAACTTTTTGAGGAACGGATCTAGGGAAGGAGACACCCTAGGGTACCCAGGGGAGAACAATTCCCCCAAGAAAGCTGGTAGCTCTGAGAAGGCATATTAACACTATCTTGAGGTATACTGAGATGGATGCAGACTTAGTGGGGCCTGAAGGTGATAAACTATTGGGGACTCCTTTTAAGAAAAAAAATACACAATTATAAACATAAGATTTGATCTTAAAGGGACAATTTCTTTAGAATGGTAAAATGAATGACAATAAATGACATTTCTAAAAAACTGATATTTAAAAGCCCAGAAAAATAACAATATATTTTATTAATTATCTGACTATCTTTTTAATATCCTTTCCTCCCCTTTGGTGGCCATATCTTTCAATCACCTCTTCCTATGACAATAATTTGGCAGTGTCACTTTCTGTAGAGAGAATGAAAACATAATTTATTTTTCTTCTAGGATGGCTAATCAAAATTCTCAATTATTGATTGTTAGGATGCACGAAAGAATGAAAACAATGTGGACAATGTACTCTTTGTAGTATTATTACAGCTTGTGTTAAAAAAACACAAGAATTCTCAAAAATTCTATTTGAGTGATTCCCATAATAAGAGGGAGAAAAAAAATGTATGGCACATTTATAATTGTGTATACTGACAAGAGACAATTTCTGTTTTGACTAGGCATTGATGAAAACCAAATTGTCTGCTTACACATTTACATGACTAATGATTAGAAGAAATTCTCACAGAGATGCTTCAGTTCAGTTAAAACCCTTTTCTCTACTACTACCCACTCCTTTGGTCTCAGATGCCATAGATCCTGAACATGTTGAATTAAATCCTCTGGTCCTCCTCCCTCATGTTTAGATACCAAGAGAGTTGGCACAGAGGAATGTAGGAGAGTTCCTGGAAGCTATTTTTATACTGGTACAGCTAGCAATGACTTAAGCACACCAGGAAATGATATTGAACCATTAAATCTAAACTCTGTGTGTGTGTGTGTGTGTGTGTGTGTGTGTGTGTGTGTGTGTTACTGGGGATGGAACCCAAGGACATTCTACCTCTGAGCTACACCCCCAGTTCTATTTTTCAGTTGTTTTATTTTTGAAACAGGGTCTCACTGAGTTGCGAAGGGCCTCAGTAAGTAGCTGAGGCTATCTGTGAACTGTGATCCTCCTGGCTCAGCCTCCTGAATGCTGGGATTACAAGTGTGTGCCACCACGCCCGGCTAAACTTCTTAAAATCAGATTCTCCAAATGCCACTGTCCACTCCAATGCCACTGGAGACAAACAAGGTTAAGTGTAGTGGAGGGGAAAGCAAAAAGGAAAGAGACTGTGGGCTTGTCCACTTGTAGTTAAAATATTCCACCTCTACAAATTGCAGATAAAAACAAAACATAAGGTCATGTGAACTCATTGTCAGGATATTTTCCAGATTATTTGAAGGAAACTATTAAAATGAAGGGTCTCAAGTCTTAGGTTTCACTACTTTTTCAGGAAATGTGCCTCTAGCTATAATAAACTCCCAATTTTAGTGGTGTAACACAATAGTTTATATTTTGTTCACATAAAGATCATTTGGTGGGTGGTGGTAGTGGGCTTGAGCAGGGTGGTGGGAGAGACCTTGCTTCATGCCATCACTCAGGAACCCAGGCTGACAGAGGCTCTGACATCTTCAGTATGTGGCTCCTAAGGTTACTGTGTGCTCTGGACAGGGGAAGATGGAGAGAACAGAGAGGAGATCATGTGGGAGGTTCTATGGGCCAGGACAGGAAGTGAGTATACATCACTTCCTCTTGTAGCCTATTCGTCAGAAACCAATGCAACTGCAAAGAAGGCTGGGAAATGTAGTATAGCTGTGTGCACAGGAGGAACAGTAAACCAGCTCTACTGAATTCTGATTGTCCCCTACATTGGGAGGGATGGAACTTTCCTTCTATTGAGACTGGAGAGGCAAAATATGTCAAGATAGCACCATTTGAACATCAAGAGGCATGCTGAAAAGACTTCATACTGATGAGGCATAGCCAGTATCCTCTTCAACCAGGGAAGATGTTCAGAACATGGAATAGAGGAGGTGTTGCCAGAGACTATTGTTTTGTAACTGGCATTTTTACTCTTTGCTCCCTAATATTACTGTGGTTTCAGGAAACTACATAGAAACCAGCCTGAGTGATGTTGGTTGTAAATAAATTTAGGGAGAAGCTTTGAATGTTAGATCACTATATTTCACCCATTGATGCTCACCAAAGGAATTCCCAGTGGCTGTTTCTAGTAGATTGTGACTCCCAAGAGTGAGAATGTCTTGTTTATTTTGGGGTCCAGTACCTAGCACAATCCTATGTTAGATTGTTATAAGGAATATTCTTTTAGTCTTCTATATACTCATGAATTTTATAAGCACACATTTTTTGACATGTAGCATTGTTTACAGCCTTGACAAAACAGATTTTTTTTTTTCTTTTTTTTTTTTTTTTTTTTTTTTTTTGGTGGTACTGGGGTTCCTGGAAGCCCTTCTACCTCTGGGCTACACTCCCAGACCTATTTTTATATTTTTATTTAGAAACAGGGTCTCCTAAACCAGCGCGCGCGGCTGGCTTCGAACCTGCGCGATCCTCCTGTCTCCGCCTCCCAAGCGCGGGGATTACAAGCGTGCGCCACCACGCCCGGCTGACAAAACAGATTTTAATGCCCAATTTCAGTGAATTATGTTTCAATTGATCCAGTTTCTGGACATTCTATATTAATGAATTTAAGGTCATGCTTTGAGAGTGAGACTTTCCATTAGAGCTTTTGTATAGTAATTAAAGAAAATACATATGGTTTGTGTAAAAACATACTTTCTTCTCAAAATATATAAAATTTTCTGGATCAGTTTGAAATGATAAGCTCTTCATTTCTTCTAGCAAATGGAAAATTACTTTTAACTTGCAGTGTTTTTTTTTTTTTTTTTCCCTCCATGTAAGTTGAAAATCCATTAGTAAATTAGGCTTGGCTGGATCCATTCGTTGATATTTGATCCTTGGAACCTCTCAAAGAAAATCAATGTGTGGCTTTCCAGTTAATTAACATAATGCTAATATAACATGTAATGCTAGCATAGCGGGACTCCTCATACTTAGCTTTTTGCTTGGGCTGAGTAAGCAGGAAGGGTGGATCAATATTTTTCAGAAGAAACCTATCCAGACTACTCAAGAGAGACAAACACAGGGCTACTCTTATGATAACATAGTGTCCCTCTGCCTATTCCTGTGCGTATCTGATGGGGTTTGCTAAAGCAGGAAGGAAAATAGCTAGAATCTGTCCGAGTTGAGAAAATGGGAGATAACTATTTTGTACATGTAAGAGAAATTGGTGGCAGTGCTTAGCATCCGCCCCAGAACCTGCCATGAGCGGCAGATTCATATGCAGCGCTGGGACACAGAGTTTGAGGAGGGCGGTGGTGAGGAAGAGCCAGCTGTTGAGTGAATGAGTTACATGGTTCTCTCTGGATAGGGGATGTAATCATGAAAGGTAACTTTCCAGAACTGGAGCCCAGGTCCACAATATGCAGATATTTTCTCCCCTTCTCTCTCTGTTTAAAAACATTTTTTTCATTGCAATGAAATATATGTAACAGCAAGTTACCATTTTAAAGATTTATATGCTCATATAACATATAAATTGCCTTGACATAGAACCATTCATACCCAGAATTCTTTTTGTTTCGAAGAACTGGAATTCTACACCCATTAGACAATAATTCCCCATTTCCCCTTCCCTGGCCCTTGAGAAACACCATTCTACTCTCTGTCTTCATGAATGTGATTATGGGGTACTTCAAATAAGTGCAACCATACACATTTGTTCTTTGTGACTGGCTTATTTCACTTAGCATAATGTCCTCAAAGTTTATTCATGTTATAGCCTATATCAAAATTCCTTTGTTTTTAAGGCTGAATTATATTGCATTTTAAGTATATTTGTTATTCATCTCTTGGTAGATTCTTGAGTTGTTTCCACTTTTGGTTATTTTCAGTAATGTTACTATGAATGTGGCTGAACAAATATCCCTTAAAGTACCTACCTTTGATTCTCTTGAGCATATACCCACAAGTGGAATTGCTGGGTCATATGATGATTCCATATTTAAATTATTATCTTTTGGCCGGGCGTGGTGGCGCACGCTTGTAATCCCTGCGCTTGGGAGGCGGAGACAGGAGGATCGCGCAGGTTCAAAGCCAGCCGCACGCGCTGGCTTAAGAGACCCTGTTTCCAAATAAAAAAGATATAAAATAGGTCTGGGAGTGTAGCCCGGAGGTAGAAGGGCTTCCAGGAACCCCAGTACCACCAAAAAAAAAAAAATATTATCTTTTGTGGCACTTGGCATTAAACCCAGGGCAGTCTACCTCTGAGCTACACCCCCAGCCCTAATTTTTAATTCTTTATTTTGAAATAGGGTCTCCCTGAGTTGCAGAGGACCTCACTAAGTAGCTGAGGCAGGCCACAAACCACGGTCCTCCTGTCTTAGCCTCCCAAGTACTGAGATTACAAGTGTGGGCCACCATGCCTGGCTCCCATATTTATTTTTTGAAGGGCCCACTGTCATGTTTTTTTTTTATTTTTTTTTATTTTTTTATAATGGCTAACCATTTGGGAGGCTGAGACCTGGAGGATCGCGGTTCGCGGACAGCCTCAGCTACTTAGTGAGGCCCTCTGCAACTCAGTGAGACCCGGTTTCAAAATAAAGAATAAAAAAATAGGGCAGGGGGTGTAGCCCGGAGGTCAAATGCCTCTGGGTTCCATCCCCAGACCCGCAAAAAAAAAAAAAAAAAAAAAAAAAGGCTAACCATTTTACATTTTAAAAGTGCATAGAGGTTCTACATCTTCCACATCCCTTCCCACCTTTATCATTGTCTATTTTCTGTTTTTTTTCTTTTAACAGTAGCCATTCTATAGGATATGAGGTAAGTCATTGTGGTTTTGATTTGCCTTTCCTTAATGGTTTTTAATATTAAGCATCTCTTCATGTGCTTATTGGCCATTTGTCTTCTTTGAAGAAACATCTATTCAGGTCATTTGCGAATTCTCAAAGGGGTTGTTTGTGTTTGTTGTCGTTGAGTTCTTCCTTTGTTTTGAATTTAATACTTTTATTTTATACACTTTAATAATTTTCTGATGTGAACAGCCAAGGCTTCTTTACAAGAAGCTTCCTGGAGCGATTTCACAGGCTCTGCTCTAAAGAGACATGGTGCGCTGTGTGAAGTTGTTCAAGGGCCTGCATCTTGCCATGAGATCTCTATATGTTTTGGAGCAATGGTTTTTAGATTGTGCTCTACTGAGCCCTTATACAAGTGTTGGGAACCCAGGGGACAACTGGAGAAGGGAAGGCCAGGGAGGTGGCGAAGTAGGGATGTGCACACTCTCGCTCCAGCCAAAGCAGCGGTTTATTCACCTCATCTACCCGTGGGACTTCCTCCTGAGATGCCATTTGCTGATTTCCCTGCTAGAAAGAGTTTCCAGAGCACTTGTCCTAGGGATAAGTTGGGCTTTAATTACCTCTCAGCTTTACCATGTTTGAAAACAAGACTTGTCCATTGTGTTCTTTGAGTTATTTTCCCAGAAGTAAGCGGAGGGGGGAAATCACTCTTTGCTTCCACTGGTAATTGTGAGATGCCCACAGTGTAGCAGGCTCTGTCTTGAGTTCCATAAAATTGTTCGCAGCTGGCTGATGTGGAGTGAAGTAAATCTATGACCTTGGAAATAACCAGGTGCATGGGGCTTGGAGCAAAAGCATGATCCTGCATCATACACCTGATGCGGTAGGCCCTGACCTCCCAGGCGCTATTTTCCTCTATGGGGCCCAGTGTCTCCTCTCCTTCCACATCAGCCTCCCAAAGGTAAGGCGGGCAATAGTGCAAGGGCAGAGGCTCAGCCTGGATCCCGCCTGCTGATGGCAGTTTCCCTCTCCACTAGCTCTCCTCCAGACTCTCTTCTTTCTCCCACCTCTCACAACCTTCTCTTTCCCCCCTCTCCTCCCAATCTCACCCGCCATCTGCTGTCACTAGTGTTCTCATTCACCTTTCCCTGCTTATCTCCTCTTCAGCAGGAAAGTGCTTCGGAGGCTGACAGCCTAATCTCTCCACTGATCCTGTGTTTCTGAATTCATCACACTGCCCCTCAGACACTGCCCCCATGAGGAGGAGGAGGAGGAGGAGGAGGAGAAGGAGGAGGAGGAGGAGGAGGAGGAGGAGGGTCCTAGACCCTCAAAGGGCTACTAGACCCCTTTGAAAGAAGAAAGAAAGAAAGAAAGAAAGAGAAAAAAGGGGGGCGAGGCAGTTGTCCAGGGCAAATGAGGCTGTGGGTGCTGGAGGGGCCCTCCCTCTGACAGTGGCTTAAAGGGGCTCTGTCCTCAATACTTCATGAAGGAAAGGAGCTGTTCTGCTCGTGGTTGACTGGGCTCTGCCATCTGCCCTTTCTGATCTCCATTAATACCTTGAGCAAGGTCACCTGCAGACTCACTTTTTTGTATTGCTATTCAGATGGTAACTGAATACTATTTCCTGTTTCTGGTTTTTGTGGGTTGGTCCATCCTTCTTTCCTTTCTTTCTTACTTCCTTCCTTTTTTTCCTTCCTTCCTTTTGGAAAAGCTGGGGCTTATCACCTAGAAAGAGGTCAGGGAACTCAATTATAAGGTACCTTAAAGCATATACTATGACTTACAAAGTGTGGCCACTGGGATATATGATGTGACCACAGAATTTTTTTAAATGCACATTTTTTTTTTTTGTTTCTAGCATACTTTAGTGCACTTTTCCTTGCCCATGGCCCCCTGCCTACACCATGGAGCATAGAAGTTCTGCTTTACATACTGCCATTGGTAATACCTCATGGCTTTAAGACCCTTTAGCATTTTTGGAACATGCTCCTTAATCCTCCCTTTAATGTATAGGCACACATTCTACTTACATGCCTTCTTTCCTTCCAAATTTGGCAGATGGGCTAGACCTGTTTTTTTTTTTAAATTTTTGGCTCATTTTAGTATGTTGTAGTATAAAATAAGTACACTTCAAGCACATTATTGAAGTGCTGAGGATGGCACTTTGAGGAAATGAGACTCAGGTAAAGTGTCCACTCTCTAGAAAGGGGGATTATGATAAAGTGCTACAGTTTTGTCAGTGTTCCTGAACTAGCATGTCTCGAAAGGAAGTAAATTGTTATTACTGCAGCTGTTCTTTGTCTCGCTTCTCTTTCCTCCAACCATGTTTCAAGTAATAAAATATATTCTTGGAACAAATAGAGGGGAAAAAAAGCTATGTGTTTGGAGGACAGAAGGTAAAGCTGATAAAATAATGAAACAAAGTCCATATCTTCTGTTATCTGTTTTCTGGGGAAGCTATATATATTACTTGTTCCAATTCAATTCTCTGAGCTCCAAAAGTTCCACTGCATAAGGACACTGTTACAGTAAGTGGTTTTGTCCAGCTGGTTCACTGAAAGCATAAGCATTGGTTTTAGAGCTCTGGTGTTTTAAGGATTTTCTGCTGAATTTTCCTTCTGAGCATGTGCATTTCAGTGATGAGCCGCATGATCCTGCAGCTACAGGGAAAGGGCTTGAAAAATCATGTGCATAAATGGCATGATTAGCAAGCAGTGGTCTCACAGCTGCAAGTGGGAGGGTCTCCATTTTTGCTCAGCTTCATTTCTGGAAAGAAGCAATAGTAAAGCAAACTTTGGCTAGAGGAAAAGTTATGAGGCCCATAGGCCACATCCAGAGCCAACAGGAATCCAGGCGTGGTGCGCACTTGTAGTCACAGTACCTGGGAGGCTGAGACAGGAGGATCACAGGTTTAAGGCTAGCCCCAGCGACTTAACGAGAACCTCCACTTAAGGAGACCCTGTTTCCAAATAACAGGAAGAAGTTTGGCCGTTTCCTATAAAATTAAACCTATAATTACTTCACAATTCACCAGATGTATTTACTTAAATGAAACAAAAATGTATGTCCACAAAACTTTTATAAGAATGTCCATTGTAATATTCTTTTTTTTCCCACTACCTCCGGGCTATACTCCCAGCCCTATTTTTTTTAAAAAATCATTTTCTTTTGAAACAGGGTCTCACTACTTGCAGAGGGCCTCACTAAGTAGCGAGGCTGGCCGCGAACCTGAAATACTCCTGTCAGCCTCCCAACTACTGAGATTACAAGTGTGTGCCACCACGCCTGGCTGTAATATTATTCTTAATAACCCAAGGCAGTGAATGTTCACATTTCTATCAACAGCAGTTGATAGAAGTGTTTGAAAAACTTGTAGTGTATTTGTATACTAAACAGTAAGAAGGAATGAATCATAAATAGACATGACAGCATGGTTGACTTTTACAAAATTGATGTCGTGTGAAAGAAGCCAGACACGTAGGAACACATACTATATGATTTCACTTGTGCAAAGTCCTGCAACACACAAAGCTGATCATTAGTGATAACAATTAAGAGAGCGGCTGGCTCTGGGTTGAGAGAAGATAGAATGAGAGGGATGAGAGGGTAGCATCCAGGTGATGGAGTGGCTCCATATCTGGATGAAGGGTGGATTATACAGAATTGGTGTTTGCAAAACTCACGAAGGACCCTTAGAACTCAAAACTTCAGATTGTTCTACATAGTATACATTTTATCGTGAGATAAAAAAGATAGCTCTAAGCACATTTTTATTAAAAAATGAATAGCAGATGTGGGTGCCATGTCCCATAGTTGGAGGATCTTTTATGAATTCCTAGTGCCTGTGATTCTCAAACCTGGCAGTGTGAAAGACTTATGTATGAACCCATCTATGGACTAGTATCCTGCCAGATTCTGGGACTGACCACCAGAGAGATTCTGACTCTATAGGTTTAAAGGGGGTTTAGAAGTCTGGGCTTCATAGTAAATTCCTGGGTTTCTCCAGATACCCACTAAATTTATGGGTTTCTCAAGATATCCCCTGGACGGAAAAAAAATTTAGAATTTGGATAGTAGTAGACATACTTGCTCTTTCTTTCCCTTCCTTCCTTCCTTCCTTTCCTTCTTTCTTTCTCTCTTTTTTTTTTTTTTTTTTTTGCAGTACTGGAAAATGAACCTAGGGACATTCTACTTCCCAGCTCTATTTTTTTTTTTTTTTTTAGATTTAAAGAAGTTTATTACAAAGATAGAAATACAGAAAATAGAAATACAGCCCATGCCAAAATGGCATGGGGGGTGACTCGAAATGAATACACCCCCAGCTCTATTTTTTTATTCTTATTTTAAAACAGGGTCTCACTAAGTTGTATAAGGCCTCACTAAGTGGCTGAGGATGGCCACGATCCTATGATCTTCGTGTCTCAGCCTCCCAAGTACTGGGGTTACAAGCATGTGACACCACACCTGGCTACAGGCATACTTTAAAAGCTGCTGTGGTAGCTGGTCCAAGTCCCATCAGACATTTTGAACTATGGCATGGTAAGTAAGATGATAGGAGTGGAGTTCTTAACAAACCTATGGGTATCTTTATAGAAGAAACAGGTGTGTATGAACATGCGGGAAGGAGCTAACCTAGGTCTAGGATGCACCCAGGGTGGTGTCAGGCATTTGATGGAGGCAAGTTTATTTAATTTCTCTCAGAAGCACACTCATCATCTATTATCCATTTTTTCACTTCAATCTCTGCATCAGGCCGTCAGCTATTATGGCTTTTTATACTCCATGTTTGGCCAGACCAAGTATCTTCATAGGCTGGGCTGTTTCAGGACCCCGGGTCTTTGCGATGTATAGGGTGACTTTCTCCCTAACTGGCTGGATATATTTGTACTCATCTTTAGATATCTAGTTTCTGCATCCAGGTTACATTCAGTTGTTTCTGCTTCTTCACTCACCCTGCTAGAAGGATCTCATCCCTCTTCAGACAAAAAATGTATCTACTTCCCTAGGATGAGTACCAAAGCATGATTTGGAGTTTTCTCACATGAATTTAGAGATACCTTTTGCTAACTAATTCAATGCCATCTCTACTTGAATACACCAGAAATAAATATCTTGGCCATCAAATGTATGTTTGCACCTAACTACATTCTACTTTAATCTACATTCTTCATTTATCACATGGCATTATTTTTATGCATATTTCCCTCTTACCTGCTGGACAGAGTTCTCCTTGAAGATAGGGCCATGTCTCGTTTATCTGTGATTTCAGCATCTGTCATAAAACGTGGCACCTATTCAGTGCCCAGTGAATTATTGTCAAATGAATGAATGGGTAAATGGAAGAGAGCACTTTTCCTTTCCTTAAATCTAGCGATACCCAGGTAGGTAGTGAATTTTTAAGAACTACCCACTGAACCTTAAATGCCAACCCTTGCCCCGCGCTTGGGAGGTGGAGACAGGAGGATCACACTAGTTCGAAGCCAGCCACGCTGGCTTAAGAGACCCTGTTTACAAAAATTAAAAAGTGTAAAATAGGTCTGGGAGTGTAGCCCAGAGGTAGAAGGGCTTCCAGGAACCCCAGTACCACACACACACACACACACACACACACACACACACACACACACACACAAATGCCAACCCTCAAAAAGATTTTAAGGGTATCATAACCATCACCTGCTCCTTCCTACCTGCCATCCCTGCTAGTCTTGTGAGCTAATGATTACCAAATTAAATGTTCTGGCTAAGATACATGGATTCATTCCTTGAATATCATATACTGATGCTTTCTTCCATGCCCTTGATTAAGTTGCCTTTCACTCCATGGTATAATGTAAAAAGCGTGAGATATCTGAATGCCAGGTAACTTTAATTCCCATGATACTAGCTATATGCCTTTGGCCGAATGACCTAATATCCCTGAGCCTTATTTTTCTCATTTGTGATATAGGACAATGGACAGGTTGCCCTAGAAGCTATAAAAAGCCACAATTACCACTATCTTATCAATCCTTTAGCTTAAGGCCCAATTACTTTAGAGCCTAGATTTTTAGGGAGCCTAGATTTTTTTCTCTTGAACCTCTATGTAACTTACTGTCTGAACCACTAACTATAACATGTCAACACATACTACCATTATGGTTCTTTAGCTGTTTCATGTATACCTGGTCATCCTCCTTGCCTGAATTGGGAGGTGATCAAGGAAAAAGGCTTTGTTTTTGGTGATGCTTTTCTTTTTATGAAAACATAAAAATAGTACTTAGCTAATCGTTAATAACAAATTGCACGACTATTGAATTACATTCAAGGAGGATGAAAAATATATTTTAAATCAGAAAATTTTAGATTGAAAAGTTATTAGAACTTCTCTTCAGCCTTCTCTTTTTAATGAAAACTACAAAGTTATAACCTTTATCTTTTTATGACGACTGTAACATATATGTTATATATCTTTCCTAAGATTATAGCTCATACTAACACTAGCTATTTTTTTTAAGATCAAGCCACAAGGCCAAGTAATTTAAATGCAGTTGGAGTGAGTATCATTTCCATTTTATAAATGAAGAAACTACTGACACTTAGAAGCTGGGATTCAAACGCAGGTGCTTTTTTCCAGAGCCTTCCCCTCAAGCCTGCCTTTGGCATGAAAGATTTTTAATTCCCACAGCACTGTGCTTCCTGCAACATCAACACCCATCGCTGTCTCTCAGTAGCAGCGGTTCTTCCAGGGTGGCTGTGCATACCCCTCACCTGGGCACTCGCTAGATAGATAGACCCTTGGTTCTCACCCAGACCTGCTGAACAAGGAGCCTCTAGGGATGGAGATCAACAATTTGTGCCCTAGCAAGCCCTAGTCCTTCTCAGATGCTTTTGAGTTTGAGAACTATGGCTTTAGGGTAAATATTATATTCTTATTTTTGCTTTTGACATCATCTCAGTGCTAACCATTTTTAAATTGTGTGTGTGTGTGTGTGTGTGTGTGTGTGTGTGTTACTGGATAATGAACCCACAGGCGTTCGACCTCTGAGCTATACCCCCAGGCTTATTTATTTATTTTGTTTTGGAAGAGGACCTTGATAGATTTCTAAGAGTCTTGCTAAATTGTGGCACCTGGCCTCAAAACTCTGATCCTCCTGTCTCAGCTTCCCAAGTACTGGAATTACAGGCCTGCACCACCACCATGTCTGGCTTATATTCTGTACTTTTATGGCAAAGGTACCTAAATCTAGATCTCTTCATCAGTAATCAGTGATTTAGCCAGGCGTGGTGACACACTCTTGTAATCCCTGCACTTGGGAGGCAGAGACAGGAGGATCACGCAGGTTCGAAGCCAGCCTCCCTGGCTTAAGAGATCCTGTTTCCAAATAAAATATAAAATAGGTCTGGGAGTGTAGCCTGGAGGTAGAAGGGTTCCATCCCCAGCACCACAAAAAAAAAAAAATCAATGACTTAGGTATTTTGTATATAACATGCTACCTTAAGCACTAAGTACTAACAAATCTAAAATTTGCATGATGTATCTTGTAATTTTATCTTAATTATTGAGTTTGTTAATTTGCTTATTTTCAATTATTTTTATGTTTTAATTTAACTCAACTACAAGGAAAACTTAGAATTTTTTCTGCACAGTGGCTGGAATTTTTAACAAACATTACATCTTCCTTTCTTTCTGCCACTAAGTCTCTGCTCTGATTAGAGTCCACAAAGAGGGCTTTAAACCACTCAGTGACAGATTAAAAATAATTTTTTAAAATTTGGGTCGAATTTTATCATGACCATGATATGTATATTTAAGGAAGAAGTCCAGACTTTGTGTTTTGTATAATACTGGCATACAGACTGGCAAAAATAACAAATTACCTTTGCCAATATTCATAAACTTAATTAACGTGAAAATAACAAGACCAAAGGTTACATGATATAATGTGATTTCTTCAGAGGAGGCTCTTAAAAATTCTTGAGATAATTTTCCCAGAATATAGCAAATTGCAAATCTAAATTCATGATTGTTATGAGACCATAGATGTGTTGTTTGTCATTCAAATACTTTTTATTAAAATAATTTCGATTACTTAAAATGAGTAAAGAAAAATCTATTTTGATAAGAATAGTAGAAGGGCAGCAGTTTAGCTTCCCATCACAATTTTGTTTCAACCAGAGACTACTTCAGCGGACTCTCAATCCGTTGGGACATGTTAAACACTCAATATGTTTTACTCTGGGCTCTAGCGAATAGGAAGTTAATGATTCCATTTTCCACAAAAGAAAAAAATGTAGAACAAAATGAAAAATCTAGCGGTTGATGGAATGTCATCTTTCAGATTTGAAATCGTTCTAAGTTCTCTGTATAATAGTTTCTTGGTTTGGGGAGAGGATAGGTACTGTTTTGAGCAATATAAGATGTTAGGCAGTATTTCTATAGAAACTGCAGGAAATAAACAAGTCCTTAAATTGTTCTTTACTCTTAAGTAGTAAAGTTGCTGTAATGTCATTTTTATGTATATATAATAATTACCGATATAGTGAAAAATTCATTTGGGGTAGTACATTATTTTTGTCTTCTAAAGAGAAAGCAGTCACAATTGCGTACCAGTCTATCTAGAATTGCTTTTTGAAAAGTAATACATTAAGCCAGGCATGGCGGTACACACCTGTAATCCTGGTACTTAGGAGGCTGAGTCAGGAGGATTGCAGGTTTGAGACTAGCCTCAGCAACTTGGTGAGACTTCCCTTAATTTAGGAAGACTCTTTCAAAATAAAAAAAATTAAAAAAGGACTGTAGGTACAGCTGGGAGATAGAATGCCATTGGGTTCAATCCCCAGTACTAGAAAAGAGAAAAAAATAAAAAGTATTATAAAGATATGCTAATGATGAAGCAAGACAAATGTGACTTTGGGTAAGCTTCATAGATTTTAGAGTTGTAAAATGTTAGCTGACATCTAGTTCAACTCTCATCTAGCCCCATTTCCTTAGTATAGCCTCTAGCACAATTGTTATCTGGCTACTGTTTGACTACCTTCCCCCTCCCCAGATTAAAAAGACAACTCCATTTATTCTTGGAGAATTCAATTCCACCGTATTACTTCCACTCATTGGCACAAGTTCTGCCTCTGGGGCCTCACCAAGTGGCCTTGCCCCTCCACTCACATCATCAACAGCTCCATCTAGCTTGCAGATGTTCATCTTGGAGTGATGTGGCACAGGGAGGGACGGAGTGCGATTCACCTACAGAGCCGGTTGTCAGACATACTTCTTTTCTGTGGCATCCTTTCTTTCTTCATGAGACCTTCTGAGGTACGCTTTTCATGCAGTATAATCCACCCTTTTAAAATATATAGTCCCATGGGTTTTGATAAACTCATGAGTTATGCAATCGTAACTAATCAAGATACGGAGCAGTTCCATCAGACCTTGTGTCAGCCCCACCTCCCATCCTTGGCCTCTGGCAACTGCTAACTCAGTATCCCTTTATATGGTTTTGCCTTTTCTTATGCCATGACATCTTGATTGCTCAGACACAGTATTTCTTTGGTTATGAGATCTGGCATTGGGATAACACAATATACTTGGCAATCTATGAGGACAGAAATTTTCTAAAGGAAGAGAAAAATTTTGACAAAAAAAAAAAAAAAAGGAAAAGACCTAGAGAGAAGAATCCTTATCAGTTCCAGTGATGAGCTAACTCATCAGTGGGTTAGCTGACCAGAGACCTGAGAGATCATGCAGCTGGATGCACAGAGGAAGAAGCAAATCTTCAAAGCAAAACAGCAGTATTCAAGAATAGAGAGAAACAAAACAAAACAAAACTGGGCAATGTGCCTGCTGCTGTCCAAGGTGCTGAATCTCCATTGCTGCTGCTGCTGCTGTGGCGGCAGCTCCTCCTCCTCCTCCTCCTCCTCCTCCTCCTCCTCCTCCTCCTCCTCCTCCTCCTCCTCCTCCTTCTTCTTCTTCTTCTTCTTGGTGGTACTGGGATTCCTGGAAACCTTTCTACCTCCGGGCTACACTCCCAGACCTATTTTATATTTTTTATTTGGAAACAGGGTCTCTTAAGCCAGCATGGCTGGCTTCAAACCTGAGTGATCCTCCTGTCTCTGCCTCCCAAGCGCAGGGATTACAAGCGTGCACCACCATGCCCGGCATTCCATTGCATTTTAAACTGGTTATCCTTATCTTAGGATTCTGGTTATTTATTTATTATCTATTATTTTTTGTGCTGGGAATTGAACACAAGGTAAGTCTACCTCTGAGCCATTTTATTTTTTATTTTTGGAACAGGGTCTTGCTAGGTTGCTGAGAGTCTTGGTACATTGCTGAGGCTGTCCTAGACCCTGTCATCCTCCTGTCTCACCTTTCCAAGTACTGGGATTACTGGCATGCACCACCATACCCAGATGATTCTGATAACTTATATGCTCTCTCCCAGAAATCCAAATCTAGGTGAGAAATGTGATCTTGATGAAGAGAATCTGATGTGGGTTTGGGCCACTGAACTTGGAGAGACGGTTTTGAAAAATGAAAATGACATTTATTTTAAAATAATTTTCAAATAATACCCACTGCCTTGAAAAATCTTTTTCTGGCCAGTTGCAGAGAAATGCAACTCTCTGTCCTCCTCTGTCCTCTGATCCAATCATTTTTGTACTTCATTATCTCCTTCTGAGATTGGGTTAGCTATAACTTTTCTCTCTGGTTTCCTCTTTAGTGGAAGATGCTCAGAGATAAATGTCTTGAGATTTGAACTCTAATCTCACCTATGTCCCAAAATGCTGGCTAGCTTTCCATTGCTTCCCAGGGATTTGGACTGCAGTTGTTAATATTTCACAAACAAAAATACAGGATGTCACCAGGTGTGGTGGTGCACACTTGTAATCCCCGCGCTTGGGAGGCTGAGACAGGAGGATCATGCAGGTTTGAAGCCAGCTGCGCGCGCTGGCTTAGGAGACCCTGTTTCCAAATAAAAATGTAAAAATAGGTCTGGGAGTATAGCCTGGAAGTAGAGGGCTTCCAGGAACCCCAGTACCACCACCAAAAAAAAAAAAAAATACAAGATGTTTTATTTGAATTTCAAGTGAACAGTGAAAACTCTTCAGGTTAAAAATATACCTCATACTAAGATATTAAAATATCCTGAACTATGTTAATGGTATGAAATTTTAAGTGCTTGCATTGTTTTAAAAGGTGTTTTGATTTGTGGTTGCTTCCTAGGGATTTAAGAGACCATGTAGTATATTACCCTTGTCAAAAAGGTTATTTTTGAATCCTAAATATTGGAGATAGCCTCTGTCTTTGAAATCACCAGGTTGTACTGACCCTTGAAGTTTAAGCGGAGGTCCACAAAAGAGACTTTCCTTGATGTATAGCAAGGGTACTCTGGCAGCTATTACAGGTCCTGTGATGCCATTGTTCCTAGCGCTGGTGAAGTATACTTTGTGATTTTTCAAATGCCCTTTCTTTTGCTTCTCTTTTTCTGTTTGCTCATCAGCTCATTTGGTCTCCCATTTGTGTTTTAAATCCTCACTGTTTATTTTAATTTAGAATGTCATCTCATGAAAAATAGATTTTTTTATTCGGTACCCTGGACACAGCATTGACAATTTTTATTTATTTATCCATCTTTATCCTGCCTGAGGGAAAACAAGTATTTAAAATGCATTGTTGTAGCATCTGTGAGTGGATAAATTTATTACTTATTTGTGATGGTGCCATAGTGTACTTCCTTACTCCTAATTTTGCCATCAGCAATTATTTGGCTACAAGCTGGAACAGACTGTCTATACTTTGAGTGTAGCTGTAGAATCCTGCTAGGCACTTAATCATGCTAAGATGAATAAGAATAGAAAGAACAATGTAAATGGACATTAGATAGTCATGGTTAATTCTTATCAAAGAGTAAATTTAGCTCCAAGTTTTAGCTTTTTAGAAAATGGCTATATTAAAATTTTTATGAGTTCATCTGTCCATCAAAAATCTAGTGAGTACAGATCAGAATAACAGATTAATGTTAAACATGATTTCTGAGTGGCAGGAAATTTTGTTCAAGATGGAGCTGATGTCTCATACATATGTGACTGACAGGTTCATAATGGCACAGTACATTTACTTTCCTACTTCTCTCCTGTGTAGGTTTAAAAAAAAGTCATTTACAATAAAGGTAGTTAGATTTCCGATAGCTTACTGTTAACCCATCATGCAATGGCAAGTTCTTTGAGTGATTAGTCAAGCAATATAGAGGTGCCTCTGGCTCTCCAAATTATCAGGCACTAACTAAGAGGGAAAAGTCAGAAGAAAACAAGATTATGAATTTCTAAGCATGGATAGATAGCTCAATACTTTAGTGAACAGAAGCAGCTAATAAAAATTGGCCATCTAAATGCCACCTAGCATTTATGCCTTCCAGAGTTAGGCATTGCTGGATTTGTGAAGGTTATAGCTGGGGATTCATCTTCAAGAGGAAAATCAAGGACAGGACAACATAGCCTCACAGTCCTCTGAGAATTGGTGGTAAGGGCCCCCAGACAGGACATCATCACCACACACAAGTGATGGACAAAGACTGGAGCTGGCAGTAACTTTTCACCTTATCACCACCAACAATAATTTTATTTATATCATTTTGTCTTCCTTTAATAAAATAGAGAAATCTCAAGGTAAGAGGGACTCTAGAGCATTTCATCTCAACCACCTCATTGATTGCATGAAGAATCTAATATCCAGAGGAGTTCATAGAGCTACTCAGTGGCACAAATAGCATTCAGCGGAAGTAGGGCCAGGACTTAGTTCTGCAGGTTGGTAATGCAATTCTCTTGCATGTGTATTTGACAGGAATAAGCTTGAAATGTAGGTTTGAGTCTCAAAAATACTGAATCAAATGACTCTTTTTTTTTTTTTGAGGGTCTGGGGATGGAACCCAAGGGCATTCTACCTCTGAGCCACACCCCCTGCCCTATTTTTTTAATTCTTTATTTTGAAACAGGGTCTCACTAAGTTGCACAGGACCTCACTAAGTAGTTGAGGCTGTCCCCAAACCATGACCCTCCAGTCTCAGCCTCCCAAATGCTGGGATTACAAGCGTGTGCCACCACACCTGGCTTCAAATGACTCTTTCAAGTAACAGGGTCCTTGGGTCCAGTTCCCTCATCTATAAAGTGGGTATAACAATATCTCCTTTGTCTGCTTCTCAAGGATACTATGGGTCTTTAATTTAGGTTATTTCAAGTGCCAAAAAGGCAAAAAGAAACAAACAAAAACCAAAGCAGTGTTTTATTTATTTTATTTTATTTTATTTATTGAACATAAGTGGTATACATTTAAACTATACTTGGTGCCCTCTCCCCTGTCCCTGTTTTCCCTTCCCCCTCCCACCAAAGATTGTCCAGGGTAACCATGCCATATTCATAATTTTACACATATTCGGATGTAGATTTTATTAATCAAGTTCAGTCTTCCACCTCCCCTATCTTTCCATTCAAGCTTTGCTGGTATTTCTCCTCCATTACCTGGAGTACCACTGGTATCCTCTGTGTTCCCTATTTTGGGCATATTAGAGAGAACATATGTACCTTCTCCTTCTGTGTTTGGCTGATCTCAACATAATGCTCCCCAGGACTTTCCATCTTCTTGCAAATGATATGATTTTGTTCTTCTATATGGCTGAGTAGGATTCCACTGTGTGTATTTTCCAGAGTTTTGAAATCCATTCATCTGTTGATGGAGACCTGGGTTGGTTCCATATTTTGGCTATTATGAATTGTGCTGCTATGAACATAGGTATCATATGTTGCTATAGTTCTCTGGATTCAACCCTTTTGGAAAAATACACAGGAGTGGTATAGCCGGATCATATGATGGATCTATTCCCAGTTTTCTAAAGAATCTCCACACTGATCTCCACAGTGGCTGAACTAGTTTGCATTCCCACCAACAGTGTAAAAGAGTTCCTCTTTCCCCACATCCTCGCCAGCATTTGTTGTTGTTTGATTTCTTTATGCTTGCCACTCTGATTGGGGTTAGATGGAATCTCAGGGTAGTTTTGATTTGCATCTCCCTGATGGCCAATGCTGTAGAACATCTTTTCATGTATCTATTGGCCCTTTGTATCTCTTCTTTTGTGAAGAATTTCCTCTAAAGTCAGGAACAAGACAAGGATGCTCACTATCACCACTCCTTTTCAATATAGTCCTTGAAATTCTTGCTGCAGAAATAAGACAAGAGAAGGAAATCAAAGGAATTCACATAGGAAGAGAGGAATTAAAATTATCCTTATTCACAGATGACATGATCCTTTATCTGGAATACCCAAAGAATTCAACCAAAAGACTTCTGGAGCTGATTGACAAATTCAGCAAAGTTGCAGGATACAACATCAGCCTAAAGAAATCAGTGGCTTTTCTTTACGCCAACAATGAATCCACAATGAAAGAAACAAAGAAAACAATTCCATTCACTATAACCTCAAAACCAATAAAATACCTAGGAATTAACCTAACCCAAGATGTAAAAGACCTCTACAACAAAAACTATAAAACATTAAAGAAAGAAATTGAAGAAGACCTTGGAAGATGGAAAGATCTCCCATGCTCATGGATAGGCATCAAAATGGCCATTCTGCCAAAACTTATCTATAGATTCAATGCAATTCCCATTAAAATACCAGCAACATTCTTCAAAGACCTAGAAAAATCAATCATGAACTTTATATGGAGAAAGAAAAGACCCAGAATAGCCAAAGCAATTCTCAGCAATAAGAAACATGCAGGAGGCATCACAATCCCAAACTTCAAACTATACTATAGAGCAATAGTAGTAAAAACAGCATGGTACTGGCACAATAACAGGTATACTGACCAGTGGATTAGAATAGAAGATACAGGCCGGGCGTGGTGGCGCACGCTTGTAATCCCCGTGCTTGGGAGGCGGAGACAGGAGGATCGAGCTGGTTCGAAGCCAGCCTCGCTGGCTTAAGAGACTCTGTTTCCACATAAAAATGTTAAAAAATAGGTCTGGGAGTGTAGCCCGTGGGAGTGTATCCCGGAGGTAGAAGGGCTTCCAGGAACCCCAGTACCATCACCAAAAAAAAAAAAAAAAGATACAGAAACAAACCCACACATCTTTAGTCAATTAATCTTTGACAAAGGGGCCAAACTCATACGCTGGAGAAAAGACAGCCTTTTCAACAAATGGTGCTGGGAGAACTGGCTAACCAGTTGTAAAAAGATGACTCTAAACCCCTATATCTCACCATGCACAGGAATCAACTCAAGATGGGTCAAAGACTTAGAAATTAGACCTGAGACTGTGAAGTTAGTAGAGGAGAGCATAGGTTCAACATTACAACATTTTGGCACCGGCAGTAACTTTCTCAACAAAACTTCCAAAGCTCAGGAAATTAAGTCAAGAATTAACAAGTGGGATAGCATCAAACTAAAAAGTTTCTTCTCATCAAAGGAAACTATCAATAACCTAAAGAGGATGCATACAGAATGGGAAAGGATCTTTACCAGCCACCACTCTGATAGGGGGCTAACATCCAGAATATACAAAGAGCTCAAAAGAATCTACACTAACAAAACAAACAACCCAATCAAGAAATGGGCAAATGAACTAAATAGACAAAGCAGTGTTTTATTGCTTATTCACTGCTGTGTAACAAATTACCCCAAGCATAGCATTGCCAGGCAATGTAGGTGCCTGGTGGTAACTAGATGGGTCTTCCTGTAGGAGCAGATTCTGTGATTATTCAATCTGGACCTGGCTTAGCTGTTGAGCCTGGTTCTATTATGAGGCTGTAGTTAAGCTGTCTATTAGAACTATGGTCTCATCTAAAGCCTTGACTTCTAGGTGTGGGGCGGGATCTGCTTCCAGGCTCATCCATCAATGTGATTATTAGCAGGATCTAGTTCTTGCAGATGGTCAGCTGGAGGCTTCCAATAGTTCAGGGCATGCAGGCCTCTAGAAGACTTCTCACAATTTGGAAGCTGGTTTCCCGAGAGCCAGTGAATGAGAAAACAAGAGCAGGCCAATTTGTCCTGATCTTGGAAGTGACATCTCATTACAATGGCTGCTTTCTGCTTATTAGAAGCAAGTCACCAGATCTCATATCCCCAGGGCACAAATTCTGCAAAGGTATGAATGCCAGAAGAGAGTACCACTGGGGTCACCTCAGAAGCTCCTACCACAAGTATTAGCCTTATTTTTATGTGTAGCTTTGAAGACAGAATTAGTTAGTAGATGAATACCTGATTTAATAAATGAAAGGCTTTTATAAAAAGAAGATGGTATTAATATCTTCATTTGTATCCACTGATTGACTCTCTGCTTCCAAAAGGGATTTGAGATGACATTTATATCTACCTACTTGCATATGCTATTCGTCCTGTTTAGAATACCCTCCAGAATTCTCAGCCCTTGTTCACCTGAGAGCGGCTAAATCCACCCAAATCCTTCTGCAAATCCACCCAAATGTTACCTCCTGGATTTGTTACTATGGTTCAAGTATTATGCTTTCTAATGTGAAACTTGGCCACAGGGCATTGTACAATCTGGAATACAGTCGAATTTTCTAGCTTCACAGTCAGCGTAGGTGCCCAGCAGTTGCTACATGTGACTTCTTGCAGGAGCAGTAATGAATGACCTTTGTCAGAGGTACCTGTGTCTCACTGCTTACTTCTCTTGTTAAGACGAGACCTTCATCGATTTGTAAACAATTATTGGAGATTTTCCAGTTTCCCTGATAGGGATGGAGAATCATTCGAAGACCTTGGTTGTGTGGAATATTTATCAAAGCACAGGTAAAAAATCACTCACATCACAAGAATTGGAAGGCCTTACAAGTGCAAATTCCTATGTCTTGATTCATTTGCTGAATCAGAGTCTCAAGAGTCAATTCTAGAGTTAATTTTTACCAAAGCAATTCTAATGTAAAGCTTGATAAGTCCCAGCCTGAAGTAGCTCTGGGAAGCTTGTGAATGACAGCATCCATACAGGTGTTTTCTCTGCCTTATATTGGCATTGATTTGTGATTATAATCTTCCATAACAATGATTATCAGATGATGCACTATGATACTGTGGACTGAGAGAAAGAGAACGAAAAAAAGAAAGTTCTTGCTAATTAATTTTGAGATTCCATAAATTTTAAGATCCATTCCATTTCAGAGATGTTAAGATATGAAAAAAATCCCAGAATCAATGTAACATGACACAGTGTCTTTCTTTTCTAACCTGACCAGGTCTGTTATACAGAAGCTCCATTTTCTATTCCCTAGAAACATATCTTTTTAAATGCATGCCCTCATTCATTCATTCATTCATTCCACATAGTGTCACAGTCCTGGGCACTGTGCTGGGCAGTAGAGATACAGTGTTGAAGGAGATATGCCTCATGAGTTTCACTCTTTAGGGGGAAAGACAGAAGCTAAAAAGACTCACACAGAAATCTGTATCTGCTAGTTAGGATAAGTGCAATAAAGAACAAAGTTGGACTGTTACCTCATAGTTACCATGTGGATGGAGAAGTTGAGAAATGTTTGAGGAAACAAAGATGGGAGGAAAAAAGTAGCAGAAGGTAATATCTGGTGTGAGATGGTTTGCATTAACCGGGCTCACCAGTGACTTCTTTGGGAACAGCACATGAGCCTGTGAACCTGAGCAAGTTGCCTTTTCCTCCGTCTTGTGTAGACACAATGTGTGTGCTCAGCGGTGTGTTCTCCTTGGCCTCCAGTTGACTGCTGATGTGCAGGAGCCAGCCATTGAGAGGTTAAATACATTTGAGCATAGCAAACATGAATTCTGAAATAAATGGCGAGGGTGAACTGCAGCTATGACTCCCTCACCTCAGAGATAAGCCTTGCGGAACCGCCTGTTGTGCTGCATCTTGTCTCCCTCTTCCAGCTTTCACTCGGGTTGAATTCCCTGCCTGCTCCTAGGCTCCCTGCCATTCACTTTAGTCCAAGATCAGGACAAATACTTTGAGTCATCAGTGTCATTCAGAGATGGATTCTTTACAACCCTTAATGTGACAAGCTGGATTGATCCCCTGCCCGCTACCAGCCAGCTTGCTGCAATTTCTCCTAAGTCTCCTCTCTTCCCTCCCTTTGCCTCCTGGGTTTGTGCACTAAAGCAAAGGTGCTTTCTTTTGAATGCTCCGTGTATACATGATGAGGTTAGGCAAGGTGATGGGATTCTGAGTCTGCCCTGACACCCTTGTTCTCCTGCTCATGCTAATTTGATGTGATGGAATTCTACAACCTTGTTAGCTTCCTGAATGCACTTCATTCTCTATTTCATGAGACTTTTGTACAAAATCCAATCCATCTAGGTGTCATCTGACATTCTAAAACAAATGATATTGTAAAAATGTTTATTACTGAGCAGTAACTTGAATACCCTCCCACCACCACCACCATCACCATCACCACCACCAACAAAAAACCCCTTACATAGAAGAAAGGCAGATCAGTTGTCTCCAGGAAATTTAAAATAAAAAGGTACTTTTCATCTTAAAAATGCAGCTCAGGATGTTGTTGAACTAAGTGTGCTGTGCACTCAGTATTCATGGGGTAAAACATAAAAGAAATAACATGGTTGTTTTTTTTTTAAAGATATTTTTCTCCTGCATGCTGGTTCTCTCAAGCCACCTGAGAGGTGATTTGAGAGGGGCATTGTAGAATAAAGACATTGTTCTGACAGCAAATACAAATGAAATAAAATTGGCCCAAGGCTTTGATGCCGGAACTCACATGGTGCGCAGAGACATAGCAACACGCTAGCTTAATGCACGAGAGGAATGGAGCCAGCATAATTTGTGGTAGAGTGAGAGGCAAAGATGAAAGAGGAAAATACTGATTTTTTTTTAAAAGCACATGGAAATTAAGACAGAGTTTTTAGGTTGCATTAATTCCTCTATTGTCAGAACTTACCTCTGCACATAACAAGAATCAAGAAGTTCAGCTATCATCTTTTTGTTCTCCCAATTTTCAAGGGAAGATTTATGAAAGGAGGGGAATTAGCTGAGTCCCTTTAATTTTTAAGAGTGAGAAGGAAAGGAGATAGGATAAAGGGCTCCTTTGGGGCACCGATGAGATTCTTCCTGGCTTCAAACCTACCATGAGACAAGCCCCACACATTCTGTAAGTGGCTGATAGTAATTTTTACTCACGGTGTAGCTTTGCATTAAAAAAATTGAAGGTGCTTAGAAATGTCTTCTAATCATTTAGGCATAAAAGAAATGAGGGAATCAAAACAGATAAAAATGAAGGTGTCGTAGATGTTCTTGGTGACCCTGTGGCCCACGGGGCGTTTTCCATGGGATTCTGTGAGAAAATTTGAAGAAGAAACAGAAACTCAGTAAATCAGCCAGACCTAAAGGGAGTGGGGTGGTCATTTGCTCGTTCTTTTCAGACTAGTCACAAAATACTAAAGCAGAGGTCTGTAAGAAAAGATTCCGAGTGCCTTGGTTGGGTTATTAATGAACAACATGTCAGCAATTAGAGGTGATATGACCAGGCTAGGCGTGTAAAAGAAAATATGGTTCATACCTGTCAACTGTTCCAAAACAGTTAGACTGCTAACTGTTTTGCTTTCAAAGGAAAAGTCAAATCAATGCTGGCTGATTTGAGAAAAAAAGACACTTCTTGAATTCCTTTACTTTCTTTAAATCTACAAACAAACAAAGGCAATGCAAAAGCTCAAATTAGAGGTGCATTTTAATTTTGCCTTAAATAATTAAATTCATAATTTATTCTTTCTTCTTAATAAATGATTTAGCCTAGAAGGGGGACCATTTAAGGCTTGCCTAGCATTGGAAATAATGTAGAAATAATATAGTGCTCAAAAATCAGTCATGGTTCTTAGGAGCTGCATGACCCTGGGCAAGATGCTTATACTTTTTTTAAGCTTTAGTTTCTTCATATGTCAAAATGGAATCAATATCTATTTTCAGGGTTATCAAAAAGATTAAATGAGTTATGTCCAATTGCTTAGCATAGCTCCTGACACATATTAGATTCAAGTAATATCTCTTCTAAGGATTAAATATTTAGATGGATTTCATCTATCACAGAAAAACTAAAAAGTAAAAATAACTCCAGCTTTTTAAATATTTTAAACTTATAATTTTTCCAATTTCAAAAGTAAGCTATTTTCTCATAAAAATAAAAATAAAAATATGAGCTTTCACAACAAAAAGATTTTTATCCACAATCTTACTACCTACCCTATTGAATATTTATCTATTGAAAGCATGCTACATGTATTATATAGTCCTTTAAAGATATATTATGTATTTGTACACATAATTAAAACAGACAAGCCCCTTAAGGAGGGTCTTCTAAAATCAGCTTTTCAAATGAGAGGGACACAATTAGGATCTGTCTTTATTTTTTTCTTCTTTGAATGTAGCCTATTGGCATTATTACTAGAAATTCTAGGCACGTATAATTTTTATTGGTCGCATATTCCATTTACTATATGTGTGTAATAGAAACATGTGGGGTATTTTCAATGTTTTGCTATTGACATTCACACGAAGATAAATGTTTTCACATATTTTCAAAAATTTCCAAGTATTTTCTATAAAGGAATTTTTAGGGCATATGAGTATGAATATTTTCAAAATATTTGAAACATTGCCAAACTGCTTTTCTATAGAACTGGGTCAATTTAAATACCATTCGTGGCACGAGAGACTTAGCTTTGCCTCGGCCTATTCAGCAAGTATTGTGAGCCATTCTTGCTTCTGCTCCTGAGACCCCTTTGGGGGCATATTCCCACCTTTCTAGAACTCTTTATGCTTAACAAAAAAGTTTTGTGAAAGTGAACATGGTATTTTTGCTGCATAATTTTTACTTGTTTCTTGTGGTTGAATGCTTTGAATTGTTTATTCACACTTTGTGCCCTTTGGCTACTGGGAACTTCATGTTTTCTTATCCATTTCCCTGTGCCGACCCTATAGAAAAGGAAAATACTGGGTCAGATTTACTATGAATATTTTTTACTTTACATTTTTCTTTTCTGTATTGAGGAATGAACTCAAGGGAATTTTGCTTCTGAGGTACACCCCTAGCCCCCCTTTTTTATTTTGAGACTGGGTCTTGCTAAGTTGCTGAGGGTCTTGGTTATTTGCTGAAACCTATCCATAAACTTGTGATTCTTCTGTTTGAGCTTCCCAAATACTCAGATTATAGATATGAGCCACCACACCAAACACTTTTGTTGTATTTATTCTTTTCTTGTGTATTTTTTTTCTCCCAAGGTTATCCCTTAAGAGAAGGTCCTGGGACTATTAATTTATTTTTCTTTTGAAAAATTTGCCACTTGGGGAATTTTCATGCTGTATCTAAAAAGTGTCCTTTTTTTTTTCTGTGACTCCAGTTGGGGGAACGGAGTCATAGAATGGGAGAAAAAGATTACAGTTACATGCCTATTTCAAACATGATGAAAACGATCTGTAAGGGTTTTTTTTTCTTTCTTTATTTTAACCAAATGCCAATGAAATTTTATTGTGTGGTTTCAAGGTTTGGAGAGAATAGAAAGAGTTGTTGACAACAAAATGGAATGCTAAAATCAGCAGGTTTCTCAACAGATGGGACCAACAGTTATATAAGGAGCTTTTTGAGACAAGAAGCAGTAAAGTAAGTGGCAGCATCTACCCAGGACCTGGCTCCTCACAAACATTTTTTTCCAGTTTGCATTTATCTGAGGCTGCCTACCACAGATCTAACTGAAGCTGGCCCTGGGGATCTGGGAGCAGTAAAAGAGAGATGAATGGTTTTGAATGAAAAGAAATCTACAAGCACGTGGTTCTTCCCTATGCTAACAGAAAAACAGTAGGAACAAGTCTTTCTTAGCTTATGGTCTCACTTAAGCTATCTCAACATTCTCTGCAGCAAATTCTGTGACAAACATGGTTGGCTACAAACACAGATTTCCATAAGAAAAATGCTGTTCTGAGTCAATTCTCTACTTTGACTTTTTGTTTTCAAACCTTAATTCTAGAGAAGGGTAGAAATAAAACCAGAAATCCTATCCTTCTCAACCCTGTGCTTATAATAAGTTATCAAGCCATGAATTTTATTTATTTATTTATTTATTTATTTATTTATTTATTTATTTATTTATTTATTTATTTATTGGTGGTACTGGGGTTCCTGGAAGCCCTTCTACCTCCGGGCTACACTCCCAGACCTATTTTATATTTTTGAAACAGGGTCTCTTAAACCAGCGTGGCTGGCTACGAACCTGCGCGATCCTCCTGTCTCCGCCTCCCAGGCACGGGGATTACAAGCGCGCGCCACCACGCCTGGCCCTTAAGCCATGAATTCTGCATGTAAATATGCTGAGCAAAAAGAGTTACTTGGAGACCACACTTAGCTGCAAGGAGTGTGTATATAGGAGGCATCGAAACAGTAGGATGAAAATATTAAATCAGTGTGGGAATGGACCACGAGCATCACCCATGGCATGCATCTAGCAGAGAGGAACACTTGTTAACTAATATGTGTAACTGGTAATTCATTTGTGATTAACATCAAGTCCTGAAGGGACTTTCTGTGAGGCAACCATTCATGATATAAAAAAAGCTTTCGCCGGGCGTGGTGGCGCACGCTTGTAATCCCCACGCTTGGGAGGCGGAGACAGGAGGATCGCGCAGGTTCGAAGCCAGCCGCGCTGGTATAAGAGACCCTGTTTCAAAAATATAAAATAGGTCTGGGAGTGTAGCCCGGAGGTAGAAGGGCTTCCAGGAACCCCAGTACCACCACCCCCCCCCAAAAAAAAGCTTTCTCAATAAGATGAAGTAGAAGGGAACTTCTTTGACATTATAAAGGGCATCTACAAACTACCCATGGCCAACATCATACTTAGGATCATGTCCATGGAACATCTGATAAAATCTACAGGAAAGATTCCAGAACTAATAAGTGGAGATGGTGGGAGAAGGTCAGTTCAGTGCCTGTTTACCATGCTAAAGACTTTGGGATTCTGTTTATAAGTGATGGGAGCCCTGGAATACTTGTGGACCAAGAACGGAGGGGGCTGATAATCATTTGAGAAAGTTTCCTCTAGCAGATAAGTGAAGATCCATCTGTCTCTGTTGGGGGACAGAGAGAACAAACGAGAGGATTTGCAATAGTTAGAGGGAGACATGATTTGGGGCTGAGGGATAATGGGATGGATAGGGAACCAAGAGTGGATCCGAGGCTCATTTAAGAGGTAGAAATGTCAAAACAGAATGACTTTGAGAGTGAGGGAGTAAGAAGAGTCAAGGATGACGTGCAAAGGTGTTAAGGCATTGCTTGAAACCAAATTAGCATCAGTGCTTCTGAGTCATTTAAAAACATCGCAAGAGGAAAATGGCACTTGACACCAAGCAAGGAAACAACACAAATCCAATTCACATCTTTCCTGAATGAGATAAAATGCATTTTTTTGGCCACAGACATGCAGAATAGGATTATATTTTGTTTGTACTATTATATTTGTATATTATATTTGTTTGTACTAAGTGATGGTTTTCCTGATTTTGAGTTTTTATATCATCTTTAGGGTGTCTGTACATTTCTGTACAGTCATCGAAAATTGTTTAAGTTTTGAAAGATTGCATTCTATGAAGAAGATCTGCCAACTGGTGATAATAAGGTTTCCCTCATTAGATCATTGAGCAAGGAATTGTAGGGTATAACTCACTCTAGAACCAAAGCTAGTTTTTTAAAAAAAATATTAAGATCCATAGCAGCCTAAATTCTGAACATAATAGTTTCACATTTTGACCTTTTTCTTTTTGCACTTCCAATTCCTTCGTGTCAAATGTGAAATATTAGCAGTGTAGGAAGAGACTTTTGGGTGAAAAATGCCTTTGCTTCCAGGGAAGCTTGCTGGTTTTCCTTTTGATGCCTTCTCATTTGGGAGTCGATATTAGGCCTTCTTGTTCTGTGGCTATTATTATTATTTTTTTGGTGTGTGGGGGAGAATACAAATAGAAGCCAAGAGTATATTTTAAAAATTGAAGAGCATGAAGACATCACAGCCTGAGTTGGCCATAAAGATTTACAATTACATTTCCATCACAAAGACCCTGGCCCCTCATATTTGGCCATGACCATTTATGTTTTGATTTCTAGTTCTTTGGCGGGACAACACCCCAATTAGACAGATGAGCATTCTGTTCTGATTTTGGAGCCCACCCTTGCTGGCCTGGGTTACTCCGGGACTCCTATGGCTATTCTCTGCTCAACTGCACTGTGGTAGTTATAATCTTGCTGTCCATGAATTCTTTTTTTATTTTTTTGGTACGGCTGGATCTTGAATTCAGGGACATCCTACCTCTGAGCTACACCCCTAGCCTTAATTTAGTTTTTTTTTTTTATTAATTTGGAAAAAGGGTCTCGCCAAGTTGCTAAGAGCCTTGTTAGTTTGCTGAGGCTGGCTTCGAACCTATGATCCTCCCGTTTCAGCTTCCCAAGTATTGGGATTACAGGATTGTGCCATCACGCCCTGCCTCCATGAATTCTTAGCATATAAAAAATCTATCCAGGTTAATAGACTAATGGTAATTTAACTTTGAATATGTCTGAATTACCTAGATTACAACCAGGATTTTCTCTGAATTCTCTAGGTCCTTGCCTCTGAATACTTCTCACTCTGTGCTAGGTGGATTGAGCGGTGATGGTGGGGGTGGGGAGCTGTTAGGAATTCCTTCTTCTCAAGCCCAGCAACTGGGTCAGACTATCTCCTTTAGCCTCCCGGTAGCAAACAGTATTCTTCTTTAAAATACCACCCTGAAGTCATCGCACCAAATAAAATTATCTTCTTTTGAATAGAATTGTGAAAGTTGAGCTGTTGCAGCAGATTCTGACTTGCATGGCACAAGGGATCCATTTGCATTTAGAACTCATATGTTGCTAACACCGCCTACAGCTTACCCTTGCACAGTTAGTTGTATCTTCTGCTGTCTGGAGGGTCACCGAAGATCTCCAGTGAAAGAAATACAAAAGGAGAAATGGCCGGACTTCCTGCCGCTTGCAAGGAAGAACAGCCACGATCACAAACAGGGCTCCCCCTGTATTTTAAGCCATTTCCAAGAAGGGGGAAAAATTAAAAGTGACACCACCGCGGACAGATTTTCCTTTCATCAAGCTAAGAGCTGCATTTCATTACTTTAAAAATCCTCCTCCATTTAAACAACACTAAATGCTTCCTGGTCTGGATATATAAAATTATTGGATGGCCACTGCCGGCCATTCATCTGAGACCCTGATGTGCCACAGTCGATTTTTAAGAACTACTCTGCCACTTAATGTGACAAACACCCAGCCTTGCCGTTTAAGGGATCTTTGAGAAAGGCCATCCCCACATGAAATGAATTTAACAGCAGCAATTTATCATTTTGCCCTTCCTTTGCTGGGGAGAGAAAAAAAATGCTAGTGATTTCTTTTGACTTAAACTGGGCATTCAAAAAGCTGTTTTTATTAATGAATCATATTAAGCCACTAGTGAAAGGCTCCCTGACTCTGTTTAAATAACAGGCTATGATTCCTCTCCCCTCAAGCTCCCCCCCACCCCCCATTTGGCTCCGCTGCTATTAATTGAGGAGTTTCTTTGTTTCTTTCCTAATGAAGCTAACAGAACACATCTGTCAGGTGCCTGTATTCTTTGCCTGTCTATAGTATGTAATAGACCAGCTGGAGGCTATAATGCTACACAATACCCCTGGCCGTTACAGCAACTATTTATTCCTGGGCTTTTCCTCCGAAAGGGATTTGAAAAAAAAAAAAGTCTGAAATTTGGGCCTAATTGCTATTTACCCAGCGATAGACACCTGTTCTAGCCGAGACATTGGCTCATGAATCCCACACCTGAGACCTTAGGGAGAGTAGAGGGGAAATTTCCAGCAGCTGCCAGTCCATTTAGATATAGAGAGCTTTAACTTGCCGGGTTTGTGTGTTTATATGTATATGCATATATTTTAAAAATACTGTATGCTTAGTATGCACACCCATAACCAGAGGGCATATATTAAAAGCTGTGTACTATTATTTCACGGTCAATTGCTTATCTGAAGGCTACATGCGTACTGGCATACAGCTACAACTGTGATCGCTTTAAAAATAATGCAGTGAGGCTGAATTCAGTATCAGTAACAGGCATGTGTCCTTCAAAATGTCCATTATAGGCCCCTTGGGGGAAAATGGTTTCTTAGGATGGATCTAAGGGGAAAAAAATCAATCAAATATATTTTATTGGAAAGATTCAACTTTGTTTTAGCCATATTCTTTGCCAAATAGCTACAACTTTGTTCTTTTGACAATATTGAACTTGCTTTTCCTTTCTGCTCTTGATCTGAGTAGTACTGTCTTTTGTTTCTTTATTTTTTGAAGTTAATAATGATATTTGTCTTGCTGGGCGTGGTGGCGCACGCTTGTAATCCCCGCGCTTGGGAGGCGGAGACAGGAGGATCGCACTGGTTCGAAGCCAGCTTTGCTGGTTTAAAAGACCCTGTTTCCAAATAAATAAAAATATAAAAATAGGTCTAGGAGTGTAACCTGGAGGTAGAAGGGTTTCCAGGAACCCCAGTACCACCACCACCAAAAAAAAAAAAAGAATATTTATCTTTGATTTCTTGGTTTGCTTTATAATGCCTCTTCTGTTCATAAATACTCAAGAAAAAAGGCCCATGGCCATGATAACTGTAGGAAAAAAAATACAAAAGCCAGCAGGTATTTAATAATGGAAGCCTTATGTAACATAAGTTCCACTATTACCTAATGCTAAGTTTAGTTAGAAATTCAAGTTTGTTAAAATGCTCTTAGTTCACCAAAATATTGCCTTGCACTTGTAAAAGAATGACAGTTATAGGAATATATCTGTGTGTACACACACAGGTTAGCGTGCACGCACCTGTGTGTATTCCCTCATTTC
Source organism: Muscardinus avellanarius (assembly GCF_963383645.1). NCBI lineage: Eukaryota > Metazoa > Chordata > Mammalia > Rodentia > Gliridae > Muscardinus > Muscardinus avellanarius. The sequence goes on along the minus strand of NC_137800.1, from coordinate 76,861,857 downwards.
ACAACTCTGATTCCATTACCTCTTTACTGCTTAAGGCAATATATATATAATATATTATATATATATATTAATATATTATATATAATATTATATATATATATATATTATATATATATATATATGGAGAATGGGAATAGATGGATTTAGCAGAAGCTAAAACAGAAATAAAACAATATTGTGCTATTATTATCTGACCTTTAATCACAATTTTATCTGGCCTTTAATCTCAAGACAGTCCTGCTACAGAAGGGCTAATGTGGGGGTTGGGCTGGGGCTTAGAGGCTTAGATGAAGAAGGTGCAGAGAGACAAGTCTTTTTTATTGCATTTCACATATAATCATATATATATGCATACACGTTTATATATGTATGCATATGTGTCTATATATTTTTTTCCTAGGGAGTAGGACTTCTGAGTCTTTTGATGGATACACCACTGGTATTGCTGGAAAAGCCTCCCATTTACTTACTGTTCTGAGAAATTTGGCCTTTCTGAGCAAATCAAATAAATGACACCTAATTTGTTATCAAGCTAGAAAATCATTATTTCTCCCAAATGACTTATGAACTGCATCCCATACTGGTGTGAGAATTCACAAAATAAAAGGATGAGAGAAAATGTCAATGAAATGCAAAAACACATGTCACAAATGAAATAAAAATTATCTGAGGGATAGTAAGCTCATGTGCATGTTCTGAGTATACACATGCATACACACGCTCATGTGCGAGCGCGCGCGCGCGCACACACACACACACACACACACACACACACACTGGTTAAGATATTCCCTTTGGTCCCATCTGAAGCCAGAGATGACCGAAGAGTCAGAGCCTCAGGAGAGAGCGGGATGACAGGAGAGAGATGGACAGTACTCACATACAAATGAGCGCTTTGCCTCAGGGCTCACACAGTTGGATAGAGAGCTGATGCCGGAGACAGAAATTCATTTCCCATGAGAAAGGAGAGAAGTGCGCAGGGAACTCAGGGTCACGCCAGAACAGGTGATAATGAAATTAGAGTTAATGAAGGTTGGAAGAAACCAAGGCCAGATGGGTGGGTGAAACCGTTATCTGAGATGCATGCTCGAGCCACGCGGTCTGTCTCAGTCTGGGAGAAAACAATTGCTGGAAGCGCATGGTAGAAAAGTCCTGGGAAACATAAGAGTCCTGTTGCCCTCTCCGAAGCAGGCCACCTCTTTTCTGTGTTACAAGATGGTAAAGGGAAACAATTCCAGGGGATAGATGATGTGACCGAGGGCCAGATAGATAGCGTCCCCAAGCCTCAGTTTTCTCTCTGGTAAAATAGGAATAAAAATACCTACCTTCTTGAGAAAATTAAATGAAAACCTACTTGTAGAATGCCTAATGCAGCTATACAGAGTGGGTGTCAAATACATGGTTAACATATTTTTATTAGCAATTAGAACATTCTTATAAACCATCAGCAAAAGCTACACCAAATGGCCTATCCACACAACTGCCCATTTTCTAGAACCCTAATAGGGACTCTGCTACATCAGAAAAATGAATCTGAAATATATCTTGCTGTTCCTACTAGGAGAAAAATCTGCAGTATATTAGAAAAGATAAATATTTGTTAGAAGGATATATTACACAAAATAATTTTTAAGAGTGTTTCTGTTGTGGCAGGGATCCGCGTTGACACTCTAAGGAAGTAGAGTTTGAACTTGAGATAGCTCAGCTACCTTTTCCTCCTCAAATACCCTGTTCACGATGCCACCCAGTTCTCCAAAGAGTGAAGGGTTTTGTAGATTGTTTTATTCATCTGTCCTGGAGCACAATTTTCTGAGCCCAAAGGGGCAGGGAATGACAGTGCATATTAAAATGGGGCCACTCAAAATCTTCTGAATCCTCTCCTTATCTTGCACACATTCCACACAGAATCCTACCTTCTTGGGTAGATGCCAGAGGGCCCATCACCAGACTCCCTGGAAGTGAAGATTCAGGTGCACGACCTGAGTCCTGCCAATCAGACACACACACAACTGGTGTCAAGAAGGAGTGATCTCTCAGCAAGTGTGGGGCAAAGAAAATAAGGATTTTGGTGTTGGCGGTGGCAGAGTTTCTCGCATTCAGATCTGAGTTCAGTATTGCCAAATACATTTACAGAAGGTTTCAATATCAAATACTCCTTTGGTGTGGTTGAGTACCTGTGTGGACTAGTTCTCTGACTATCTTGAGAGTTCTAGAGAGCTCCCTAATAGTTTTAATAAAGTCTTTTTCTGTTTCCGTTAGCTGGAGTGGATTCAGTCATTTGCCATTAAGAATCTTGGCCATCACAAAGATATTGCATGTTTTCTAGTATGATTAAAAGTGATAGAAAAGCCAAGCATGATGGTGGTAGATGTCTGTAATCCCAGTGCTTGGGGGGCTGAGACAAGAGGGTTGTAGGTTTGAGGCTAACCTCGGCAACTTAGCAAGACCCTGTTTCTAAATAGATAGGTAGGTAGGTAGATAGGACTGGGGATGTAACTCAGAAGTATAATGCTCCTGGGTCCAATCTCCTGTACAAAGAAAAAAATCTTAATATACTCTGTTTAACACTTCATATCAAAAGGTTGCATAAGACAAGTCTCTACTTAAGATTTTATGCTGGCCGGGCGTGGTGGCGCACGCTTGTAATCCCAGCATTTGGGAGGCTGAGACCGGAGGATCGCAGTTCGCAGACAGCCTCAGCTACTTAGTGAGGCCCTCCGCAACTTAGTGAGACCCTGTTTCAAAATAAAGAATATAAAAACAGGGCTGGGGTGTAGCTTGGAGGTTGAATGCCCCTGGGTTTCATCCCCAGACCTGAAAAAAAAATAATAAAATAAAATAAAGAGACTAAAACTAGGGGTGGGAGTATAGCTCAGAGGTAGAATGTCCCTGGGTTCCATCCCCAGTACTACAAAAAAAAAAAAAAAAAGATTTAATGCTGAACATGTGAATCTATCAGAAATGCAGATAAAAAGACATGGCAACTTGAGAACCTACCTTTGCTACCTAAGAGGAAGAAGGAAGCTGGCCGTGGTGGTGCACGCTTGTCATCCCAGTTACTTGGGAGGCTGACACAGGAGGATCCCAGGTTTGCAGACAGCCTCAGCTACTTATTGAGGCCTTTAGCAACTCAGTGAGATCCTGTTTAAAAATAAAAAATAAAAAATAGCATAGCTAGAAGGTAGAATGCCCCTGGGTTCCATCCCCAGTACCTGGAAAAAATAAAGGAAGAAGGGAAGGAAAAGATAGAAAATTGAAGGCTGACATTTTCCAGGTGTGAGTGAGGCTCTGAAGCATCCTCCACTCAGATTCTGCCCTTTCTGGTCTCTAGACAGTATCCCAGCCGTCTTTGCACTGTGAGGTTAAAGATGGGTGAGATGCGTGTGGTGACCATGACCTCTACTCCTTCCTAGAAGGACAGTTCTTTTCTGCCAGTTTAGCTGCCCACCAGGTTGGCATCTGCCTGGAGCTCTTGGTGTGCTCTGGCCGTCCTGACAGCTCTCACATAATCTCTTCAGACCATAGTGCCTTGTGCTTCTCTCCCAGTGCTACCTAGAGTGAGGCATGGTTGACAGCAGTAGCTCCTTGGTCCTTGTCTGTTATCCATTTGGATTCATCAATCCCATAGGGAACGTGGGCTGGCACATTTAAGGAAGCAAGAGGAGTTGCTTCCCTACCTCATGCTGCACACATTTTACTAAGATGTAAAAAAAAGTCATCAGATAACCAATTCTATTTCCATACCATGCAGTGTTTATGTTGCATGTTACTCATCACAGTTAAAAGTTAAAGTTCAGTTATGAACTTTAATATTGGTCTATTATGTCTTACTATATCCTAATTATGACATTATGCAATGAACCTAAATGATTTCTCATACTGAACGGATCCTTCCAACATCTACTTGGATGTGATTCTCCATTTGCAAAGCTTCTTCTTAAGGATGTCCTTTGTCTCGGGTCCCAAGCTCATCTTTTATCTATTTAATGTCAAAATAGCCGAAAGGTGACTTTTAATATTAGTTTTTTAATGGCACGACATCAAAAGCTTTTGTAGTGCCCAGATACATTAAATTCACGCCACCTTCTCATTGATGCAACTTTGGGAAAAAGAGAAAGACTATTCAGTTTGTTGCAATAAAGCTACTTTAAGAATCTAGACAGTCTGTAATTAATTACTCTCCATTTTTCTCAATTTTAGTTGTGATATTGTTTTCTGTTTGTATCTGTAAACTTTTAAATTTATGAATATGAGTGTGTGTGTAAACTTTTAGCGTTTGATATGTCTTTTTCCGATACTTTTAATGAAGATTAAATTTTTATTTCCTGGTAATAATAAATTGGGTGAGAAGTAAATATAATCCCAAGTTAGGGTCCTGCAGGCAAACATAATTTTGTTTCAATGCATGCAGTGTATTTTTTCTTGTACAATTTGATTTGTAGTGGAGCTCTTGGGTTGGTTCCAGGTGAAAAATAGAATCTGGCATTGAAGAAAAAACTTTTACTGATGACTAACTTTTAAAAAATATTATTACTGACTAGAAGAGTTGATCTCTTGATTCTAGGTAACCATTCTTTGCTTGAAACACATTGTAATTTTCATCCCTGAGTAGTTGTGAAGGGTTTTTTTTTTTTTTTTTTTTTTTTTTTTTACCAGTTAAACACAGCATAAATTTTCTGGAACTGAATTAAAGCTCAATAAACTAGGAAAAATAGTTGTACCAAAACGCAATTAAAACTTTTTATAGTGTTTCTTCTTTCTCTTCCTTTTTGGTAACTCCCATTTGAGTTTCTTAGTAACCTGTTCCAAATGGATTGTAATTAGGTGATGGCTTGTATGGTATTGAAAGGGAAAAATTCAGAGTAGAAAAAAAGATATGTAAAAAGAGGTAAAGATAACCTTGAATATCCCAAGCCACTGCATAATGACAAAATATGCTATTAAGGTCAGTCTACAAAAATATATAATGCAATGTAAACAGTATACTGCAATGTAGTCATCCATGTGCAAATTAGCAAGAAGGTTTTTAAGATTTTTCTTGTGCAACAATTGTTTATTGAGCACCTACTTTGTGTCTGGTCACGTGGAGGATCTCCTAAATTATATATCATACTAGTGCCCATGAAAAGTCTGTGACCCTGTTACACCTTTCAAAGATTCTCAAGCAATCGACCATATCTGTGCTGCTTCCAATATGCCCAAGAAATGAGCCACAGGGAATCCCATAGGAATTAGGAAAGATTACACACTAATTTCTGAGGCTACTGAGGACCCCAATACGATGTGAAATGACGTTGAGGGTATGTTACACGGTTCCTTCCCTCCCTCGTTTGGAGGTGGCGCCCCTGCCTGTGACCTGTACCAGTGTCTAGTAAGGGATCTGTCAGGACCAGATAATTCTGACATTTAACATTTGTTGCTTCCTTTTCTATATCTTATCGGTGGAATAATGGTATAGACTCAAGTACCCGGGCTTCACATAACCCAACAAAGGACAAACTGAAAGGCGTAATCCCTAATTCCAGCAACCTTCCAGTCAATAAGCAAACAGAAGGAAGAGGTGTGTGGGAACCTTCCTTTTGGAGGAAGGGCATGTCTAAGCTTGGGTCTGATGAATGAGTGAATGTGTCCTGGGCTGTGGGGAGGAGGGCAGGGACAGTCCCCTAATGGAGAGGTGGGCTGATCTGAGGAGGTGCAGGAGGTTTACTAGGCATCAACCCAGGATGTGAGGCCAGAAGATGTAAGGTAGGCTGGAGAGGAGCAGTTCACTGTGGGTTTCAGCAGCCGTGTGTGACCAGTTTTGCAGTGGAAATACTTTGAAGGATTCTAAAAAGGACTATGACAAATTCAGGTCAACACATCCCAAAACCTCACCCATCAGATTTGCAGTTTAGATACCTCTCAAGGATGCCAAGAGAATCTAGGGTGAAATGCTCAAAGCTCAGGTAACGTTGAGGAGGCTTGGGGATTAAATACCAAGGACAGATTCAAACAACAAATGCTGATTTGTGGCCAGTTGTACAGAAGAGAAAATACTATATAATATTAAAAATCATAGTTTATAGAATCAGTTAAACTAAAAATTTAAGTCACAATCACTGAGTTTAATAGTGTATTAGACAGCTTTCCATGACTGTAATGAAATGCTTGAGATACTTATAACAAGAAAGGGTCTATTTTTATTTATTTATTTTTTGGTGGTACTGGAGATGGAACCCTTCTACCTCCGGGCTATACTCCTGGACCCATTTTATATTTAATTTGAAAACAGGGTCTCTAAAGCCAGCAAGGCTGGCTTCGAACCTGCACAGTCCTCCTGTCTCCGCTTCCCAAGCGCAGGGATTACAAGCGTGAGCCACCACGCCTGGCAGAAAAGGTCTGTTTTGATTTAACATTTTGGAGGTTCCAGATCAAGATTGGGAAGATCAGTTATTTGAGATGTGTGGTGAGATAAACATCATGGGAGGCACACATAATGGAATAATACAGCTCATTTAAGCTCAACACAGATGCTCTCTAGTTCAATCTATTTTTCTCTAAGTGACATATTTTTATTCTTCTTTTTGGATGAATAAAACTCTATTGTGTGTATACCACATTTTCTTTGTTCATCCATCTATTGAAAGACCACCTAGGCTGGTTCCATAATTTGGCTATTGTGAATTACACTGCTATAAACGTAGGTATCAATGTATCACTATAGTATACAATTAATTATTTTGGAAAAATACTACAAGTTGTAGAACTGGATCATATGGTATTCCATTCATAGTCTTTTGAGAAAACTCCATAGTGATTGTACTAATTTACAATCCCATCAGTAGTGTATAAGTATTCCCTTTTCTTCACATTCTTTTTTAAAAATTTTTTTATTGGTGCACTGTTTTTATACATCATAATGGGATAAAAACTTGTGTAGACATACATGCACACATCACCCAGTTAGCCCCTACCCAATCCCCACCCTATTCCCTCCCCATCCCTCCTTCCCATGCTTGGCTTAGTGGTTGACATCTAATATTATAGCAATTTATCCAAGATTAACAATGATAATCTCACGTAATAGATTCATTTTTCTGATATCAAACTTTTGATCACTTAGAGATAACATTTCAGTATTTCTTTTTGCTTTCTTACCAGAGGATATTTTTTTCTTTTTTTTAAGGTAAAACTATCGTACATTTATTTTTTTTCTGAAAAAATCTATCCTAACATGAAATATGAACTCTAAATACCCAAAACAATCTCAAAAAGAACAAAGCTAGAAGGTGTACATTTTCTGATTTCAAACCTTATAGAGCTACAATAATTGAAACAGTGTAGTACTGTTATAAAGGCAGATATATAAACCAGTGGAGTAAAATAAAAAACCTAGAAATACATTTTTCCATATATGGCCAAGTTATTTTACCAGAATGTATTATCACTTGTCTTCCTGATCATTGTCATTCTGATTGGAGTGAGAGAAAAATCTCAAGGTAGTTTTGACTTGCATTTCTCTGATGGCTAATGACACTGAACATTTTGCCATACATGTACTGACCATTTGTACTTTTTCTTTTGAGAAATGTCTATTTCGTTTCTTTGCCCATTTAGTAAATATTTAGTTTGCTTTTTCTTGGCTGTTGAGTACTTTCTGTATATTAGTCCTTTGTTGGAAGAGTATCTGGCAGAGAGTTCTTCCATTCTGTAGGCTGTACCTCCACACCTCTGATTCCTTTGCTCTGCTGAAGCTTTTTAATTTGATGCTATTCCATTTATTTCTCCGTGTGCGTTAGGAGTTCTATGAGCGAAGCCAGTGCCTGTGCCCCTATGTTGGAGTGTTGACCCAAAGTTTTCTTCTACTAAAGTATCTGATCTAATTTTTAGATTTCTGATTCTTTTTGAGTTGACTCTTGTGCAGAGTGAGAGATAGTGATCTAGTATCATTCTTATATTTATGAATATTCAGTTTTGCCAGCACCATTTGTTTAAAAGGTTGTCTTTTCTCCACTGTATGTTTATGATGCCTCTTTTAAAAATCAGGTGACTATATCTATGTGGGTTTGTCTGTTTCTATTCCATCTCTTTCTCTACTTGCTTTTTTTAATGGAAGTATCAGGCTGTACTTGATATGTATTTAAAAGGAAGTATTATAATCTCTCTAACATTGCTCTTATTGCTCAGAATTGCTTTGACTCTTCTGGATCTCTTGTTCTTACATATGAATTATAGTGCTATTTTTCCTAGTTTTATGAAGAATAACTTTGGTATTTTGATTGGGATTACACTGAATTTATAGATCACTTTTGTTACTATGGCCATTTTAATAATATTAATTCTGCTTATTTTATAATCATGAGAGACTTTTCCTTACTTTGACTATATTTTCTTTCTTAGTGTTTTCTAATTTTCATTGCAGAGATTTTTCACATCTTAGATTTATTTCTAGGTGTATTTATTTATTTATTTATTTATGGTATTGGGAATGGAACCCAGGAGCATTGTACCTCTGAACTACACCCCCAGCCCTCCATTTTAGTCTTTTTTCTTAAGTTTTTGAAACAGGGTCTCACTGAGTTGCGAAGGGCCTCACTAAAGCTGTCCGTGAACCAGAACCCTTCAGTTTCCTTCTCCCAAATGCTGGGATGACAAGCCTGTGCCACCATGCCCAGCTGGGTTTTTTTTTTTTTTTTGTGTGTGTGTGTGTGTGTGTCTTGCATGCTGTTTTCTGCACCATTTTTTTTTTTTTTTGTTGTTGATCTCTAGATTGGTGACAGTGGTCATGATTAGCTGGGGCAGCATGCTGTAGCACTTCCGTAATAACACAGTGGAGCATGACAATCAGAGGTAGGTAGGAAAGAGGAAACTAGATAGCTCAGAATAGAGGACTGGACATATCTGGCTTGAATTTGAGGAGTCACAAGAAACTGATGTAGCTACTAATCAGGAGGGAAACCAGCTTGTAAGGTGGTTGGTTCAAAATAGTCAAAAATCATAAACTTGAAGAAAAACTACTAGAAACTTCTCAAGCCTAAAAATAAGAGAGGAGAAATCACTAATGTTAACTTTCTTTTTTCTTTCTTCTCCTTCTTCTTCTTCTTCTTCTTCTTCTTCTTCTTCTTCTTCTTCTTCTTCTTCTTCTTCTTCTTCTTCTTCTTCTTCTTCTTCTTCTTTTTTGGTGGTACTGGCGTTCCTGGAAACCCTCCTACCTTGGGGCTACACTCCCAGACCTATTTTATACTTTTTTATTTTTGGAAACAGGGTCTCTTAAGCCAGAGAGGCTGGTTTTGAGCCTGCGCGATCCTCCTGTCTCCGCCTCCCAAGCGCGGGGATTACAAGTGTGCGCTACCACGCCCGGCAACTTTCTTTTTAAAGGTACTTGGAAATGAAATTTAAATTGTCATGTAAATGTATTTTCAACACATGCAACTGTGTTCTGTGTTCTTACAGTGTCATTTTAAAATAATAGGAATGTGTAAATAACTGTATAGACAATTGCAAAATAGTTAGGGTTCTATGAATAAACTTGCATCCCACCAGCAGTGCAGAAAGAATTAACATGTTCTTAGAGCCATAGGCTGTAGCAATAAATTGTAAGGAGGATACAGAAGCTAAGTGGTTGGTTCCACGTTATCACAATCTGAAGTTATGTATTAGAGAATATCCACAATTAAGAAAAAATGCACCATGGCTCAGCAAACACTAGAAGGCTGTAAGGATTGCCTTCTTTGTATAATAGTTTCTTTTGCGTTTAGTATGGTAAGAAGCAAAAGAAGGGAAAATATGTCTTACTTATGAAAAAAACGTAGATAATGGAAATAGTTATGGAAAACTCAGGTGCAAATAATACTGGGTGGCTTCCCTTTTTTGTGTATGTGCTACAGGGGATCGAACCCAGGGACACGCTACTCCTGAACTATATCCCTCCTGTTTTTTTTAAATTTTGAGATAGGATCTTGCTAAGTTTCTGAGACTGGCCTGGAACTGGTGATCCTCCTGCCTCAGCCTCTCAACTACTGGGATCACAGGTGTGCACCGCTGCATCCAGTTGTTTCGCTTATTTGCAAGATCTGCTTTGTCGTTTTCTCACCTTAATTTTCATTCAATTCTTTCAGTCAATTCAGATTCCCACTTCTACATTTGTCTGCCATTGCATATATTTTCCTACACTGCATCAAATCTGTACTTTCTTTTAGTGAAAGAAACATGTTTGCTTTTTCACAAATGCTCATATTAGGTAGGCAACTGTCATTTCGTTCATTGCACAATGAAGACATCTAGTCATAACCCCCTGGGCACAGATGAAGGGTAGGGTGGGAGCTTTAACTAAATCAATGACCTAGCATAGTTTCAGTAGGAAGCAGCCTTATTACCTCCCTGTTTCCACAACGCAAGAGTCTTAAGAAAGAGAATGTTCATACTAGAAGTAGGCAGAATATTCAAAGGACGGCAGTAGTAGAGTTTGTTTTCATGCCAGAGAAAGCAAAGTCCAGCAGAAACATTCTAGAGGCTCCCATGAGACGGTGGTACTAGAGAATAATTTGTGAGCACTAGGAAAAATTTTAATTAGGCTGCTACAGATACCCATAGATAGCATCAAACCACTTCCATTTGGCTGTCTACTTAGGGAATGAGGGCTGCTGGATATGATCAAAGCCCCTGAGTTCTCAGGGGTTCCCCCCTCGAATCAGGCTCACTGGAGCTTATTTGGAAGCGGTGTAGAGCTTGGCAGGGCTCCGGGGTTGCTTTTCCTCCCAGTGCTTAACCTCTTTTCCCCTAAGATACAAATGTCAATATTGGATTTAGTCTGGTTGAATGGATGTGTCAGAGGGGAGATTAGTGACTGGCAGCCACAAAAGCGTTTTTCAATTGGCAAAAGTAAATTTCTCACAAATGAATCAAAACAGTTCGAGGTGGAAAAGAAGTGAGGGGGAGAAAGCTTGCCAAATTTAGTCATGATGCCTCATTAAATGGATTTGAAGACTTCAGCATGGGCATTTTATCTAGAAGCTACAGGGTTCACCCAGCAGGAAGCAGAAGGAGTGAGGGGAAGGGGGTGTCACTTTTAATATCCTCGACAGGATAAAATACCAGGATATCAAAGTGGAAACTCTATCCTTTTTTATAGCATGAAACCCTCCACAGCTTTGCTTCAAGTGATTAGAGTCTAGTTCACTGTAACACTCCTTTAGGTAATAAATTAAAATGGTGGAGGTGATTTCTTGCTGCTATTTATTTGTTTACTTATTACCTTTTTATTTTATCAATACATTGTAATCATACATCTTGATGAAGTTTAGGGTGTTCAAGGCTTACAGACACACAGCACTCACTGAGCCCTTCCCAGGCCCCACCTTAGTCCCGCCCACCCCCCTCCTTCCCTTCCTCAGCACAGCGGTTGACTTTGATAAGTTTGTGTATGTCCATCATGTCCATTGAGATGTTTCCCTCTTCCCCCGACTCCATCTCCCTCACTTAGGTCTCCTTCTTTACTCATTTAAGGTTTCTCCTCTGTCTGGAGTCCCTCTTACATCCTGTTTTTTCTGTGCCATATGCGTACTAGGGAGAGCATTAGAGTTCACTCTTTGTTACTGACTGCTCTCACTTAGCATACAGTTCTCCAGTTCCATCCATTTTCCTGAAAATGATGTCATTTTTTTCTTCATGGCCAAGCGAAATTGTATTGTGTACATATTGCAGAGTTTTGCAACCCGTTCATCTGTTGATGGATAGTTTCATGGTTTGCCAATTGTGAATTGTGCTGCTATAAACATAGATTTGCATAAATTATCTGATAGCTTTTTTCCATTCTTTTGGTAGATACCCAGGAGTGGTATAGCTGAGTCATATGGTAGATTCGTTCCCATTCTTTTGAAGATCTTCCATACTGTTTTCCAAAGTAGTTACACTAATTTGCAATCCCACTAATAATGTATTAGAGTTCCTACTGCTCCACATCTTCAACAGTATTTGTTGTTTTTGTTTTTAATGATTGCCATTCTAATTGGGATTAAATGAAATGTCAGGATAGTTTTGATTTACATCTCTCTGATTGCTAATGATGTTGAACATTTTTAATACATTTATTTGTCATTTTTATTTCTTCTTTTATGAATTGTTTAGTTCACTTACCCATTCTTATTGTGTTATTTGTTTTTTGGCAGTGGACTTTTTGAGTTCTCTGTATATTCTATATATTAGTCCTCTGTTAGAGGAGTAGCTGGTAAAATAGAAGACTCAGCAACAAATCCACACCCTTAGAGCCAATTGATTTTTGACAAAGTAGCCAAAAACATACACTGGGGGAAAAAAAGCCTCTTTAACAAATGGTGTTAGCAAAACTGGTTATCCATATGCAGAAAAATGGAAATAAACTCCACTTTCTCATCCTGCACAAGAATTAATTCAAGATGGATCAAAGACTTGGAAATTAGGCCAGCTACTTACAAAGGACATAGGACCAACTCTTCAACACACTGGCCTGGGTAAAAATTTTCCTCCATAAGACCTCAAAGGCACAAGAAATCAAAATGAGAATGAACACATGGGATTACATTGAACCAAAGAGCTTCTGTGCAGCAAAGGACACTATCAAGAACCTCCACAGAGAGCAGACAGAATGGGAAGAGATTTTTGCCAGCTACATTCATACCTTTCAAAAATTGGTTGTGCTACTTGTTTTGTTGTTTGTTTGTTTTGCTGTGGAGGCTTTTAATAGTCATCCATCCCTGTTTTGAGCAGTTGAGCAATTCCCACATCTTGCACAATTGCCAAGTTGGTGTTTCTGTGCTCACATTTATGTTATAGTCATACAAATACTAGATGCATGTATACTTTAGGAAACCATTATTCTGGCTAGAATAAAAAGTGAAAAACAATTTCTGGTATAGTTATGGATTTGTTAATTTAAACCAATTCTAAATTATCCTTTTCAGGTTCAGTAAAACACATTAGAAGTTTTAAACTTAGAAGTCTCAGGAAGGAAACTTAAAGGTTATAAGAGAAGGGCAAGAAGAAGTCCCAACTTAACTCGGTCAACTCTGAAGATTCACTGAGAGCTGTTGACACAGCATTCAGAAAGCTGGCTTCCAAATCTTCAGAGAGCATCATGTATAGATGTGAGCCATTCCAGATGAGTCTTCTAAATTGGCTGCATTTGCCAAATGGCTGAAGAAAACAATCAGCCTATTTGCTAAATTCTAGTGTCAAAACCTCTGGCTGGCTCTTTGTGGCTTCCTGATTTTTCCATATTGAAAGATAATAGCTAGGCATGGTGGCACACATGTGTAATCCCAGTATTTGGGATACTGAGACAGGAGAATAAGTTCAGGGCCAGCCTCCACAACTTAGCAAGGCTCTTAACAACCTAGGGAGACCTTGTTTTCAAACAAAAAATAAAAAAGGCTGGAAGTATAGGTTGGAGGTAGAATGACCCTGGGTTTGAAGAGAGAGAGAGAGAGAGAGAGAGAGAGAGAGAGAGAGAGAGAGAGAGAGAAGTAAAAAGGGATGAATATACCAAAGACATTTCTACCTTAAGGACACATTAAAAAGACTTCTACTGTCAGGCGTGGTGGTGCACGCTTGTAATCCCCGTGCTTGGGAGGCAGAGACAGGAGGATTGAGCAGGTTCGAAGCCAGCCGCATGCACCGGCTTAGGAGACCCTGTTTCCAAATAAAAATGTAAAAATAAGTCTGGGAGTGTAGCCCGGAGGTAGAAGGGCTTCCAGGAACCCCAGTACCACAAAAAAAAAGACTTCTACTTTTTAATAATAAAGATTTATCAGGCTATATGAATTAAAATTAAATTTGGTCACATGTAACAAAAGCCCACCAATAACAATGTCTTAAATCTACAAGTTCTATTTTTCTCATGTGGGATAAGCAGGGGTTTGGCAGTAGAAGAATGATATGGCAGCTCCTCATTTAATTAGGACCCTTGTGAAGTCTCTCTTGGCATCCTGCCACTTTTAGCCTGGCACCTTAACAAGCTACAAGGTACTCACAAGTCTAAGTGTTTCAAGATGCTTATAATTTTGTAAGAGACAGTCATAGAGAAAATTAGCTATAATGAGTAAATAAAATGACAGTGTAATATGATGGATTATTTTTCTGCAAGAAGGAATTGGGAAAAAGGATTTATTTGTATGTGGGAAAGAACAGTAATTTTTCCCTCTCCTCTTCCTCTGATGTTTATTTCTCATTGTTAACAACTCAGCAAACCTGGCGACTCTTTCTGCTGAGCATTGTGTTAGTCTTTTTCTCCTTCCCACTCCCATTGCCACCACCCCAACTGTGACCACTCCTTAAAGATTGCAAAAGATTTGGAAATAGTGCTCTCTTCTCTTCTTCTCTCTTCTCCTCTTCTTAAATAATTGTCCTTGGCTGTTACATCAGTTTGGAACTTCTTGGGCTGGCATTGAAGGCCTTTCACACTCTTTCCTGTATTTTTCACAATGACTTTTTTTATTCCAGCTAAACTACCCCCTTTACGTACTGGGTGCTTCCTGCTTCTGTATCTTTATATAAACCCTTTCCCCTTCCCTCGAACGCCTTATATATTTATGTTAAGAATCTGCTTGCCCCTCTACTTCATATCCACCAGCATGGCTATTCTAAGAATAACAGCAATAACAAAATAAAATAATAAGAATATAGAAGAAATGGAAGTTTTTATACTGCTGGTAGGAATGTAAAAGAGTATGACTGCTTTAGAAAAAAGTATGCTAATTCCTCAAAAATTAAAATTACCACATGATCTATCAATTCTAAAACCTCAGCAGAAACTCAGTCCAAAACAATGGACTCCCCTACCACATAGTTCTACTTAGATGAGATGTCAGAGATAAGCAAATCTAAAGAGACAAAAACTACATCAATGGTTTTCCAGGGATGGAGGGGATCGGAAAATTGGCAGGTGAAAGCTAAGTGTTGTAGGATTTCTTTTTAGGGTCATAAAAATGTTCTCAAATAGTGATGGATACACAACTTTGTCAAAACACCAAAATTAATTGATTTGCATTCTTAAATGTGTGAATTATAGAATATATGAATTATGTGTCAGTAAATCTGTTTAAATAACAACAAAAAGTAAAATCTTAACAATATACATCACATCATCTCCCTATATTTTCCTTTTTTTACTTCTAGACACACACACAAACACAATATATATATATGTATATACATATACTTTTATACTTTCATACATTTAATTCTCTATTTCTCTCTCTCTCTCTCTCTCTCTCTCTCTCTCTCTCTCTCTCTCTCTTTGGTGGAACTGGTGCTTGAACTAAGAGGCATTTTACCTCTGAACTATATTCCTAGAATTTTTTATGTTCTATTTTGAAGCAGGGTCTCACTAAGTACCATGCCCTGACCTCAAACAAGCAATCCTCTTGATTCAGCCTCCAAAATACTAGGGTTACAAACATGTTCCACCATGCTTGGCTTAAATTATTTTTTAAGTCCTTAAAAAGTAATTTCTAAAGAACAGTCCACATATTATGTTTTCATATCTCATCACGGGGAGTGCTGTGTTTCCCACTCTGCCCTTGATCTTAGTAGCACTCTACCGTCTCAGAGACGATGGTCTTGCCCTCAGCTCTTCTACTATGGCAGATTACAAAAAGGGACATGAGCCCAAGTGCTAAAAACATAGGTGCAAACGGACAGCCACAAACCAAATGTGACTTGTATATATAAGTTTTGGGACATCTTTTTAAAAACTTTGATGACAAGAATTTAAAAGTTGAGAGATTTCAGAAAGTTATTGGACCCTTGGCTCTTCTTGAGGAATTAAATTAGCTCTAGGTCTGTGTTTGTAGGACATCATTCTCTGAAGCTGAGCAGATATAGCTACTTTAAATAGGACACTCTACTCAATTTCCTACTACACTACCCTTTCCTTAGTGTTTCATAGTATGTACCTGGCTCTGCACCGACTTATGTTTGCAATTTTTATTCTAAAAAATTCTGGTGTCTCCTGTAAATACATTCTGAGTCTGGCATGCTCTTTCAGGGGCAAAGTGCTTGTGCCAGATTACTTCCAGTTTGGGAATGCTTCTATATTTCTTGATGATGGTTTGATTTATGAGCACTGTACACAGGATGTGTCCTCATGTTTACCTTTGAGCTGGATTCTTACAACCTATCACATCCAAAATATATCTCAGATATGCTTGGAGGGATGAATCATAGAACTTGCCTGCCTTTTGTGTCAACCTAACAGGGATTATTGTGGAACTTGGGTCTTAAGCACCTTTTTACAATTTATTCTATACCATATCTGAATTTCAGGGAGAAAATAAGAAGCTCTCCCAGTAACCAGGGTTATGGATTCAGAGACACAATTGCTACTTGTTTTTCAAGCAGAGTCAACTGGAGCTTCCTATGGTCCTCTGCTGTTTTTCTATGGTACATTCCACAGTGGAAATTTTTAGTGTTATAGCCTCAACCATGAAGGCCAATGTTCCCCAGAAACCCCCTGGAATGAAATAGTTAGCAATATCTCAGCTAAATATTGGAGGGCCAGGAAGCTTAGGCTATTATTATTATTACCTATGACCATATTGCCCTCTCATTCTGAGTCTACCTCGAGGTCTACTACCTCAAGCTATTAAGTAATCATTGCTAGCCAACTATTTTATCTAATAAATGCCATTAGAACAAATGAAAAAGGAACTTACTAGTTTCTTTCATTTTTTCTTTGCATTCATCATAAGTTTCCAAAGCATCTAGCCAGCAACTCTGCAGTAGCTAAAACTATCTCACTGGGGATAAAAGGGAGACATAGTGTTGGTTATATCACAGTATGTTGAAATTATTTGGACAGTTCAGAATATTTTACTTCCACTTGGTGTAGGTGGCCATGTACATGAGAGTATAGAGATAATTGCAATAATAGGAAAAAATCCTAATAGGTAACAGTTACATAGTACTGAGTATCTGCTAGGGGCTAAGTATGTCCTCGATCTCTTGACAATTCTAGGAGGCAGGACTGTGATTTCCCCCACTTCACACATGAGGCACCTACGGCACTGTAAACTAAAGGTTTCAATGGTTCAGCTGAGGCCTGAAATGAGGTAGCTGGCTTAAGAGTCTAAACACTTACACAAAAACATAGTACATCTCTCTTGCAGGGAAAAATGTTTTGCCTAGTGAATAGTGCTAGGCTATGTCCCATTTTGGGGAAACTTACTTTCATGATAATTAGCTTCATATAAAAGTGACAATAAAGGGCATAACAATAATAAGATCATTATAAGCATTAGTTGACAATGTAGTGGAGACTTCAGAAATATATGCTGCATGCTGTAACTTAGGTTAGGCTTGCCTCTCTTCTTATTTATTACAATATATGTAAGGATAATTTTAAAACTCTTGGTTTGTATTACTTAAACTGGCAATGGAGACTAGGAAGAGAGTTAGGAGGAGAGCTAAGGGTGTGGAAGCATCAGGAAGGAAGGGATGATTGCATCAGCCTCCTTCAGAGGCTTCACGAGGTAAGGGCAGAGACTATGTATTAAGTTTGTCAATGTGGAAATGTTGTTATTTAAGAACGGATTTAAGGAGTGGAAGGAATGGAAGCCCAATAGGTTGAAAGAGTTAATGGTGATTTTAATTTCTAGCCATACAATGAACCAGGTATTCCATAAAGCCTCCCACTAGGTGGACTTATAAATGATTTGTAAAATATAGGAAACATCTGTCTTTTTTTTTTTTTCAGAAGCAGGTATAACTCCATCTGGGCACTATATTGAAAAGTTACTTCTGAGAATTCAGAGCGATGAGTCAATCTTCATGATTTTGGTTTTGAATTTATATCACCCATAATTTATAAATCTTCACACTGAGAAACTAACTTGGTCATTTTAAGGCATTCAATAGATGAAAAATAAATTTGCTCTGAAGAGATGTATCTTTAAATCAGGCCTCACAGAGTCTCTGCAGTCAAAGTCACTTGATGGCAATGAGTTGATGTCTCAGTCTGCTTGGTGCTGCTATAACAAAATACCTGAGACTAGATGATTTATAAAAGAGGTTTAGGAGAGGAAGAAGAGGGGATAGAGATGTAAAGAAGGTAAGAGTTTAAATAATACTATGCACATTTATTAGAGTACCAATGCCAATTTCAAAGACATGTATGGAGAAGGGGAGGGAGGGAGGAAGGGAGATGGGATCCAGAGGGTAATGTGCATGTATATTCCTATCACTCTATACCTCAGTATGATGTATAATTACAATGTACCAGTTAAAGTATAAAAGTAACTGAGACTTTTTCTTATAGCTGTAGAGGCTGGAAAGTCCCCACATATGGCATTAGTATGTAGAAAAAGCATTCTTGCTGTATCATAACATAACATACCTAGAATATTGCATGAAAAAACCTCAATATTTTATCTAGAACATACTCCGATGAGAATGGCCTTAATCTGTCTATGAGGATGGTGTTTTTGTAACCTAGTCACCTCTTCAAGGTTCCACCTCATAATACTGTCAGAATGGAAATAAAACCTCAACATGAATTTTGGAACAAACATTCAAACCACAGCAGTTTTGTAATATAAAATGATAAAACACAATAGAAAACAAGCCACCATGAGTGACAGCCAGCATGATTATCATCAGTAATTGACCTTAATGAAGGACTTAAAATTAAATTCAAATATTTAAATAATTAAAAGTCAGAATAGAAAAGTATGTAGAGAAAATAGAATTGGGTACTATAAACAATACTATCTTAAACTACCAGCAACAGTGTATAAGAGTTCCCTTTTCTCTGCATCCTCTGCAACATTTGGTATTTTTTGTCTTTTTAACAATACATTGATGGAGAGAAATTTCTAGAAGGCACAGTGAAGGACTATTTTAGGTGAAGAGAGTGAATCAGATTCAAAGAGTAATAGTAGAGCAGGATAAGTGAGTACACAAACTATCTGGAAATTTGCTCTTTGTAACATATCATAAGGGTTGTGGAGATTCTAGTTGTGATGACCTTTTGGAAGAAAGTGGTTTATTGGACCCAGTCCTTTGGTCCAGAGATTTTACACAGGAAAGATGAGAAACTTCTGGTAGTTCAGGCAGAGCTGCCTCTGAAGTGGCAGTAAAGCTGGATTTTGGCTTCTTGTAGACTTGCACTTTTGCAAACTTATCCTAAAGAGATAATCACTGCATCATACACATTTATGCACGAGGATAGTCACCACCATCTTAGTTTTAATGACTAAGACGAACTTAAAAAAGAATTGTTTAAATATTGAACATTAAGGAAATGACTAAACCAAGTATGGCTCGTGCCTTAGAAAATTCTGTGTAGACATTAAAAAAAAAAAAAAGGTAAATGAGAAAATGAGAAAGCAATGCCATTAAAGATACTCCTTTAAATGAAGGAGTATTGTCCCTGTGCATGTAAGTATGCATAGATGAAGTTAATGATTACATTGTAGTATTTGGAGTGAAAATTGGGTTCATGATTGTATATTACTGAAAACATGGGAGGTCCTTGGCAGAATGAAGAATGAGTGTGAGTCGTGATCTAGGAATTATGGTGAATGATTTGTGTCCATCTAACATTCAATGATAAAAGTCACTTACAAAATAGCATAAACAATGTGATCCTAATTTTTGTTAAAAAGCACATGAGTCTCATTTTGTCTTCTTCTTCATTTCCTGGGTCTTTGGCCTTATTGGTCATTCTCTGTATTTTAGCTCAGTCTGACTATATTTGTTATCTGTTACTGTGTTATAAACTATACCCTCTCCCCCCAAAATCCAAAAAATCTGTGGTTTAGAACAATAATGATTTATTATCTCAGAATTTCTGTTGGTCAGGAATTTGGGATCAGCTTAGCTGGGTGGTTCTGGCTTAAAGAGGTTGCAGTCAGTGTTATGGCTGTGCTCATCTCAGGGTCTGACTGGGAATGGAGGATCCATTTTCAGTTTACTCAAAGCTGTTGGCCTCTTCATAGGTGCTATAGTTTTTATTTAAAGTGTGACTTATTTATTTTGGCTTGGCGTGGTGGCGCACGCTTGTAATCCCTGCTCTCGGGAGGCAGAGACAGGAGGATCGCGCAGGTTCAAAGCCAGCCACGCGCGCTGGCTTAGGAGACCCTGTTTCCAAATACAAATGTAAAAATAGGTCTGGGAGTGTAGCCCGGAGGTAGAAGGGCTTCCAGGAACCCCAGTACCAAAAAAACAAGTGTGACTTATTTAAAATAAAACTTATGTGTTAAATAAGACAGTCATGTTGGATGTGGGACTTGGTTGCTGGGGAAGGGTCATTGGGGTTGTCACTGGGTACGGGGTGTCTGCGTGCGTGCGTGCGTGCGTGCGTGTGTGTGTGTGTGTGTTTCTGTTTGCCTCCGTGTGTAGCCAGCTATAGCATCTGCTCTCTGTCTCCTTCTCTGCACTTGCTTTAGTGCTCTGAGAATGTATATCCAGGGCCTCTGCTTGGAAGCTGGTCCAAAATTGTGCTGTGACCTCTGAAATCTCCAGCTCTGTGAACAAAGAAATCTTCCTTTTTTTAAATTTTGTGTGGCCATTGTTTGTGTCACAGTGGTGAGGATGCTGAGTAAAACAATAGGCTTGCTGGATTGTCCTCACACCATGGCCACTGGGGTCCCCCAGAATGACTAACCCAAGAAAAAGAGAAGGAGGATGTTACCGTGCCTTCTGCGACCTAACTTCTGAAGTCATAAATGCTTCTGCTCTATTCTGTTCATTGAAAGCAAGTCACTAAGTTCACCCCAGGGGCAAAGAGAGGCAGCTGCTGGAGCCTGGAAGTTGGGCCAGCAGGCACGGAAGTAATAAGGTCTATGAGTTATGAGTGGAGCGGTGACAGCTCTGTCGCTTTCCCATCATTCAAAAACTCTTGAAATATTAATCTGTCATCCTGGTAAGGTTTCTTTCCTTGCCTTTTGATCATATACTGCAGATTGCCTCTCTATTACAGCACATAATCTCTTCCCTTCCCTCCGCTTCCCAATAAAAGTCCAGGAAGTTCACTTAGTTTATGTATTACTTTATTCTAATCACACGTACATGGATTCTCCCATTTAGATTGTAAGGGACTAGGTGCTGGATCACATGGAATCCAGAGCTGGACAAAGCCCTCGAGTTTCTGCATGTCAACCCTTCATCTGCCCTACATGTTATTTAAAAGCATTATATATATGTATAATGTATACAGGTATACAGGTGATCACTGAGAATCTGCCAGTAAACTTCGGCTGAAGAAGGCTCCCTGTAATACTACCATGCAGAGGTATTCAGTAAAAGCTTTTGATTACAAGGATGATTCTTGATTCTATATTATAAGAGAACAAGCTCTTGGGACATTAATACTTTGTGGCAGCTCTTATTATTACTCAGCTGCCTTTCATTTCTGAGATAAGAGGAGGTTTCGCTCTTGATCTTTTAGGAAGCTCATCTCTGATCCCTTGATAAGGACTTTTGGCAAAAAAAAATCATGAAATTCAGATTCTTTCCCCTATCTTCTCCATTTTTCTTTTCTCCAATAGACAGGAAAATATAGGAAGATTCTCATTATTGAATGCTGGCCTTGATTCTTCTGCATATGAGTAAATGAGTCAGTACTATTTACCTAGAAGGTTTATAATGATTATTTCATGTCTTAAATTCAATCCTGATTTTCCTGCAAATGCAGCATTCAAAGGGAGAGAAAGAACTCAGCTGTCTGTACAAACATATGGAAATCAATGATAAATGGACAGAGACTGCACAGTATATTTATTAACCAAGCTTGTATAAATCATAATTTTTCAACCATTTATTAAACTAATAGGATTGTTTTGGGAACATCAAAGAATTCTTTATTAAGTAAATATAATCATGTTTATCCACTCAGTTATGGGGAAAAGCAAATCATTCACACCACATTTATTCTGCCTCATCAGATTTCATTTCTTTTTAAATGCCAGCCGTTGATAATTTTACCAAACAACCTGGGGACAAAGTCCAAATTTCTACCAGGCTTCAGCCACCTCTTCAGTCCAGGAAAAGAACTGCTGCTTTCTCCTTAGATTCCATCTTTCCTCCCTGACTGGGTAAATCCCCCGCCCCCGGGGTGTAGAGTGGTTCTCTCGTAATGCGCTCAGATGTAGGTAGCTGGCTATCTTAAACTCCTCTCAAAGCATTTTTAATCTTTCCTCCTTCCTTCCTTTCTTGATTCATCCTAAGTGCATTGATTTCTTACTTGTTTGACCAGGCACATCGTGGACCTGCCTTGTTGATTAAGCATGAGCTGGGTATCCTCAGCACCTGGAGCAATTTCTTTTGCTCCTACTATTATTCTCCATGCATAGCCAGCTGGTGTGGGCTCAGAGAACTCTGACTTTTCCCAATGTTGACAGAAGGAAAACACAATTAAGAAGTTAAGCTTGCTGTCTGACAGGGAGGACAGACTCAAACATTTGTTATTTTGATTTACAGTATCAATGTTGTCCTGCAAAAAATATTTGTTTCAATAAAGATTTTATAAATAAAAAGTACTTTAGCCACATTTAGCATGTGCCAGGGGAGTTCCATATTCCACTTCTTACTAAATAGTTATTAATCTCTCCCAGGCCTGTCATTGGGCATGGTGGGAAATAGGAAGGTATATTGATTTACTCAATAAACATTTGCTGACGACCAGTTATGTGTCAGACTCTGTTTGTGGCACTGGGAATACAGAGATGAACAAGGAACACAAGACTCCTGAGAGCAACAGTTCTGGTGGGAAACGACAGATATTATACAAGTAAATAAGCAAATAATGTGATCGTCAAGTGTCATCAGGAAGGATTTAATTGACTCAGAGCTACTGGCAACAGCGGGGTGAACATTAATTTAGACAATGTAGGCAGTGGAAACACCTGGAAGGTGGCATCTTTGATGATGAGTAGAAAAGGTATGTTACTTTCCTTGGAAGAGTTTACAGTCAAGAAAGATTCCAGCTGGGTGCTGGGGGGTGGCGCACCTGTAATCCCAGTGACTGGGGAGACTGAGGGTCTTTTCATTAGAATTGCTAAAGCATTTTTACTACATGATGCCCATTCATCTATCCCTTCATTTAACTATCTTTCGCTCATTTCTCACCAAGACATCGCTGCATAATTATCACAAAACTTCACCCAGGGAAGAGGTGCGGTACATTGGAACCTTCTCACACACCAGCTTCTGTTGGTTTGTAGGAATGCCTAATGTTGATTCCATGTCTCTGGGATTGTTTCCAAGGATAAAGGATGCAGGCCTTTATCCATCAGTAATACTTGCCAAGATACGGAAGAGAGGCAGTGGCGGCTCCTGGGCTGTGTAATTTCAATCTCTGATCTAGGCATCCCTTTTGTTTCTTAAGCTTCTGTCCTCAATTCGGAGCCCAGGATAGTACATACCACTTGACCCGGATGAGGAGCCCCAAGCTGCAGGCCTGATGAATGGCTTTAGGGGAGAGCTGATGCCAGAGGCCTTTTGGCCACGAGTCAACATATCTGGTTTTATTTATTGGCTGCCATGTGGCTTGTCCTATGTAGGAAGTCTGATCAGTTGCTGAGACTCATATGGTTCCCGGCTTTTGTAAAAGACTCTATTTCTTGGCTCCAGCCTCATGTTTCTGTGATTGGATTTTTCGAACTAAAGTCAAGGGCAAAAATATTTGTTAAGTAACCACTGGAATTTGAAAGAAGCATGAGATTCATTTTACCCCATCAGGGCTCATTTATATTCTCAGTAGTCTGGTAATCTATGTTTGCTAAATGTACAAATTGTCAGGTACTTATAAAATGCCAGGACCATAAATCTTTTTGAAAAACAACATTTATTTGTTTTTCCTAAAAATAAAGTGGATTGTTTTTTCGTGGGAAATAGAGAAAAGCTCAAAAAATAAAAAATAAAAACAACTATCCACCTGTGATTCTGCCTACAACAGCTAACCATTGTCTTGTTGTTGTGTAAGTTAGAAAACATGTATAATTAGAATAATATCATATATACAATCTTGTTCTGACTTATTCAGAACAAGTTTTCAGCATAACAAAAGTATTTTCTGCATTATTTATTCTTTGCAAATATCATTTAAGATTGTTGCTTATTTTGTTACATGCATTTATCAAAATTTACTGATCCATTTCCCTAATGTTAAGTTATTTTTGTTGAGGGAAGGAAAGGTACTAAATTACCATAAATCTTCAAATAAGCAAAGACACTACTATTACAAAATAAAATTATTCATTGACTCATAAAATCTTAAACCTGCAAGGCTGCCTTAGGTGAATGGATTACAAAGGTTTTATTTGCAGAAGAGGAAAACGAGGCATGGTGGTTTTTTTTTTTTTTTTTTTTTTTACCACTTTTCTAGGATTACCCAGCCAGCCAATAGCAGAATCAGGTTGATAGCCCCATGCTTCTAGCAATTATAGAAATGTCAAAAGGTGAAAACACATTTTTGGGGCAGATATTCACCCCAATGTCTAGCCTTTGAAATTGATGCTACATAGCAGTGGCTCAGTCAGGAAGCAAAAAATGTTGGAGTCATACTCGTGAGTGTGGACTGTGGATATAAAGACTCTGAGTCCACCTGTGTGGCGGGAAGAGGCCCACCTCTGCCAAGGAAGATGACAGGGCTGTAGCTTAAGTAAATGCAGCATATGAGAAAGTCTACCTCCTTGGGTCTCAACGTACTCATTTTTCAGTGTGAGCACTATATTAGTTGGGGTTTGAGTCTCTTTTCCAGTTCCATCTATTTTCCCGCAGATGACAGTTTTCTTCTTCTTTTGTCTTAGTAAAACTTCATTGTGTGTATAAACTACATTTTCTTTATCCATTCACCTGTTGACGGACCCTCAGTTTGGTCCCATCACTAGGCTCTTGTGAACTGTGTTGCTAGAAATAGTGTCACTGTACTGTGCCAACTTGAATTGTTTTGGCAAGATACCAAGTAACATTTATATCACTGCCATAGAGTACACCTTACCTCTATATACTAGGGGAGGTGGGAGGTAGATCAACAACTCGAGGTAAATTCACAGTTGGCAAGCAAATTCCCATTGTCCTTAGGAATGACTTGACTATTACAAAACTTTGTTTGGCTTCTTCATTATTCAACCCTCTTTGGTGCTATTAAGAACCAGGAATTGCCCCTCTGCCCATGTTATGGTTTCTTACATTCTAATTGGAACATATTCTTAGTAGAATACCTAGTGGCAGTATTTTGTAAAAACGGAACAGAATAAGTATGTTTGGGGGAACTCTGAATTCTCTGGTGCTCTAATAGTCACCTAGACAGCTTTCTTTGCTACCTCATTTGCCCCTGGACTTCGACTTTCTTCTTCTCCATCCATAGACTTCCCTTTGACTGAAGACGGTGATACTGACCGATGTTAATGATATTAGTAATTAAAGCTATTTGTGACTTTGATCATAGACAAGAAAGTACAACCTCCCTTGGCCATTTCTCTTGCTAGTTGAGTATATATTTCTGAGCTTCCCTGCTCTATCTCCATTTAAAAAAATAATAAAGTTGACCTGGCAGGGATGGAATGAAGGGCATATAACTTTGGATCTAAACTCCTACAAACTCACCCTTTATTGAGATGGTTTTGGGTGAATGATTGGGGATTTCTGTGATGGGGAGTATTCTGTGATGACTCGCCCTATATTCTGCAGAGCATACTCTCCATTGTTGGATTCATTTATTTGTTAAATAAATGTTGATTGATCCTCTACTACACATCAGGCAATGGAGAAGAGTTCCTGCTCTGAAAGAAAACATTGTCTCGGTCCAGGTTCTTAATATTGAAGCAGAGATTAGCATAGGGGGCCTTGGATATGTTTATTCCTCCGATTTTCTCTGGTTTCTACTTGCTTAGGTCAAGATCAAAGAGTCAATATAAAGTCTCCCTCCTTTTTCCAGACTCTGTCTCCAAACATTCAGAAAATCCTGTCGACTCTGCCTTCAAACATTCAGAAAATCCTGTCGACTCTGCCTTCAAATATTGCCAGAACCTGATCACCTGCCCGTCCTGTACCATGCCTATTGCTGCCCTCCTGGTCAAAACCAACAAGTCCATGTACTATCACTTCTTGCCTCTCCTCCTGCTTATTCCAACACGCTGGTTCAACTGGGGACCTGCTCACTGGCTCTTTTCCTCTGACTGGCGTATTTTTCTACCAGGTAAATACTTGGCTGGCTCACTTTCTTTATATCACTTGTTCAAAATTCACTTTCCTAATGAGGTCTACCTGGACTATTTCATCCTCTGAATGGAACCCCTGCCAAGTGGTCCTGATTTCTTTTAGCCTGCTCTACTTTTTTATTGCATAAAACATATCCTGTTTCAACACTGTAGGCTTTCAATATTTATTGTATTTGTTTTTGATTGTTTCCTCTCCTTCATGTAAGATTCCCCCCAGGATAGATATCTTTTATTTATTTTATTCCCTGGTGTTTCTAAGAGCCTAGAACAGTACCTGGTTAATAGCAGGTAATAAATAAATATTTCCTAAATCCAAGGGTTTGTGATTCCCTTGAAACTGATTATAAAATGTATGTGTGTAACTTTTCAGAAAGCAGCATTGTAGCTTTTATTAGATAATTAACAGGAATTTTATCTAAAACTAATTTTGAAACCACTATTATATTTACTAGAATATGATTCATTTATTAGGGTGCTTCTTGAAAATAATTAGAACAAAAATATGAAATTGTAACAGTATGTGTTATTAGATGGTTTATTGACCCATTTGCTGACAGGAATGCATAAAAATATTCCTTGTGAAGACCTAAAGAAAGAGAAAGAAGAGAGAAAGGAGAGAGGAAAAATTCACAAAAAAACTAAAGTCTTTGTTAGTAAAAATTCTGGCGAACAAGTGTTAACTAATGTTGTTAGTTAATAATAATGCTAATACTCATAATTATTGTCTGTAGAACTTTTCATTTGAAAGTCTGGAAGTACTTTATAAACATTAATTAGTGACATTTCACAACACCCTAGTGAGACAGGTAAGTATTACTGTATCCATTTAATATCTTTAAAGAGATTCTAAAGGTCATGTAACAAGAATAGCAACTAAAGCAATACCTGGAAATCTTCACCCACCTCCGAATTCTAACATATGTACTCTAGCATATGGGTGTATGGGCCCTTTCTTCTAGAATGGATTCATGATTTGTGAGGTTCTGGTATTCGTGGAAGGTAGTGTTCTCCGGTGGGCTCAGAGGAACTGCCGAAACTATGTGGTGTACTAAGTGTTGTGTTTTTATTTTAAAATTATGCTTTACAACAGATTATAGTCTCTCGGCCATTTTTCCCCAGCTTTGTCTTCCCTCTTGTAGGTTTGACATACTGCTCAAATTTTGGCTTTTTTCTTATAACCTCTTCTACCTTACATCAAGGACTTGGGTTCTAGTTCTATCTGGTAATACCTCTAAATAACTCCAAATCTCTGAGCCTCTCAAAGCCTCAGTTTCTTAATCCACAAAATGAGCACACTGGCTTTAGCATCTCTGTTTCCTTGAAGCAACAAAAGAACCTGACTCGGTGTGGGAGGATCCTTTCAGAAGATTGCTTCAGGCAGTTTTCATGTTAGAGGAAAATAAGGTAGAAGGTTGTTAGAGAAATATTTGCCTTAAGAAGAGAGCCTTTTAATGTTCCGTCTTTATAAATGGTCTGGAGTAGGTTTTATGTTCGTTTCTTTTTGTTTCTGAGACCCTCTTAATAATTATCACAAGCTTTATTTTCTTGGGGACAGGTGAGATGAAACAGTTGTTCCATAGATCCTGGCTTTGGGGCTTTTGAAAGGAGTACCTTTCCTCTTGCTCTCTTCTTCACCTATTTATGTTTCTGCTTCTGAAGGAACCTCTTTGTCTCTCCCGAGGAGTGTCAGCTCACATCTTAATCACTTTGTGTGTAATCTCATTAGAGATAATCCCATTTGCCGAAGTGTCAGTATCTTTCCTTGGTGCAGAGGCAGGGATTCCTATCGCTGGATTTGGAGAGCTGATCCAGTCTGAGTTATAAATAGAGCAGTCATAGCTGCTCTTCCTGCGACTTTTTGATGCTAGCATTGAAAGAGATGGAGGTGGATTCTTGAAACTTGTCACACTAAGTCCCTATCAATCTTGAGTTTAGAAAGAAAGGGCATGATCTTTGTGTTTTTATTTTTCCAGTCTAAATGAAAAACACTGAAACATTTCATTCAAGCACCCCCAGATCTCAAGTAAGTTTAACATATCAATCTGACGATTATGCCCTCTTAGGATTGCCCTGTTTTTATTTGTGGGGTAAACAAACAAAAGGCGAATGGACACACAAAAATATACATGAGCAAACAAAAGCCCTCCCTCCCCTTGTTTGACTTTGAACACTCGCCTATAGTGGTTCTCATCAACACCCTTGAGATGGTGAAATTCCAGTTCACTCAAACAACCACATTTAATGATCAAGGGCTTGCTTCGAGGAGGCTCAGGACTGGTTGCATGGGAAGGCTGATAATGTGAGCAGCGTTCAGTTTCTCAGGGATTCCAATCTATATGGCTCCGTCTGTCATAACATACACCACGTTAAACGTGCGAAACAAGTCTTATGGAAACCCCATCTCTCTCTGCCGTCCTCCTCCCCCCATAAGCAACAAATTCACATCCTCATATTCTTAAAGTGGTGGGGGTAGGTGGGGGTGGAGAACAGCAGTCATTCTCATTTGATGGTTTGAAAAAAGAAAAGATGTTGGTACCACTCACTGACTGGCTAATGAATAATCAGATTTCACAGCGTGAGTGCTGGGGTGGTAATTTGGTTGCACGCCATGCTCTAAACCCATGGAATAGTGCTTCATTAATGTGAAGACCTGTATAATCAAACAATTAGCAGTCTCTCTGCAACGAAAGCAGCTTTTCATCAGCATATATACTTTGTCGAAAGATGAGTCCCAAATCAGTGGCTCTGACAGCAACTAGAGTTATACTAAGTTATAATGACCATAACACAGAGAGCAACCCTGGCATTTTTGGCCATTACCTTGAGCTAAGGACCCAGCAACAACCGATGGTTCAGCATCACGGAAGAGCAGCAAACATCTGTAGGAAATGTGGGATTCCGATTGTGCCTTCTAATTTTATTTATGCAAGCTCTATTTTATAGCTTTCATGTTTCTCCTCATTTTATATTCTTTAGGGTTAAGAAGCCTAGAAAAGATGCTGTGCATTATCATGGGGAAAGAGGAACTTTGATCTTCCTTCTATTTTGCTTATTTACATCAATGATTTATGTCATCTTCCTTCTAATATAGCTGATTAGCCTCTTTGGAGACTTTGTCTCAGTAACCATGGAGAAAGGATGCTGTTTTATGGCAAGATCTCTCATCTGCTTTGTTGACTAATTCACATCAAATCAATGCCCAACAGGGCTGCTTGTAGGACCAGGAGACAGAGACCTTGGGTTCCTGGTGCCCTACAGTTTCCAGATTCTTTTTATCCCTAAACAAGCCCTGAATATATTGGGTTGCTTTCTATATATGCTCAGTGCAAAGGAGGTTATAAGTACTACCTTAGGACTTTCTTTTTTAAAGGTAAAATGTAAGTTTTCAGCAAATTTCAGTGGACTACTGTTTTACAATTAATTTGGCTCTTCAGAGTCAGAGGCAGCAAACTTTTTTGTACAGTTCTAAATAGCATATATGTAGGCTTTGTAGGGCAAGAAGAAAAACCACATATTTTGTAGATACATAAAGCTTATGTGAATTCTTGGCTTGTGGGCCTTATAAAAATATGTTGTGTACTGAGTTTAGCAAGTGCGCCATTGTTTGCTAATTCCCGGTCTAGATCACAGGCTTTATAAAAAAAATTAGTGTGTGTGTGTGTGTGTGTGTGTGTGTGTGTGTGTGCGCAAATCAGCAACTGCCACATTTCTTAATTTCATCCAGGGTTGCTGTTTTGCTGGGGACAATAAAAGTTTTGCAAACATTCTATTTAATAGAAATTCTTAGCAGTAGCCAACAAAAATGTACGGAATGGCTACAGTTCCTTACGGAGAAGGGTAAGAACATGATTAGCCCTGAAATTCTAGTGTCTTTTTTTTTTTTGACTCAGAGTGGTAGGTGGAGCAAGGCACTCATGGGCAGTTTGTGTGGGTAGGACAAGCTCAGCTTATGTGTCCTGGGTGGGTCATGGTTTGAGGTCTGTTTTTTAGAAAAGCAGTTGTAGTTTCTCACACACACACACACACACACACACACACACACACACACACACACAGTAGTAGTTCGACACAAAAGAGTTTGTACCTTTACAAAATACTTTTAGTAAATACCTTTACTGAAAGCTGTACCTTTACTAAGATTATTTATGTCATCTTCCTTTTTCCCCCAATACTAGAGAGTTAAACCCAGGGACACCCTACCTCCAAGCTACACTCCCAGCCCTATTTTTTATTCTTTATTTTGAAACAGGGTCTCACTAAGTTGTGGAGTGCCTCAACTTAGTAGTTGAGGCTGGCCGTAAACCTGTGATCCTCCCAGCTCAGCCTCCCAAATATTAGAATCACAAGCGTGCACCACCATGCTCAGCTTTATCTTTCTTTTAGTGTGTTGCTGATTATTTATAAAATCCATCTCAAAAAATCTGGATTGACTATATTAAGTTTGATTGATGTAAAGACAAGTAGATCCAATCCTGGAAAGAGTATTCCCCTCATGACTGAAACCTCCAGTCAGATTTGGGTACTAAAACAATCATTTGTGAACATAATTACCAGGATGATAGAGCAAGTATTCTCAGGACAAGTCATGCTCTATTACTCTCACACCTTCTTTGACATGTTACCCATGAGATAAATCATAAAAATAAGTAGATGTGATATTTATGAGCTCTGGTAAGGTGTTTGATAAGATCTCTTATGAGATCTTTGTGACAAAGTGGAAAAATCCCTATTAGAAGTAGACACATAAAATTCAAGACCCCCCAAAAAAGTTATAGAAACTGAGATGGAGAATAACTAAAAGAAAAGAAATAAACACACAAATGTGGGTTTACTAGTAGAATGGCAGGCTCTAAATGGTGCTAGTTAATGGTTTGATATAGCCAGGGACAGAGAGCTCTAGTGACTGCCTGCTGTTATTTTATTCCCCAAAGGTTGATGCATTTGAAACTTGGTTCCTAGTGTAATAATGTAAGGAGGTGATATGAACCTCTAAGAGGTGAGCCTAATGGGAGGTCTTTAGGTCACTGGGGGTGTGCCCTTGGAAAAGATGGAGGTAATTCTCTTGAAATTCTTGGTTAGTTCTTTTGAGAGGTTATTATATAAAGAACAAGCCTGGACCCACCCAGCTCTCTGACATCTCGTCTGGAGATGTGATGTTTCCTGTCCATGTGTGCACCAACTTTAGTTATACCATCTCCCATAATATCCTCACCAGAGCTGAGCTGATGCCAGTGCCATGCCTTAAGCTTCCACAACCATTCTCTTTACAAAATTAGCTTGCCAAAGGTATTATAAAATAATGCAAAACAGACTAATAACCGTCCACTAGATGTTGTTCTTTACCATATTCTGGTCACATGAGGACAGAAAAGTATTCTTGTCAAGTCTGAAGATAACAAGAAGCTGAGCGATCACACAAATTCAGTGCATAACAAAGTTAAGAAGTTAAGAAAGCAACACAACTTTTACCACTTATGCTATAAGCAAAATATAATTTAACTGAGGCAGATGCACCTTTTATATTTGAATTAAAACCACAATAACTAATTATACAAGTCCTAGATGAAAAAGTCTTTCCTTGACGAAGGAGAAATGAAAATTTGATTTAAATTTTCAGTAGTTGCAGTGAGGCCATAGGGTAATTGGCAGTACCTGTGACTGTATTCAGGAAATTCAATTATCCAAACGTGTTCACTTAGAGGACCCAGTCTTACTCTATTTCATTCCAAGCATATTTAGATGATATAATAAAAAGGAAATAGATAAAAGTATGTTTGAGAAAGAACTGCCGCAAAGCCAGGGATGTGAAATCAAGTCATACTGCTGCGTTGAATGTAAGCCTGTGGAAGAAACAGAGTGTCTCTTTTCTTAAATTTTCAGGTTCTACTATGGTCTGACTCAATCAGAATAAGAATGGTGCTAGGTGACCTGCAATTCCAAAAACTTCTCCAGACCATCTCCCAAAGTATGGAGGCCAGATAATTAAGGAAAGAAAGAAAGGAAAGGAAAGGAAGGAAGGCAGGCCCATTAAACTAGACGAAATAACTAGTTAACTTAAATCTGATTAATAGCTTTCCCCACTGTTCTTCCATTTGCTTTAGACTCAACATTAGACTGTAGTTTCTTCAGTGACAAATCACCTTCACTTGTTAGTGGGCTCACATCAGACTAAATCTAGTTACTTTGAATAGCCATGTATTTAGGAATTGTGGTGTCTAAGATTTGGATAAATCAGTGTAAACCTATCATTTTAGCCTGAGAAAACAGTTCTGTTATTTTCTCCACTGAGAGTTGATCAGAAGGAATAGAGTAAGGGAAATACCCATAGAGGACCCGGCACTGAAGGATCTCGGTTCTTACCGCTCTGCATATGAACAACCATGGCCCATATTCATATATGTATATCTACCACCGAGCAATTCCATGGGCATGGCCTTTGTAATACTTACACAAGCTTAAAATCTAAGACTTTTAAAATTTTTCTCACCACATCTAAGCATTTAGAATTTCTGATGATTCTGCTTCTGAAATGTCTTCTTGAACCATCCTTCCTTCCTCTGTTCTCAATGTTATATTCAGGTAAAAGTCTAGTTAGTTGTGTTACCCTCTAGATCCTCAATCCTCCTTCCTTCCTCCCCAAGACTGCTTGATCCATCCTCTTAAAGCACGGTTCTAATCCTCTTCCTCCAATAAAATCTTACAGGATGAAGTCCGTGTACCTCACCCAACAAAAGATGTCACAATGTCAGGTTTCAAACTTTGGTTCATTTGCTTGAAAGGCATTTATTAAGCTGCTTCTTGCAGGGCTTGGGGAACTAACGATGAAAATAAGTATTTAAAGCCTCAATGCACTGACCCCGTGTTCTGACTGTAGTAGTATGTCACTTCCGGGTCCTCTTCAGCCTCTCAGTTTTTGAATATCAAATACCATCCGACCATAAAGGCTTCAGTCCTTTCTAAGTTCTTTCCTGATCTCCACGATGAGAAATAACCTGCCCCTCTTTGAATATTCTCAGCGCAGTATTCATGGCAGTGATTGCTATTTAGTAGTTTGAATATCTGTACACTGGTTTTTCTGCTAGAATATAATCACCATAAAGTGTAGAAACTGGCCTGACTTCTCTCCACTGCCTCCAGAACAGTGTTCAATAAGTATTTATTTGGTAGAAGAATGACTCATTTGGGTTTAAAGCAAGAGATTTTGATTTATGATGCATGGCCACGGTAAAAAGCAATACGACATACAAACCCTTCAGGATTTAAATGGGTGCATGCCAGCGCTCTCAGCCAGAAAGGTCACCACATCATAACTGAAGCCTCGCTCTCCTTGCTGTGCTTGTGGACCGCAGAGGGCTCCTTATGTGGCCAGTGGTCACTCTCCAGCGGTCGGCCTCTCAGTCGACTCCTGCTTGCCGCCTGTAGGGGCAGGACCATGGATGGGCAACGTGTGGAGCTTTCTTGGTTTCCTTCACCCCTAGCCTCTCCTTCTTATTCTGCAGTTTGCCAAGCACCCGAGGGAGAAGCCAGGAAATTTTCCATCTTCTCTAATATGTCCAGTCATTTCCCCACCATACTGCTCCCCTGAAGAAATCCCAGAAGGGAAGGATGAGGGGTGGTCCCCACCCCATTGCCCGGGGTGGGCCAGGATATTCTTCTTCTCTTTCTTTCTGTGTCCATTCCATTCTCCAAGGAATAAGAAAAGAAAAATCAGCTCAAGCTTAAAAAAAATTTGATTTCTGTATGTGCTACCGTGCTGAAAAACTCCAAGGAAATTGAAATATTGGGCCCCTTCTCCTTTCAGTATCTGTTTCAGTAGAAGGGATATTTTAAGAGTCCAGAAGGAGTAATTGGTCCTTTAAAAAGCAATTTCAAAGAAAAAGCAGGCATATAAAGCTGGACTGGCCAGACTTACCATTTGTTTTAGGATGCTGCGTGAGGATGTGGTCCTCTAAACCAGCAAGGCTTCTGCCATCTTGTAGAGAGCGTAACCGTAGGGAAGGGTCCCACATGCTTACCGCTCTCTGACAGACACCCAGCTACAAGTCTCTCCCATAGAGACTTGACCCAGTATCAACACGGAGTGGGAAGAGCTAGGTGCCAGCACGCTGATGGCCAAGAGAAGAAGGCACAGTGACCCTGATTCCCCCTGTGGGATTCACACACAAAAATCAGGCTTATTTGTAGAAGCAGTGCTTAAGACAATAATATTTATTAAAAATATTTTTTGCAGGGCTGCAGATAGAACCCAGGGCCTTGAGTATATGCCAGGCAAATACTCTACTACTGAGCAACAGCCCCAGCCCAAGGTGATGATATTTTAAATTATGTTTAAAGATATTTTAAAATAAAGTTCTGCTAAAATCTGTTGAGGGAAAATTTAAAGATTGGTAAATCTCAGCATTTTTTAATCTATCTGCCAGGTTTATAAAAAATACCGAACCTGTCTAAACTGGATGGTGTATGTTGACATGTTCACAAATATAATCCTATACTAAATGAATTGAAGAAAAATAGTAAATTTAGATAACTTAGCATATCACTAGAGAAAATGCATTATTACTCACTGTGGTTGAAACATATTAAAGTCACAAATAAAATTAAAGCTACTCTGTTATCATAAAAAAACAGCATTTTTCCTTCTCCTTCCCCACTAAAAAAAAGTAATAAAGATCTGTTCCTTCTTTCCCTCGCTTTTTAGTATTTTATAACTACGAAATTTTTTTCTTTTCACTTTTTCTTTATTTTTTTGCAAAAATCTTTGATTTAACAAATCATCGCCACAAGCTAACCCACATCTGAATCTAGAAAATGCACTTGGCGTTACCCTTCTCCGTTCCCATATATTTGAAGTAAATTACATCAAATTGTATTTGAAATACCAAACTGGCATTAATGGAAGCTTTTTTTTTTTTTTTTTGCTCCAGGCACCATTTTAAAATAGATGAGCATAAAAATGCAGACTGCATCATTAAGTTTATATGAAACTAGTGAGAATAAAAATCACCATGTAAGTTCTAATAAGATGTGTTTTTCATTCCAGTTTAATAACCCAAGACTATATTCATCTTCCAGTATAATAAATACACAGAGAGCGATGTATTCTTTTGTGGGCTTAACATGTTGAGGTTTCTTCTCCCACCCCACCCCCAAGAAGATAGAGTTTTCTGGGAAGCTGGGTGAAGAAAATTCTTTAATATGGCAGTGCAGAGTATTATTATCATAAATAATTAATGTGCACAGCAGAAGAAAGCCGAGCTTCATTAATAATTCTTATTTTTCGTTGGCATAAGCCAGAGGTGCTGTATCTTCTTTCACCCTATCTATGTCAATTTCCTTGATTTTAATTTAATAGATGTTAAAATTTTTAAAGGCACGGTGCATTATGCAGTGGGTTTTTGTTTTTGACTAAATAACATCCTCCTGCTAATTCTTACCTGCCATGGTATTTTTAGAAGCCGGCAAAAGGCAGGAGGGGAGAAGTTGCGGTGAGCGAGGTGGTGTGGGCATCAGTGTCAGCCCTTCCATCCTCCATCCCCTCGGGGACCAGTTAGGATGCTCCTTTGATTAGAACCTCAGGAAATATTAAGAAGCCCTGCCATGAATCTGAGCTCATCAAACTGCCCTGTTTATTTATCACATTCAGGGCTGATCCACCTTCTAAGTCCTGAAAACATGACTTCTCCCTGACACAACCTTGCCTTTGTGATCACTTGTCAAAACCTCCAAATCTTTGTTAACAGCCCATTGTAATTTATTAATTCAGCCTCCGAGCAGGGAAGCAGCTAAGCGTTTCTGATAAACACAATGAAGGGAGTAAAGAGAGCCGGGCAGGCATGGTGGCGCACGCTTGTAATCCCAGTAGCTGGGAGGCCGAGACAGGAAGATTGCAGGTTTTCGGCCACCCTCAGCTACTCAGGGAGGCCCTTTGCAACTTAGTGAGACCCTGTTTCAAAATAAAGAATCAAAATTAGGACTGATGGGGTAGCTCCGAGGTAGAATGTCCCTGGGGTTAATCCCCAGTTCTGCAAAAATAAATAAAAATAATAAATCAATAAATAAGCTATTATTGAGAGCATCCAGGCTGCATTTTAAAAGGAAAAGCAAGGAGCACGCATGCTATTCCAACTTGGGAGAACTGGTGTGCAATCTGGGCAGCAAAGAGAGAGCCTTTCAGCATCATTGCATGGGGGAAGCAAGCCAGGAAGCAGTGAGCAATTGTAACCACTTTGGGAAAGTTCTGGTAAAAAAACAACAACTTGGACCTTGGGTCTGTGCATATTGGTAGTCCTCCCTGCTCAGCACCGGGGGCTGAGATTCTCTGCAGCCACTGAGCTCTTCATCTGGCTCGCCTTCACCTCTCAGGTATCAGGTAGCTTTCTCTACAGTTCAGCTAAGGTGAGGAGAGAAATCCAAGCACCTATGATATGATCTGAGATACTCCTGTACCATCTGCCGTATTCAGGGAAATGCAAGTGCGTGGTTTAACCCCTGCGTATAGACTGTCAGTCCTGGAAGTCGCAGCCGTTGCCAGATGAGCAGAGCAGTCCATGCGTTTCCTTCAGCCCTGACAGCCACACCTGGCACTTGGCCTCCTCCTTCAGGCTCGAGGCCCAGCAAGGGCCTCTATTTGCTTTTGGGGGTGGGCTTTACATTTCCTAATCCACTGTCAGGTTTGAAGTCAAAGATTCTGGATAGCTAAACTTCTCCACGTCCATTGTTATTAGTTGGGAAGACTGAGTAGTTAGTGAAATGCTGGCATTAATTGAGCACTTACTATAGGCCAGATTCGATTCACACACAACAGACAGCTAATCCTCGTAACAAATCTTCCACGGGGAGTTTAACATCCTGAAAGTCAAATTGCTTTATCTACGTAATGGCCAAAAATTTAGTTTGCTGAAAAGTTAAATAACTTTCTATGGTCAATTAATGTGGCTAGGGAGATTTGTTAAACTCAGAGGAGAAACCAGCTCCTTTTGGAGATAGATTTTTTTACATCTATTTATGTCAGTCTCTCTCTATATTATATGAGCAGATATGTATATATATATATGTATCTGTTGTATATGAAAAAAAATGTGTTTTTAGCATCATTGACCCTTAATTTTTTATTAATTTGTCATTAGCCAAATATTAGGTGTTTTCATTTGTCCGTTTCTTTCATCATGTGGTATTCATTTGGACCACCTTTCTCTGCCATTACTTGGTTGCTCTCACCGAATGCAAACTAACCCTAATATGAGTAGCAGGTAAACCTTTGAGAAGTTAAACTGATACCAAAAATTCATATGCTATGAATTTCTAGTGTACCCTCTCTACTTTCTGCCGACTGTAAGACCCTTTCTCCTGCACCAGTGGTAGTTTTCCCACAACCATGAATCCATCTTTAGTGGAGGCTAGAGGACTGCGGAGACTTGGCTTCCCTGCGCCAGGAAGGGGAGCCTGGGCAGAGAACACACAGCCTACTTTAGGCTCAGTCTCTTCTATTGGGTGACACACTTGCTATTCAAAATCGACTGATGTTCTTTAGCCTCGGAGACTCTGAACCGTGCCAGTGGTCTGCTTGTCCTTACAGATGTTCCTGCCGACACAGTCGTGATCCAGGTTTGCTCAGAATCCTTCCCACTCCACCCTGTTCACCATGCCCATATTCTTGGCACTCTGTCCCACTTGTTCCAGGGAACCTGCTATTTGAAAGTTGATTTCTGGCTCACTTGAGCTCCCAAGCTAGGTTGCTACTCCTGGAGAGGAAGGAATAGCTCCTGTCTCGGTCAGTGCTTGGAGCACAACTGCCCTTCAGAAACAATATGTTTATATGAAAAAGTAGAAGATTAAACAAAGATTGCACAGTGGAAGATATCCAGTCCTCACCAACCTGATGCGATTGCTGCCTGGATCTTGGAGTGAGGTCGTTTAGAAATAGCTTGGAGAACCAGGCGTGGTGGTGCACGCTTGTAATCCCCACGTTTGGGAGGCAGAGACAGGAGGATCATGCAGGCTTGAAGCCAGCCTCGCTGGCTTAATAAGAGACCCTGTTTCCAAATTTAAAAAAATATATAAAAATAGGTCTGGGAGTGTAGCCCGGATATAGAAGGGTCTCCAGGAAACCCAGTACCACCAAAAAAGAAAAAAAGAATAAAAAAAAATAGCTTGGAGTTTTCATTGTTTGGGCTTGGCCTGTCTTCTCTATGGAAAAGGTCAACTCCCCGTGCAATGCCAGTGGTCAGAGCACCTGTTTTACACACTCTTCTGTGCAGGTGGCTTTTACAAGGCCACATGTTGCGTTTAATGTCTCCCTTTAGAGTTCCCATCTCTCTTGCTTAGTGATACAGCATTGCATGGTCTTACCTAGGTAATATCTAAGAATTTCCATGGCAAAGAGTCCAATGAGACAAACACACCTGTGTTTTAATTGTGTGTTTGCTTCAAGAACAGCAAAGAAGAAAAAGGTTTTGTTTAACACTCCCAGGGTCAATAGTTGTCAAAGGAGAAAAATGAAATAAGAGGTGAAAGTTACTGGCTGTGTAGTCTTAGTCTCCACACTAAAAATAAACAAGCGTTGCAGCTGGACCCACCCTTCCCCTGCCTTCCTCGGCCTAACCTTGATCATTGTGTTGCAGAGTATTTAATTACTCATAGTAAGCTTGTGGTTAGAAGTCAAAGGGTCAGTCTGAGAAGCAGTGTTGTACCACATGTGAAAATCCTGACCTCACACACTGGAGTCATGAAAAAAGATGTGTTTCTGAGTACCAAAGTCAAACCAGGTAGAGGTGCTAGGGAATGTCATTGTGGATGGGGAAGTCCTGTTTAAACCCGGTGCCGTCTGCAATAGTTTGGAGCCAGGGCTTGTATGTTGTTAGGGAGTCTACAGCCACCAAAGCCAAATCCAACTGCCTAGTGTGTATCAGGGCTGGGCAGCTTCACCAATGGCCAGCCAGCTGGCAGAAGATGAAACTGTAGCTGATTGTCAGTTGACTAATTTATAGTGAGTCATAAGGTACCACCAAATAGACTGCTACCTTTGCATCACTCCATCCATGTATTCTCCTCTTTTACCAGGAAACCAAGTTAGGATTCCAGGGCTCGTTTGCAAACACAGGGAGTCCAATGATCTCTCGAGCATTTCTGTGGAGTGCAGAACACCATATGGCTAACTGAGCTATTTGCATGCACGAGGTACATCCCACAGTTTCAGCATTCCGCTGGACTTTCTTCTTGTGCCAGCAAATAAGCAATGTGAACCCTTTACTCCCCACCTCCATCTTTCCTGGATTTCATTTAAATCCAAGACCCTTGGGTCCATTTGGCGGAAAGTACCTCTCCAAATACTCACCCACAGGACTGTTCTCACAAACAGGTTACTAGTTCATGTATACAATGGCTAAATCTTCATTCTCTAATGACACCTAAAGGGCCCCCTCAGTTACTAGTATTAAAATGCCCCAGAATCACACTTTCAGGTCCTACAAGGATAGTTTTCTACGCTTCAAAAGGTGTCACTTTCTGACACTTTCTGAGTCAGAGTAATAATTTATGTCACCAGCTAACTTTTGTCCCAAAGTCTACTGCCCCTGTCTACCATTACTACAAGTATCAACTCTCATTTTGCTAGTAAAATCAGAAGTGCCCTTTGCTAGATTATTTTTGCCAATAAAATGCCAGATAGAGTAGATTTACTGTATTTCTTAAAGTAGTCAATAAGATAAAAACCTCTAAGCCCAGACCAGAAAATGACATCAAATAAATAGATCTATACAGATAAGAAAGGGGTACCATGTCATTTTTAAAGTAACTTGGGGCCTGTTTACTACTCCACAAACAAAGAGAAATCATACGTACCACCTCCTTGACTTTTTAAAAAAACAAATGCCTGACTTAAAAAAAAAATTGGTTCTAGAAGGGACATAGCTAAAATGGGATCTTAACAATATCTATGTCCTAAAGAGTTTCAATTTTTATTAAAACATATCACACTTGAGGAATGATTGAACAACTGGTTGGAAGTCACAGAAATATTAACTCTAATGAGCTCATTTAAATAGAAACAGGCCTGCTACCCCGCTGGTTGTCAAAAGTTTTCAAAGACAGTTTCTCTCAAATAAGCAGGGTCCTGCAGACTGTGTCCATCTGTCTTCACGAAAGAGCATTTGACGTGCTCTGGGAGGATGTGCTCCTGTGGAAACACCATTTGGAATTATTGATCTCTTGATCACTTGAAGATCTCAGTGGGAAACCGGAACAGCAATGGACTCAGGCAAAAACCACCAGCACTATGAACATTTTTTTTTTAAAGAAAAAGTTGATGTCCTAGGTAGCTGAAAGGAAAGTAAAATTGTGCTTACTAAGGAAGGAATATCTTTTACTCCTCTCTTTGAATCACAGAATGGGATTTTCCTAGTTTGCCCAAAGGCCTCCTTGGTCTTCCCTTACCCTAGTGGCAAATCTGTCCCTCTATTCTCGATTCTTATATTTCTAGCCTTGGTTTCAGAGAATTCATATTCTGCGGCTGAACACTTAGCGCAGCTCGAAGATGTAGATTCTGTGTCTTTAAGTGTTTGTCACCGGTGAGTTAGAGAAAGCGTAATGGTGCCTGAAAGCAATCATGAATGCTGGACGGAATGATGCACATTAGCTTATACTGTTTCCTTAAACAACTTAGGTTTCCATAGAATTCCAGAAAAAGAAGGAAGCTTGGATACCAGATTTACTCCCTCCTCATTTTGCATGGAAGGAATTAAGGTGCAGAGAGGTACAGTGAGGTCTTGAACTTCCAACTCACTTTTTCTCTAGGAAAAAGTACCTCTTAATTTGGTGATACAGAACTCTGATGTGGCCAAGTAGATAAAGCATTAAAGAGGTTGGTTTTAAGACTTTTGTAAAGCAAGATAACCCTGCTGTGTTATCCTTAGGAATCTTCCATGTGGTTATATCTGTGGGTCCCTCGGTAACCAGAGGCCTTCATAAATGTTTGTTGAATGACTCAACCCAGAAAAGACTGAGTTCCTTATCACTATTACAGATAACGAGGTCAGCTACAATGGCAGATGGGCTGAGAGTGAAGGATGGAAACTCGTAAAATAATATCAATATCAAAAGGAAAAGACAAAGTAATTTTGTGTGCAACAATTAAGCATCCAAATGTATTTAAGAAAGTTCCTGAGGCACAGAAGGAAATGGGGGAAGGATGCACCACATAAGGTTTTCTGAAATGTTATTTAAGTCTATATGAAAATGAATTTAGCTCCAGGAGGGAGTTGTTTAGAGGCTCAGCTGCAATGACCGTTGCTTAGCCTTCATGTTTTCCCTTTCTGTTTTGCTTTGGGGTGCACACCGAGGGCAAATTAAACAAACAGAACTCCGCAGCATGGTGCTTTTGAGAATGGGAGACATTCCTGTGTAAAACATGGGCGTACATGCACATGCTCTACCCTGGCTTGTTAGCTGCTTTTCTGCCTCTGAGACGCCCCCAAGAATAGTCCTGACTACAAGCCATGTCACACACACTTTCCCCGGGCCAGCTTGGAGGGAGTAGTTGGAGAACCAGAGTGTGCCATCCACTGTAAACACATCGGATCCCGTGTCGGCCAGCTCACTTCCCGGGTGCTGTGGCCCAGGCCTTGTGCAAGCTCGATTTTTATCCAGGGTTTTGTTTACCTCACCTGTTCAAAGCCACCTTCATGCCAGC
Organism: Muscardinus avellanarius; assembly: GCF_963383645.1. NCBI lineage: Eukaryota > Metazoa > Chordata > Mammalia > Rodentia > Gliridae > Muscardinus > Muscardinus avellanarius. The sequence goes on along the minus strand of NC_137800.1, from coordinate 76,819,998 downwards.
CCTCCCAACTCAGATGCTAATCTTATATGAAAAGGAGATCCTTGCCTAAAATGAGCCAGAGCTGACAAGACTTGTTCAAAGAAGCAAAGACACTTTGTAAAACTGAGTAATCAGAGCTGGGCATGGTGGTGCCTGCCTGTTATTTCTTAATAACAGCCTTGGGAGGCTGAGACAGGAAAAGCGTAAGTTTGAGGCCAGCCTCGGCAATTTAGTGAGACTCTCCGCAACCTAGTAAGACTCTGTTTCAAAACAGAAAAGAAAAAGGTCTGGGGGTGTAGCTTGGAGGTAGAATCCTTTGGGGTTTAATTCCCCAGGACCAAAAAGAAAAAAATATAATTGGTAGAGAAGAAAGACATGTTCTTTCTTTTTCTGTTTTTCAAGTGTTTTACGTTGTAGTTATCATGGATGCCCTGGTTTTGTCCTCTTGGCATGGTTCAAGCTATGTAATAAGGATGAAACGGATTTTAGGGCACGATGCTTGAGAGGCTGGCTGGGGGACACCCTCCAAGACAGAGCCTTTCAGCTGCCTGCAGTCAGTTCCTATTTTTAATATTAAAGGCATATGGAGAGAAACAGGACAGAACGTAGTGTTCTGGGAAACCAGTAATCAAATGGCCTAAAGCTAATGTTTACTTTTTGGAATGTTTCACGAAGGCATTACTTGGAGATGTAAAAAAAAAGAGAGAGAGAGCACCTAATAATAGCCTTTCAGTTGTGGAAATAGAAAAGCAGCGCAGACATGATAATTGAATTTGGTTTGGATGGTCAGAATGTGTGTATTACTACAGCTGTATTTTCTAAAGCATCCACTTGACTTTTAATACATGTCCTATGTTATATTCTCTTTGCCCATTGCCGCATTTGAAACTGGTTAATTGCCTTACCAGCCTGTTTAGTTTTCCTTTGCTACTATTTTTTTCTTCTTCTCTTACAAATGAAGATGCTTTGTCTTCATGACCTCTCAGTCCCTATTTCTCTCACCTAGCCCTCAAAGCAGGTCATCAGGGGATTTAGGTCAAAGCAAACCCTGAAATTGTGTTCATGGAAAAAAAAAAAGAGAGAGAGAAAAAAATAAACAAGTCCAGCTCCCTCCCCTAGGAACTTGGGCTGATGTCTACTTGCCCTTTGCCCTACATAATTCAACCTGGAGCACAGGACAGGGAAGCCAAAGAGGTGCAGAATTTGTGTTGTACTTCCAGATTAAAAACCATTTGAATTCTAGACACTGGATTCCACGGTAGTGCTCTAATTTTACTTATAAATTCCAAGTCCTCGTTGTGTGTTGTATAAACATCGTGTCCCCAAACCCTTTTAGGAGTTATCCAAGAGAAAAATATCTATGCATCCCAAATAGAAGTTCATTTGACCTTGGATTGCTATAAAAAATAACAGTGGCGTGCCCTTACTATAATTTAATATTGCTCTCAAATGTTTATATTATGAGTTTTGGACATCTGGGAGCTCCTAGGATGACTCTGGAATTTAAAAATTAGTCCCATATTTGGGGGCTCACTTAGACATGCGATATTAAGAAAATAAAAGATCTATTTTAGCTGGACTCATAAAAATTACTTGACTATGTTTGTCTTCTTTACTCTTCGTCTTGGCAGCCCAGAATAATAACTCCTAACATTTAAATAAAATGTTCATAAAACATTTTCAAATTTATTATCCTATTTGTTCTACACAATCACCATGTGATTTAGGCATTATCTCTTCAGAACAGTGAAGTACCAACAGAGTTACCAAAAAAAAAGTGACTAATAAGGAGAGAGCTATGACAAAGAGCCACCAGGCATGCATGCATGCATTCATTCATTCATTCATGCCATTTATTCATTAACCAATGTTTGTTGAGCATATATTTTGTCAGGCATGATGTTAAGTGATGACACTACAGCCCAATCCCTGTCCTCAAGGAGTTTATTTTCTAGTGCAGATGACAAGTCTACACTATAAACAATTATTTAATTGCAGTTGTGATACATTCTATGGATTCTATAGGGAACATTATGGGTATGCACAGCAGCTCTGCATTAACCAGTTAGGTGCAGGAAACTGGATCAGCTCTAGCTAGCTTAAGGAGAAAGGGATTTGTTGGAGGACATTAAGGAGCTTGCAGGAACCCTGATGCCCAAGGCTCTGTTCCGTACTGGGGAACAGAACCTCCCAAGGGTGGTCTCCGCACATGAAATGTTTTTCCCCCCAGAGCTTCTGCCCTTCAGCCAGTGTCTCAAGTTCTTTCACATCCCTCCAATGTCAGCTGAACTCAAGTCTCAGGGAAATGAGCCGTGGAGTTACTGGAAGAAGGCCAGTGGAGCTGGAATGTATTATGGGATGTAAGCAGGGGTCATATAGGACTTCTGGAGCAAATGAGGTTTAGTGTGCTTCCTGAGGGGGGAAACTATTACGGCATTTTAATTATGAGAGTGGCCCGGGCGTTCAGAGTCTCACCCTGTTCTTTCTGGTCTCTCCCATAGATCTTACGATCTGATGATGCTAATCATCTCTAAGTTTATCGCTTGGTCAGACCAACTTCCATAGAGAGGGCCGGTGAGGGAAACCACACACTGACCCTCTTGTCTGGCCTCTGGGTCCCGCCAGGGTGATACCTGTGCTGTGCACTGAGATATATTCCTATCCAGTTCCTCTGTTGGAACCTCAACTCCAGTATGAAAGTATTTGGAGTTGAGACTTTGGGAGGTAATGAGGTTTATGTGAGGTCATGAGGTAGGGCCCTGATAATGTGGTTAGTGCCCTTAAAAGAGTCCAGAGTGTTCTTTCTCTCCCTCTCTCTCTGAAATATGAAGTCAGCCAGAAGGTGGCTATCTGCAAGCTAGGATGAGAGACCTCACCGAGAACTGGATCTGCAGGCACTTTGATCTTGGATCTTGGGCATCCTGAGACATGCTAATACATTTCCCTTGGCTGAGTCATTGTCTGTGATGTTCTGTTAGGAGTAACATCTTCACTGTGGGGAATGAAGACCATGGTTCAGAACAAGCACAGAGATGTGATTTCATTTCCTGTGAGGCCTGCTGTGCACTGTTGTCTATGGTGGATATGGGCTAGTGGGATCTCCGAGGCTTTCAACTTCCGTAACTGTTTCTCATCCTCAGTATCACAGCTTTCTGGGTCCTTCTGATTAACCATCTCTTTACAGGAAGTGTGGCTACTCTTGGCATCTTTGCCTGCAATGTAATGATGGTGGGTTCCTTTCTCCAGGCCAGAAAGGAGGGCAGTTAATATCCACCTGGAAGTCCAGCAGGGCTTAGATCCCACACTGAAAGCTTCTTATATTAATTAATAACCTAAGAACACATTTCACTGTGTGTGTGTGTGTGTGTGTCTGGTATGGGAACACTGGACATAGGGGTGTTCTCCTTCTGAGGTATACTCATACACTTCTACCCCTTTTCATTTTTCAAATCAACCTTTTGCCCTGGCCTCCCAAGTCCTGAGATTACAAGTACACTTCTGTAATCCACCATGCCTAGTTTCACTATTCCCTTTTAATGGATCAAATTTGAAAAACCAAAACAACAAATGACATAAAATCTATTGAAATTTTAAAATCTTATTTCTGAGCTCTAGGCCATCTTTATGATTATTCTCTTGAAGGGGACGAAATTCCCCTCCCTGGTACGTACACAGTTTCAAATGAACAGCAGTTCACTTTCATAAATTTATTTTTCTTTCATTTTTAGAAAATCAAACAGCTTCTTATACTTTGAACTTTTTTTTAATTTATTTTTTTTCATTTTTTTAAAATTTTTTATTGGTGCACTGTATTCATACATCATAGTGGGATACAAAGAAAACTTTTGTAGACATACATGCACATATCGCCCAGTCAACCCCCACCCGATCCCCACCCCATTCCCTCCCCATCCCTCCTTCCCATGCTTGGCTTAGTGGTTGACATCTAGTATTATAGCAATTTATCCAAAATTAAAAATGATAATCTCACATAACAGTTTCATTTGTCTGATACCAAGCTTTTGATAACATAAATATAATATTTCAATATTTCTTTTTGCTTTCTTTCTTACCAGAGAATATTTTTTTTTCTTTTTTTTGGGGGGTGAAACTATCATATATTTATATATTTATTTTTCAGAAAAAAATCTATCCTAATATGGAATATGGATTCTAGATACCCAAAATGATCTCAAAAAAGAACAAAGTTAGGAGATGTATATTTTCTGATTTCAAACCATATAAAGCTACAATAATTGAAACAGTGTAGTACTGTTCTAAAGGCAGATATATAAACTATTGGAGCTAAATAAAAGCCTAGAGCTAAATTCTTCCATATATTGTCAAGTTATATTTGACAAGGTTTCCACGAACATTTGGTGGAGGAAATAATAATCTTTTAACTAAATAATGTTGAAAAATTAAAATTACATGAAAACATTTCAATATTTCTTTTTGCTTTCTTTCTTACCAGAGAATATTTTTTTCTATTTTTTTAGGTGAAACTATCATAAATTTATATATTTATTTTTCAGAAAAAAAATCTATCCTAATATGGAATATGTACTCTAGATACCCAAAACAATCTTGAAAAAGAACAAAGCTAGAAGATATATATTTTCTGATTTCAAACCATATAAAGCTACAATAATTGAAACAGTGTAGTACTGTTCTAAAGGCAGATATATAAACCATTGGAGTTAAATAAAAGCCTAGAGCTAAATTCTTCCCTATATTGTCAAGTTATTTTTGACAAGGTTTCCATGAACATTTGGTGGTGGAAATAATAATCTTTTAACTAAATATTGTTGAAAAATAATACTTACATGGAAAAGAATAAAATTGGACCCTTACCTAATCCCATATACAAATATTAACTCAAAATAGGTAAAAGACCTAAATATAAATCTTAAGACTATAAACTTTTAGAAGAAAATCTGGGTCATAAAACCTCACAACATTGAAATTGGCAGTGATTTCTTGGATATGATTTCAATGGCACAGGCAACAGAAGAGTATACAAACTCCCTAAAAAATAAAAAAAAATGTATATCCAAAGACAATGTAAACAGAGTTAAAAGTTACTAATAGAATGGGATAAAATATTTCCAAATGCTATATCTGAAGGTATATTAATATTCCAACTAGACATCCTAAAAATTAACAACAATAAAGGCAAACAATACAATTTAGAGATAGGTAAAAGACTAACATAAATAATGAATCTCCACAGATAACTAATCTTAGTTGTCTGTTGGATGGAAAATCTTGTTTCTCTGGTTCTGGTGTGTGTTACCTATTTCTTCTTTGTAGTTAATCTCTTTGAGTATTTTCTCTAGCGCTGGTTTTGAAGACGTAAATTCCTTCAGTTTCTGTTTGTCATGGAAGCTTCTTATTTTTCCATCTAATTTGATAGAAAGTTTTGCTGGGTAGGAAATTTTTGGCTGGAAGTTGTTTTCTTTCAGAGTTTGGAATATGTTACTCCAAGCCCTTCTGGCTCTCATGACTTGGTTTGGGAAGTCTGGAGTGATTCTAATTGGTTTGCCTCTGAATGTCACTTGGCCCTTTGTTTTTGTTGCCTTTAAGATTCTCTGCTTGGCTTCCACATTGGTCATTTTGACAATTATGTGGCGTGGGGATCCTCTTCTCCGATCCTGTCTAAAGGGAGTTCTATAAGTTTCCTGGACCTGTGTATCACCTCTTGCTCTATGTTTGGAAAATTTTCTGCTATTACTTCCTTGAAGAGATTGTTGATCCCTTTGGTTTCAATTTCTTTTTCCTCCTCTATTCCAATTATTCTTAGGTTAGCTCTCTTAAAATGGGCCCATATTTCTTCAATGTCAGATTCCTGCTGTCGGATATTTTTTTCTAGATTAGAAATTATGTGTTCATTTTTGGAATGATCATCTTCTAAGAGCGAGATTCTGTTCTCCATGTGGTCTAATCGGTTGTTCGTGCTTTGAATTGAGGCCTTTACTTCATTAATTGCATCCTTTATCTCTTTTTGGCTCTCTCTGAATTCTTTTCGAAGCGCCTCTATTATTTCTACAGTTGTTTTCCTGATTTGATCTTCTAGAAATCTCTGATTTTCTGTTTTATCGTGTTCTGATGTTGTGGGGTTGTGGGCATTCATTGCTCCAGTGTTATTCCTCTTTCCCATGATTTCGGAAGTTTGTGCCTTCTCTGGGTTCTTCCCTTGAGTCACTATGACTTCGCTTAAGGTGCTCTGGATCTCGAGTCTGTAGTATCTCTGACTCCACTACTCCTTTACTGAGTTGTATCACAGAGTCTCCGACCCAGGGAGTCGATAGAGGCTGCTTTAGACTATGGGGGGTGCCAGGTTGCACCTTCTCTTATGGTGTGATATCTGCCACCGCCACTCCCCCACTGGATCAAGTCCCAGGGAGTACAGTACTGGGATTTCTCCTCTGTGGCCCGCAATTTGACTCACTGTTCTTGAGTACACAGATGTAGCTGTACTGGACTCGGTGCATTCACTGCTGCCGCCGCCGGTGGCAATATGGCGCCGCTGCCATGCCCTCGGCCGTGAGACTGGCGTATTTTTTCTTCTCTGGTTTTGAGTTCCACTCTGAGTCCCTGTAGCGTGTGCTGAGCTCAGCCACTGGGAGCTTTAGATGATCCCTGCGCCAAAAGATCCTGCCTGGCTGTTCCGCAGTGGCTCACCTCGGCTTGCTGTAGCCGTCCGGTGAATTCGCCGCTGCCGCTGGCAGTATGGCGCTGCTGCCGCGTCCTCGGGCGTGAGGCCGGTGTATCTCCTCTGTGGCTCTGAGCTCTGTTCTCAGTCCACTTTCTCTCTGGAGCCTGGTGATTTTTTTGTTTCTCTGGTGATGGTGTTTTTACTTTGAACTTTAAAGAGAATAAAGCAATCAATAAAGCAAATGTAGGTCTGAGAGAAATTTAGTCTGTAGCCATTTTTATTTTAAAATTCTCATAATTTTTATTAATTATAACAATATAATTTGAAAATTTGCTGGAAGTTAGACAATCTGATAACATCCTCCTACGGCCAAGAAGTGAGTTATAAATAGCTTTTAGACCCAGTGAAGCATCTTAAAATGTGTCAATTCATCTGTGTCTGTAAACCATGTGAAGGCAGGGAGAGTCATCGAACCTGTCCACTGCAGTGAGCTCTCTGTCCTGGGAGCTTATTTAATTTATCTGTTGTGCAAATGATAGAAATTGTTAAGCACTGAATATCAAGCCAGTAAAATAAGGTCATCTTCCTCCTTAAACAGGATGTTTTTGTGAAGTTCTGAGATTCTTGCACCCTGAAGAGAGTTAACTTTTGTAGTCCGAGGTGTTAGGAGTGACTGGCAGAGGTGGCCAGAGAAGTAAGCTGGAATCCACCAAGCGCATCGTACAGAAAACACTAAAGCAGAAATAAGAGGGGCCGATGTAGCTTGTCTGAGATGCTTTGAGGCCCCAAACAGTTCTTCTCTTGGGAAACAGCATCAGGCAAAGTTCTCTTTCTAAAACCATGAAGGAAATAACCAGTTGTCTATAGGTGAGCCAAACTCTTTTGAATAGGTTCAGAGGTAGTAGCAGATTGAGGAGTTTGAATCAAATTGCCTTGAGTTGAGTCATACAAGGTGGCCCTTCTCATCTTGCAGCATGAGCTATGTCTGGTCTGTAAACCTACTTCTAACTGGATTCCAAAAAGATCAATGGAAACTGATATTCAGAACAGAATGAGGGGGCAAATAGGTTAATGGATAGCCCCGAGGTAGAAGGGCTTCCAGGAACCCCAGTACCACCAAAAGATAAAAATTAAAAAATTAAAAAAAATAGTGTATGTCACCGGGTTTGGTGGTGTACGCTTGTAATCCCCGCACTTGGGGGGCAGAGACAGGAGGATTGCGCTGCTTTGAAGCCAGCCATGCTGGCTTAAGAGACCCTGTTTCCAAATAAAAATATAAAAATAGGTCTGGGAGTGTAGCCCAGAGGTAGAAGGGCTTCCAGGAACCCCAGTACCACCAAAAACAATAAAAATAGAAATAAATAAAAATAAATAAAATAGGGGATGTCTTCCTTTGTCAAAAATACTGATGTTGTATATCTGCACAAAAGACCAAATGACCTCCTGATACTCCCTGTAAAATGAAAAGTTTGTGCTTCTCTGATAAAATGCCACCTCCAGGCTACACTCCCAGACCCATTTTATACTTTTTTATTTTTGGAAACAGGGTCTCTTAAGCCAGCGCGGCTGGCTTCGAACCTGCACGATCCTCCTGTCTCTGCCTCCCAAGCGTGGGGATTACAAGCATGCGCCACCACGCCCAGCAACATACACTATTTTAAAGAATGTCTAGTTCCTAATTTCACAGCTCGCTCGCTCTCTCTCTCTCTCTCCCTCTCTCCCTCTCTCCCTCCGTGTTTCTCTCTCTCTTCTCTCTCTCTCTTCTCTCTCTCTCTTTTTCTCTGTCTCTCTACATTCCATTCCATGTTTAACACCTCTGCCTGTTGCAATATTCTTTCTTAGTCAGCCTAACTTCTTTCTGAATGTGTGCCTGTCTTCTCTCTTCCTGTAAAGTCTGCACATCATACATCCCTGTGTGCTGCTGTGATGAAGAGCTCATTGTAGAGATCACTCGATCTTTCCAGGGTTGGCTCATAAGGATATCGCCAAATCCTGGCTCGCTCTTCCTTCCTCCCTCCCTCCTTTCTTTCTTTCTTTCTTTCTTTCTTTCTTTCTTTCTTTCTTTCTTTCTTTCTTTCTTCTTTCTTTCTTTCTTTGTGGTACTGGAGTTTCTGGAAACCCTTCTACCTCCGGGCTACACTCCCAGACCTATTTTATATTTTTTATTTGGAAACAGGGTCTCTTAAGCCAGCGCGATTCTCCTGTCTCTGCTTCCCAAGCACAGGGATTACAAGCGTGCACCACCACGCCTGGCCTGGCAATTATTTCTAAAATCTAGGAGTGGCCCCAGCTGCCACAACTATAGAATTTTATCTCTTGATCACAGTTGATGCAGGGCTGCTCATGGGCACTCACAAGACTCTGCAAATGCTAAACTTAAGTCTCCATCACTGCAGAGCCTTAGAGAGATTTTATGTTTTTTTGTTTTCTTTTGCCCTCTTGGAAATACGTTTTCTTTATTTTTTTTTTTTTTTGGCTTATTTTAACTTTCTTTTGCATTCAGTCAGTTACCGCTGTATTTTCCAGTAAATTCTTCTTCTGTCTAAAGTTGGTTTCTGTACCTGTTTCCCAAGAAGCTTAAATACTGTGACAGAAAAAAATAACATCTTTTCTATTTTCTAGCAGTTTATGGTGGCAAAATGGAGCAAATACTGGTCAGATTGTCCAAATTTCTGGAGAAGAGTGCTGGCTAGGGCTATGCGGCTCTAGCCACACATAGAGTGGGTAATACAGTTGGATTCATCCTCTGGACCTTCCCACTAGCTTAGTCTACCCACAGTCCTTCTCGCTCCCCGTTTGGTTTCTAGGAGTCTTCGTGTGTGTGATTTAGTTTAAATCCTCCCTAGTAGAACTTTCATTTTCCCTTCTCTCTCTTCTGTAAGTAGAATGGTTTCATCTAGTCATCTTTTCGTATAATTTCTTTTTTCAAACTTGTCAGACCTTTCCAACTTCTCTGGAATTCTCTCCCAGGCCCCTCACACTACACTAAATGTTTTCAGAAGTGACTCAGTCTTGTAGAGGTGTGTACGGAATTCTCTGGTATGGAGTCCAAGAAAGGCCTTAATTTTATTTTGACATCTGGATAGGCGCATTTAACTAAACTATGCATTTTGGAATGGTTCCAAAGCACCTGAGGGTAGTTGCAGTACCTCCGAGGTTTGCAGTAATGCAAAGATTTATATGCAGCATTTACCCCATGCTGCTTTAGAGTGTTATTCTTTTTCATCCTTTGATTTATATACTCACTCAAGGTTTTTTTCAGTTGTAGGTGCCATCTCTCTGTCAGAACCCTGTACATAAGGTATTCGGAGGACCCATCTTTCCTCACTCTCATCCACAATACCTGGCAGAGAGAAAGGCTTACGAATAGGCATAAGGAACTCTCCAAAATATTTGTTATATTCGCAAAGGCTAAGACAGCAGCCAAGTAGCACCCCGGGGACTTTGAGGCATTGTATCATCAAGCATCTTGCTGCTTGACAATCCTTAAAGGAAAAATATGTACATACTCATGCACATATAACTAAACCTCTGTAGATAGGGCAATGACTTCATAAAAATACATTTGTTAAGACCTATTTCAATTTCAATACAAATTTTCTCAGCTTCTTCTCTAAAGCTCAGATTTACCCTGCTGATTTGGAATGTGACTTCCTACTTCGGCGATGCTATGCTGGCTGGCCTGGCACTGCCCCCTCCTCTGCCCCTCCATCCAAACCTTGTCTCTAACCCCCAGAAGAGTGAATCGAGGAAGTGTCCTAGTCCTACCAAGGATTATATTTTGAAACTTGTGGGAAATAAGTGTTCGATTTCCTCTTATATTTAAACTTTACATACTTAAGTGGGAGGAAATTATACAAATAGATCAAGACATATGGTGAAGGAAATTTGGGAGAAATAGTTTCCTCTGTGATATGTGTGGCACTCAGTTAAAGAAGGCCTTTGGAGCTTGTAGACAGGCTTGGCCAGGCATATTCAGTACTGTTCCAATAGGGATTACGTGTGCCAACTTCGATTTCCCAGAAGGCTGGGGCAGGAGACTTGTGCCCCAACCATAAGGCCCTTCTTGGCAAGGCTGATGAACTTAGGTAGGGCCCTTTTAGAATCTTTCCTATAGCATCTGGGTGAATGTGGTGCCAGGAAGGAAGGGGGGTCAGGAGAGCCCTTGGTCCACTCTGGACTCCCTTTCACTATGTTTTCACGGTGCTGGGTGCTCACTGCCCTGAACTGATGTATACACTTGCAGGGCTTCCTGACTTGACCCTGAGCCCATACTTCCAGACCTTTCCCTGAGAGGGGAAAGCCGGGAACTCTATGTGTACCCTGTGTCTAGCCTGGGTAAGCATTTTATAATCATTTCTTGAATGTTGGTCTTTTTGGGCATGCTCAGTTGGTTCTATCATTTAGCTTTATGAATTATTTGTGGCTAAATTGTTGCCTGTGCCACCCATTCTCACATGCTTTCAGTGCCCCAGAATTGCTTTATCTTTAAGAGTTATTAGGAGATAAGCTGCGGGGGAAGGGGAGGGAAGGAGAGAGAGAGAGGATGGGGAGAAAGAGAAACTATTGGTCGTAGTACCCCAGCTGTGGCTCATACCTGAAAGCTGTTCTTTTATGACCTATTATATGTATTCTGGCCTTGAACTAGCAGCAACTCTTTGATATTAAGGGTGGAGCTGACAAAATGGAACAGGAAACTAAGTTTTCCTATGGAAGTTTGTAGTAGAGACCTGACTTGGACTCCCAACTTCAACATTTATTCAGATAGATATTATGTGTTGAATACTTGTTATGCTTGAGGCAAGGGATCAATAGTGTTAAAATCATAGTCTTAGCCAAGCATGGTGGTGCATGCTTGTAATCTCAGTACTTGGGAGGCTGAGATAGGAGGATTTCAGGTTTGAGACCAGCCTTAGCAACTTAGCACAACCTGGTAAAACCTGATTTCAAAACTGACTAACTAACTAACTAACTAACTAACTAACAACTAACGGCTGAGGATATACATCAGAGGTAGAACAGTCCTGATTCAAAACCCAGTACCAGCACACAAAAAAGTATTTAATTCTAATAAATCTCTGAAGTTATCATTTAACCTCTTTTACAAACAGGGAAACTGAGGCTAAGTTGAACATAAGAAAGTTTTCCAAGTTGACCAAGCATCATTATATCTGTATCTCAGAGCACTATATCGACCCAAGGTGAACTTCAACATGTACACTTTAACCCTTAACTCATATACGAGTGTGTGTGTGTGTGTGTGTGTGTGTGTGTGTGTGTGTGTGTACATGCACATGTGGTACTGGGTATTTAATCTAGGGGAATTCTACCTCTGAGCTACACCCCCAGCCCTATTTTATTTTGAATCAGGGTCTCACTAAGTTGCTGAGGGCCTTTCTAAGTTGCTGAAGCTGGCTGTGAGCCTGTGATCCTCCTGTCTCAGCCTCCCAAGTACTGGGATTATAGACATGTGCCACTGTGCCCAGCTTCACATACTGTCTTGATTACAGACCTTTTCATCTGCTCTTCCTCAGTTCCTCTTTCCACTATTCACAAATTCCTATTTACTTTGAAAGGCCCACTGTGAGCATGACCTCCTTGTGAAACTTCCCCAGTGGAATAAATTGCATTTCTTCTGCTCCTGAGGCATTTTCTAGTACTTTCTGCCTCTCTTCTACTACTTGGTTTTATTCTTAATGGTATGATGGCCTTGTGTTGGCCTTTCCCACATGACTATCCCCTCCTAGCAGGCAGCCAGCTTCTTCAATTTTGGAATCTTTATAGCAATTATCTACAGATAAAGAATTCATGTGTTGAATGAAAACAAGAATTAGAATAGAATGAAACATGAAATAGAATTAGAAATATGAAGGCCAAGAAATATTGTATGAGTCAAGATACAGAACAAATTGGTTGAGTTGAGTGGATGTTTGGTGTTTCTTGATCATCACTGATTGTGAGGAAAAGAATACATATCCTGAAGAACAATTATTTTTTTTCTCTGTACACAACACCACCAAATAAATTATGTTTGGCTTCAGAGGGGCTACTTATAGGCTATTCACAAAAGCAGTCATGGCTTTAAAATTCAGACACATCATAAAAAGAGGAGAGCAGAGAAAAGAAGAGGGAAGTTAAATTGTGAGCACCTCTCTAATTCTGTTAACAAAAGAGACTGGACTGTTGGTAAATAGAGTGCCTGAAGAGAGAGCAAGTAGAATTGAACAAAGAAAGCTTCTATTCAGAATTGGTGAATACTTGTAAGATTTAAAGTTGCTTTTGTTGTACTGGACAAGGCACTCTGTCCATTGAGCCCTTTCTTCTTCCCAGATTCTATAACTTAACGTGATAATAATTTTGAGATAGGCCAGCGCCTGTGGCAAATGAGAGCTGACTCAAGTCCTGGGAACCTTGAAGGCTGCTCTGTTTCATTTACACTGGCTCAGAAACCCAGGTTCAAGTCTGATTCTTCAGGTTTCAGACAGATATTGCTGGGCCTAAAGAGAGACAACTGGTAGACCAGATGTCCCTACATTGGAGCACGCGCATGCCTACAATCTGGGTATGGGACTGACTGAGCCCTCCCATGGACTCATATCAAAGGCGACTTCTGAAAGACAGCTCAAAGCTGAGCAGATCCTAATTTGTCCATATTATCTTTGAGATGTGACTATCTTCCTCAGCTCTCTGGCAGCTTGCCCAGAACTCAGTTGGCCGGAGTTCACCTGGGTTTATCAGTCCCCCAGGGGAATCTGTTTTCTCTGTGTGCTTCTTTTGTTATTCTGCGGGAACTGGGTCAGCTTTTCAAGAGTGGAAATGTCAGAGGAATAAAGAGGCTCCCTTGAAAAGATCTTTGCTACTACAGAAAGGAAACATCTCAGCATATCCCTTAAATAACAACATACAGCGTGACAGCCTTGCTTCCGACCCAGAGAAAGAAAAGAGGCTGAGAACACTGAGCAACATTTACACACACCGCTCTGCTCAGAGACAGCTGGGCTGGGGCTGTGTCATCCCAAACACTGAATTAAAGGAACGGAAACATCAACTCTCTGGGATCTTTCTAGATGGCAAACTAGGCTAGGAAGCAGACAAAGGAAGGCTTTCAGCAAAAGCCCATTTTTTTTCTATTGCAGCACACTTTGAACATAAGGCTGCTGACCGGAGAAGCAGGAATCTATGACTACTGGGAAGAAGCCCCATCAGACAGTAGTCTCCTGCTGACCCCAGTAACAGACAGAAGGTCATTGTAGGAGAGCGAGCTGTGGCTGCAGCAGTCTGTCCACTCAGTTGTTCTAAAGAGAGGCCACTGTCACACCCTATCGGTCAGACTGCTAGGAAAATAAGTTTTGCAAACATCTGGCTGGAAGAATCTTACTGTACACTATTGACCTTTTGTCTACCTGTGTTATAGGAGTGGACAATCAAAGGTCTAGACCTTGCTGGGTGTGGTGGCACACACTTGTAATCCCAGCATTTGGGAGGCTGAGACAGAAGGATCGTGGTTTGTGGACAGCCTCAGCTACTTAGTGAGGCCCTTTGCCACTCAGTGAGACTCTGTTTCAAAAATAAAAAGAATTAAAAAAAAATAGGGCTGGGGTTGTAGCTTGGAGGTAGAATGGCCCTGGGTTCCATCCCCAGTACCACACACAAAAAAATCTAAAGCTCAACTCACAAATAAGTACACACACACACACACACACACACACACACACACACACTGCATCTCTTCCTGATCACAATACCATTCACTGAGCCCCCAAGGTTAGTATCTCCCTCAGCCAAATATACCATCCCTCAAGCAATCGATATCTCCTAACGAGAAGAACTTATTACTCTTAAGAGATGAGAGAAGGTTATATTGGTGGAGTCTGCCTTTCAGGACCCTCACACTTATATTCTTTCTGTTATGGAACCTAATATGCTAGAAAAGGTGGTATTTGCCAGTTTGCTCTTTGAAACATCCTTTGTGCCAGGATTTTTCAAAAGCCTTGGTACTTGGGGGTCTGCTAAAAAAAAACCCCAAAACATGCACATTTACCCACTGTGCCCAGTATTCATATATTGGAGATAAATGGCAAGATTGGAGAGGTAGATCAAATCAGGGGAGACAAAGGAATCTTTGTTTTTAATTGGATGTTTTTGGGTAAAAGGGAATTGCAAGATGTCACACAATATCCTGCCCAAACCTGGGAAGATTTGAGATGTCTCTCACAGGTCTTGGCTTTCTCAGTCCCAGCCCTGCATCTCCTTTCAAGACATCTTTGTCCATTCTCAACCCAACTTTATTAGTCATAGACGATATACTACTACTTCAATAAGTGACCATGTGTGCATCAGAGGAGTATTTCTTAAACCCAGATTTTTTTTTTTTTTTTTTTTTGGTGGTACTAGGGGTGGAACCCAGAGGCTTTCTACCTCCGGGCTATATTCCCAGACCTTTTTTATATTTTACTTGGAAACAGGGTCTCACTAAGTTGCTGAGAGCCTCACTAAGTAGCTGAGGCTGGCTTTGAACCTGTGCGATCCTCCTGTCTCAGCCTCCCAAGCGCGGGGATTACAGGCGTGCGCCACCATGCCCGGCTTTAAACCTAGATTTAAGTAAGAATTAGCTAAGGGACTTTTTTGTAGAATCTGAGCTGCAGCATCAGAATGGGTTAGGATCTGCAGATAGTTCAGAGGTTTGGGAGTTATTGGTGAGCAGGAGAGATGTGTTGGAGTCATACATTCGACAGGAGTCAGCATGAGGGGCGGGGGTAGAACAGGGCACTGGTAGTGATGTGCTTTATTGGAAAATAATTCTGTAATATTCTAGTATGCTGTAATATGCTTCCTTTTCTTGCCAACTCCCTATGCCTATTTGAGAAATAATGGCAACTTTCTTGAACTAGATGCCTTTGACTAATCCTAGCGGTACCACTAGAAGGCCATCTATGGCCTTAAAAACGTGACTTTATTGGACTCCATATCTGAATTCATGAAATGAGTGGTGGTCAGTTTCCGGTGGTCACTGTACTTCAGAATTATTGGAAAGTTTTTGTTTTTCCTGGTGGTACTAGAGATTGAACCCGGGGTCTCTCCCATGCCAGGCAAGCGCTGTACCACTAAGGCGCATTATTAGTCCTACTTGGAAAGTTTGTAGCATACTGATTTATACCTTAGGCCCACCCACAGAAGTGCTTAATTTGGGTGGTTGTGAAGTGCCCCGGGGGGTTCTGCTGTGGCTACAGGGCTGGGGTTGTATGGCTGGAGAGCTCACCTCATCTGGAGCCCCACAGAGGACCAGCAGCCATCCATGCCACGCACCTGGAATGCTGCCTTAGTGTCCTCATGAAGAAAGAAGTGACCGGCCCATGCTTGCTTGTTGTTTGAGAAGTTAACATTAATAGACAATGAGAATGGGCGAGTTGCTTTATTTGGGGAGGGATGAAGCGGCCACAGGTTTGTGATGATTCATTTTTTTGTGTGCACTTGACCGGGTTAAGGGATGAAAAAGCATCATTTCACAGACCGTGTCTATGAGGATTAGCGTTTGAATCAGTCAACTGCGGTCTGTCCTCACCTAGGTGGACAGGTTGCCCAGCCCTCAGAGAGCCTGAATAGAACAAAAGGGAGGAGAGTGACTTTGTTCTTTGCTGTGCTGAGGCGTGAATCTTTTCTTGTGTTCAGAGACACTTGGTGTCACTGGTTCTTAGGTTTTCAGACCCAGAAAAGGACTGGTCCCTTTGGTTCCCAATCCTCTGGCCTTAAACTCATTTTGGAATATACTGTTGGCCCTCCTGGTTCTCCTGCTTGCAAAGTGTGAGATTTCTTGGCCTTCGTAATCACATGAACCCATTCCCATTATATAGCTCTGTCTGTCTGTCTGCCATTGGTTCTATTTTTTCTGGAGCACCCTGACTAATACAAAGCAACACAGGGTATTTTTTAACTTTACTTCAATATATTAAAGATTCATGAGCACTGCACCCCTTCTCATAAGATAACATATTCTGGTTCTTGTTCTAAATCTATTTCTTTTCATTAAGCGTCACCATCAGATCTGCTGTGTGTGTGTGTGTGTGTGTGTGTGTGTGTGTGTGTGTGTGATTTTTCTTGCTGTAGTATAAACTGGTCCACAAGATGCGGAGCTTACTCAGGGGTGTGGAGTTTTGTGCAGCAATGCTTTCCTGTTTGCTTCTCACATCAGGGTACCACTGAAGTGTTACCAAGTGCTTCTCATGAGCCAAGCAAGGCTCCAAGTGCTATAATCAATCATCTCAATTATCCTCACAACAATTCTATAGGGTACATATTACCAATATTCCTTCCCATTTTATAGATGCGGAAAATGAGAAATAGCACACTTCACAAATTCCCCAAAGTAAGCAAGATTTGAACTTGGATATTTTGGTTCCAAAACTGTGTGTACAGTTTCCACATATACAGTGTGCCACATATACATATATGTGTGCATGTATACATATATATGTTTTTATATATTCTAAAGCTGCTTTGTATATATATATATGTATATATATTATTTTATTTATTTATTTTTGGTGTTACTGGGGTTCCTGGAAGCCCTTCTACTTCCAGGCTACACTCCCAGACCTATTTTATTTTTGGAAACAGGGTCTCTTAAGCCAGTGCGGCTGGCTTCGAACCTGCGTGATCCTCCTGTGTTGGCCTCCCAAGGGCGGGGATTACAAGTGTGCACCACTACGCCCGACTATATAAATATATTTTAACACTTTTATTGATCCATTATAGTCTCATATCAAAATGTAGTTCATAGTGATGGTGACCAAGTGCTGTGTGCACATATGAACATGTTTTATATATTCCAAAGCTGTTCTTTCATATATATTTATTTATTGGCACATCGTAATCATTTATTATAGTGAGGTTCAAAGTGGCACACTCTAGAGCTGTGTTCCTTTATTGGAGACTCTGGCCTTTCCTGTAATAGTCATTCAATGTCTGTAACCCAAGCTGGCAACAAGTCCCTGATTCGTCACCACTTTCTGATATCCTGGTTACCCTTCAATTTCCTCAGTAGAGGAGAATCACGAGGCTCCTTCCCCACCCGTTTTGCCCTTGATTTTGAGAAGAGCGGAACACGATGTGCCAGCTGCGGTCAGAAGCTCCCGTGTCTGTGTGCGTGCACATTTATCATCACGTCCCTGATTCTGTGCGAAACCTGATCCAGACTGTGGAGCAGCTGATCAGCCCACTTCAGGGCTCACACCTGTGCTGGAGGCTGCTGGTTCCCACTGTGGGCTACATCCATCAAAAGGTACTGCGGTGCTGACTCAGCCTGACTCAGTCCGGTTCTTCAGGTTGTAGTTCCTTGGACTTCCGCCTGCTGCAGAGCCAAGGCAGGTATGCACACCTGTGTTCACTGATGGCAGTGTGCTGCTGTTTTATTTTCTGTTTTATCCTAAGGAGCAAAGTGACATTGGGTATGTTTTTGTGTCTTGTGAGTTTTTGCTTCTTTTTTCATACTGTAGACTCAATCACAGCCATCAGTGGACGTAAGACACGATGAAGGCTAGGTGTGGTGGCTGATACCTATAATCCCGGTTCTTGGGAGGCTGACACAGAAGGATCACAGGTTTAAGCAATTTAGCAAGAGCCTTAGTAACTTAGCGAGATCCTGTTTCAAGTAAAAAATAAAAATGGGGCTGGGCGTGTAGCTTGGAGGTAGAATGCTTCTTGGCTTCAGCCTCTAGTACCCCCACCAAAGCAAAAAGCAAAAATAAAAAGATAAGAAATAACATTCCTCTTTTCTCCTTTTTCCTCCTCCACCTCCGCTTTGTTAATGACACTTTCCCTGTATGTACCATTAACTCACAAGCTCCATATTCCAACATATTATCCTTTTATAAATTGCATATTTTTCTTGTTTCTTTATTGTACAAGTCATAAAATGTCAAGGTAGTTTCTCATTCATACTGAAAATAATTTTACGATATGTTTGGCTGAGCTAGGGAAAGCTGGTTAATGGATGATGGGGAGCATAGGGTCATTCTGTGAAAGGGGGGAGCTGGAAGAACTTTGCACCATAAAAGTTAATGAGAAAAAGTCAAGATTTAGGCGTGTGCTTAGGTGTAAATCTTGATGAACTGTGCATTAATTTCTCTCTTGGGTTTAAGCTTCATTTAGTCCAGAGAGCAGCTGAAGAATAAATTCACTTACTCTTACATAGAAATTTGCCCCCCTCCAAGATATGAAAGGTTTGAATTTGTTTCTCACTCCATGGTTTCAAATATAGATTGGAATTTTATTGGGTTGGATAATAGTTTACTCAAAATTCCAGACACACTCCACTATGGGAGAAAAAAGTTAAAAAAACACATACTAAATATGGATCTTCTTCATAGCCTTGCATGTGTACGACGTATGTATTATGTCCTGCATTATATGTGGCATGGATAGCTGTGGTGTAGACACAGTAAGGAAAAGGTCACACTTGCTCATTTTTTTTTTTTTATCTTGAGGCCTTTGTGTGGGAATTTCCCCTAGTGGAGTGTACATCCATCCAACCATGGAACAAGTAGCCTCCAGGAATCATTTCCATCTCCTCGTTTGGTGGCCTTTTACAACATCCACTTAAAGCATCCACTCAACACTCTTTAGCACATCACTATCCATACATCCATTACCACCCATTTGGTAGTTTCCTTGTTTATTTATTTAATAGTTTACTGGCTGCCTCCACCCTCTACGGTGTAAACTCTGTAAGAACAAGACCTTGTCTATCTCATTTACTTCTATGATCTCTTTCCTTTAAAGAGTGAGTACCTGGTGTGCAGTAGGTTACTAAATATTTGCTGGCGGGACGAAAATAGGCATGCAGGGAGAGAGGGAGGGAGTGAAGGAGAGAGAAAGAGGAAAGGAAAAAAGGTTCTGAGCCCTGAGCTTAGGCATTAGTTGTTATCTGCATAATCAGGGGAAGTTTAAAGAAGTGACTTGCCTTAGATCTTAAAAGACAGCAGGGTGTGGTGCCATGGCTGGAGAGAGAAGAAGCAGATTTTCGAGTTAGCACCCCTGAACATCCAGTTTTACTGGAGAAATTGTGAATACTCACTGGGTGTGGCCACAGTTCAGAAGAGGCAGGTTAGAGGAGCTTTGGGGACAGGAACTTGAAGCTTGTGTGAGGCTGGTTTGAGACAAGGGAGTGCATGAATAAAGAAGCAGTCTGAAGCAAACTGAAGGAGAGACACAGTGGGTGCTTCCTGGATTTCAAAAAGATTGGAGGTGTCTCTTAATCACTTGCCCAATACCATCATTCAAAGCTAATGGGAAACTGGGCTTGGTGTCCCAGGCTTGCAATCCTGGTACTTGGAAGGCTGAGATAGGAGGATTGCAAGTTTGAGACCAGCCTCAGCAACTTAGTGAAACCCTGTCTCAAAATTAAAAAAATAAAAAGAACTGAAGTGTAGTTCAGTGATAGAGTGCCCCTGGATTCAATCACCACTATGGAGATAGAGACAGAGACAGAGATGGAGAGATAGATTGATAGGGAGATGATAGATAGATACTAACTGAAAGATAGAAATTCATTCTGTACCATCTACTATAGATTTGGTAGAAAATGGACTCTCACTTCCCAGGCCAGGATGAAATTGTATCTATGTCTTTAGGGTGATGTGATAGCTATTTCTGTCCTTGTTATTTGCTATTTAGAGGGTCGAAAGGAAAATGAGGCATGGGTGGTGCTGAAAGGTGACAGGTGATGGGGAATTTGAGAATGGAAATTGGGATTGTGTTTTGCTAAAAGAATAATCTCAGGAAATAAAATGTCTGTAGTGTAATTATCCTACTCTCTCCTCTTCCTGGCAATGATTGTATGCTTTTGAGATAGAAAGATAATGATACCTCTTGATCCTTTGAAAACAGGAGGAGAGTGGGAAGGTCCTGGACACTCAGGAAGCTTGGCTCTTGTCTGGAAAGTCAAGTTGATCAAGAGTCTATGCAGAAGTTGAAAAAGTTTTTAAAATCTTATCAGCTCTTTTGGGGATCCAGAGTGATGATAGGGACATAACATTGAGTTGAAAGATGGATTCCTTAGCTGGGTGTGTTTTGAACAAATGGTCCTCCCTTTCCCAAATCCCATACGGTTTCATACCACCATCTTCCACGTGGCTGTTCATTATGGATCCTGTTGATCCCCATTTTCTTATCCAGACCTAGCTACCAACCTCCTACTCAAGAACAAGGCCTCTGTCTCTCAATCCATTTGATCCTCAATGGTCTGCTGGTGACTGGACTTTTCCAGTGGGTTCTGAAGTGCCGTCTATACTGACTCCCCTATTCCCACCATTCTTCTAGCTTTTTCCAAACATGACTCTACCCCGGCCCATCATTTGCCAGAAGTTCAGGAATCTTCCCCATGTATACTCTGACTTGTCTCTTCATCAAAACTTGGCAGTAGAGAATAGACATTAAAGCCAAAGAGCCAACTGACTGGCAATTCCCTCACACCTTTCTTTCCTGGTCCACTTTAGACTCTGGCCATCCACTGAGGCCAAGCTCCTGGTTCCTTTGAAACACTTCCCTGGACTCAAAGAGGCTTTGTTGTTGTTGTTGTTGTTAAGAGTAGCAAGGATCAGATTATTTCATAAATCAGCCTCATCCTATTCTCATCTCTGTCATGCAAAGCCCAGAAGAGAAAGAAGAAAAGAAAAGAAAAAAAAAAAACTCTCAAAAGCTTACATTTCTAGCAAAAATTTCTCTTTCCCTTTTGCTCCCAGTTGGAAGCTTGCTGCTGTCTCACTTGCAAAAATGAAATTATTTACATTAACCATACCACGTGCCCCAGATGAGGCCATGGGAAATGTCATTTGTGTCACGCACCCAAAAAATTAGTTTTGTGTCCTTCTGAAGTTTGAAGTTATCTGGCTCGCTGAGCATCGTGCAGGGCGCCATGGGTGGGGGGCGGGGAAGCCAGGCTGCCGCCCGCATGAGGGCCTTGGCAGGTTGCGTGGCAGTGTGCACAAGGAAACTGAGCCGCGTCTGCACGGCTCGCTGCTTATCAGGAGCGCACACTGGCTGCCATGCTGTAGGGCAGCAAAGGAAAACAAAACAACAATAAAGGGAGGCCTTTGTCATGGATTAAAAGGGTTTAGAAGCATCTGAGCCATGCAGTTTTCGAACACTGACACTGCCAATGACTTCGTGACAGAATACGAGGAAATGTGCTAACTGGGTTAGATAGAGTTGGTGGGGCCCCGCCAAGGACTCCTGCTTTTGTTAATAGCTTCTTATCTGCGTGAGTGTGTGGATGCACAGTTCACAGATAAAGTGACCTTTTGCGGAATGAGAGAAACAAGGTTAATGACATTACGGTATTGCGGCTTGTGATTTCAGCTAAGGGTGTCCCTGCAGATTGTTATTCCTGGGCAAATCCTTCTTGTTCAAGTGGGTTGATCTCATACGCTTTCTTCCTTAGAAAATCCATCACTGGTGGTAAGGGAAGGGGTCCTGTGTTTATTCATAAGCACAAGAGCTGGTCACCTAACTGAGTTTGCTTCAGGGCTCGGCAGAGATCTCCTCCCTTATGTTTAATTCTACACCTAGTGATTTGTTCCTTTTTGCTAATTGTGCCCTATTCCCCGCATTCTTTCTTGAAAAATATTAATGTGTGGTTCTCGTATTTAATTTAGTTATTCAGTTTGCCTCTGAGTGCCTTTGCGTGGATTTATTTCCAAATAGTTGGAGATATCCATACCTGTCTCTCAATAATTGATAAAATAATTAGAAAATCAGCAAGGATATGAAAGATTCGAACAATTCTGTCAACCAACTTGATTTAATTAACATTTATGGAAAACTCCCCTCAACAAGAGCAAAGCAAACACCCTTTTCTAATGCAAGTGGAACATTTACAAAAATAGACCATATTCTGGGCCGTCAGACAAAGCTCAATAAGTTTAAAAGAATTCGAATCTTACAGAGTCTATTTTTTATCATGACGAAATTGACTGAGAAAATTCTTAGTAGAAAGATGTTTTGAAATCACACTCACCTAACATTTAGTTAATATTTCCCACAGGGTCCGACTTACAGGTAAACAGGATGCAAAATACAACGTTAGGGTCCGGAAACACTTTTTTCATTTCTAAATGATGCCTGAGATTCTGCCATTAGAGCACTTTTATATAAGGCTTTGGTCTCTTTTACAATTCAAATGTAAACAGATATAAAGGGTGTCTGTTTCAACATTTTGTTTCTGAAGAAGGAACCAATATGTATTTCTACACTCAAAATTCTTCAGTTGCTCCCTTTCTTCCATAAAATCCAAAATCTTCAACAAAAGATATGACACTCTTTAGGACCAGGGCCTACGTTCACAGCTTTGCCCTGTGTGCAAAGCCTTCCCTTCCGGTAATACCTCATTTTCTAGCCATTTTCCACTAGGAGAATTTTCTTGAATGCACAGCACCCTCGTTTTCTCACATTCTGGTTACTCTGCCCCAGTTCCCTTGTTTCTCTTTGATGATCCTAAAAACTCTTGCCCCAGTGGTTACTTCATACTCTCTTCTTTGTAAACCTTCCCCTGATTCCTTAATGGAAATGTAAAACTCCTTTCTCTACTTCCGTTCTTTTCTATTATCTTTGTAATCTTTCCCCTATCATACAGAGGTCAAATATTCCTAATCCAAAATGTTTGGGATCGAGATCCTATAATGAATGAGCAAGTAAAGTGACCTGACTGAAGAGATGGGAGGGGGGAGAGGGAAACTCTCTAAAGCTCATGATGTACTTAAACATATCAAAGTCAACCACTAAGCCAAGCAGGGGAAGGAGGGATGGGAGGGAATGGGGTGGGGATAGGGTAAGGGCTAACTGGGTGATGTGTGTATGTATGTCTCCACAAGTCTTTTATCCCAATAAAATATATGACTACAGCCGGGCGTGGTGGCGCACGCTTGTAATCCCCGCGCTTGGGAGGCGGAGACAGGAGGATCGCGCTGGTTTGAAGCCAGCCGTGCTGGCGTAAGAGACCCTGTTTCCAAATAAAAAAGTTTAAAAAATAGCTCTGGGAGTGTAGCCCGTGGAAGTGTATCCCGGAGGTAGAAGGGCTTCCAGGAACCCCAGTACCACCAAAAAAAAAAAAATTTTATATATATATATATATATATATATATATGACTACAATGCACTAATAAAAAAAAACACCAAAATGCTTGGGAGTAGAAGTCTTTTCTCTTTGGAAATATTTTCATAAACAGAATGAAATATCCTGGGAATGGTGTCCAAGTCTAAACACATAATTTGCTTACATTTCTCATACATCTTTTATGCGTAGCCTATAGGTAATTTTAGACAGTATTTCTAGTGTGACAGTATTTTGACTGTGACCTGGCATATGAAGCCAGGGTGAAAAATTTCCACTTCTGCCCTCATGTTGGCACTTAAAAGTTTTAAATTTTGAAGGTGTCCAGATTTTGGATTTTTCTACTAGGGATTATCAACTTGTAGCTATTCTATTACTTGTACCTGTGCTTTATTACATCGATAAGTTTTCCTCAAACTAGTCACTTTTAACTAAGATAAATTCCGTGAAAACAATATAATGTTGTTAGGTATAACAATTAAGATTAGTGTGAATGAAATATAAATTCTAATCAAGTTGATCTTTAGAAATATGTGCCGAAAGTAAGCTAGTCACTGAGAAGAATAAATTAGTTTGTTCATCAGCAGTATAGGGTATTTGACTCCATGTGTCTTAATTTAAGGTTACATTGAGATTCTTAGTAAGATAACTCTAGATCTTAGTTTCATGTTAAGCATATTCCTATGTGTAAATGTATAAATTCCCATGTATAAAAATTCCCATGTGTGAAACTAGAAAAAAAGAAAATATTTAATTACCATTAATTATGCAAAGGAGGTTCTTAGTTATAAACAACAGAATTCAGTTTGCCTACTTTAGACAGGCAAGAGATCTATTAAAGTATTTTTTAGCGACTCATGGAAGGTTGTTTCAGGACAAAAACATCAGACTTTGAGATTTTCTAGCTGTGAATACTGCCCAGTAACCCTAAGGTATCTTTTGAGAAACATCTGATGAGCAACCATGGTTCTTAGCCCTCCTTGGGCACCAGAAAAAAAAAAAAAAGAAATTCTTTGCCTTTTTGCTTTGTCGAAGGCTAATAATCCTGTGGCCCAGCCATTTCTTCAAGGGATTACTTCTGAATATAAGTCTCTCTTGTGTGTTCCAATCCACTGAAACTAGGTTAAGGGGCCTTGCAGCTAAGGTATATATGAGTGATATCATTCATATATACCTTAGCTGCAAGGCACTCCGGCAATGATTCTGAGTACCTTCTACCTTTGCCAAAAATTAATATAGGAGAAGATTGCTCAAAATGTTGGCAGCCAAAAATAGTGGTTGTTTACTACAGTGTTCATAATTTTCCAGGCGATGAGTTTCAAGAGGCTGTTCAAAGTGGTCTCCAACTCCTGTTCTTCTCTGGAAGTTGCCACTGTATTTGGAAATACCTCTGAAGTGGTGGGGAAAGAGTGCTTATCTCATCTTCTCTGCATTGGACTGGGAAAATATTTATGAAGCCGGGCATGGTGGCGCACGCTTGTAATCCCTGCGCTTGGGAGGCGGAGACAGGAGGATCGTGCTGGTTCGAAGCCAGCTGCGCTGGCTTAAGAGACCCTGTTTCCAAATAAAAATACAAAAATAGGTCTGGGAGTGTAGCCCGGAGATAGAAAGGTTTCCAGGAACCCCAGTACCACCACTACCACCACCACCAACAACAAATAAACAAACTAAAAAACCTTATAAAGATCTGTCATCAGATCTTTCAAGGAGTTCTTAACAAAGTTGAGCACATTTTCAGCAAATATGACAGATAAGTACACAGCCAGGTGGTTCAGACCATGAAAAGAGTCCAACTAATCTCCCTAGGGTTTCAGGTTAGAATTACAGTGTTTACTTGATTTATATAGGAAATACTGAAGTGAGCTGGCCTTGTAAGGGTAGGCAAAATATGCAAATTTTCAAAGCCATTTTAAATCATGCATAGACTCTCCAAACTGAAGGTTTCACCCAGGAGAACTTGAAGCTTTCACTGTGACTCAGTAAGGTGAGTGAGAGATTTTCTCAGTGAGCACTGATAGGAAATAATATGTTTTTACACACTCTACTTATCTTCTCGCTAGCTGAGAAAACAATTTTTTTTTTTTTTTTTTTTTTTTTGGTGGTACTGGGGTTCCTGGAAGCCCTTCTACCTCCGGGCTACACTCCCAGACCTATTTTATATTTTTGAAACAGGGTCTCTTACGCCAGCGCGGCTGGCTTCGAACCTGCGCGATCCTCCTGTCTCCGCCTCCCAAGCGCGGGGATTACAAGCGTGCACCACCACGCCCGGCTGACTGATTAACAATTTCAACACATTTGTGCAGTAGTCCTTTGAAATCTTCTTGCACCATAGCCGGGCGTGGTGGCGCACGCTTGTAATCCCAGCATTCGGGAGGCTGAGACCAGAGGATTCGCAGACAGCCTCAGCTTCTTAGTGAGGCGCTCTGCAACTCACTGAGACCCGGTCTTAAAATAATAAAAAATAGGGCAGGGGGTGTAGCTCGGAGGTCGAATGCCCCTGGGTTCAATTCCCAATACTAAAAAAAAATTTTTTTTAAATAAATAAATAAGAAAAATAGGGTAAGGGTGTAGCTTGGAGGTAGAATGCCCATGGGTTCAATCCCCAGTAGCACACATACAGACCAAAGAAAACACATTTAATAGCTGAAACAAGTCCTCATTTTTAAGCAACTTCATTTTTAAGCTATTGTTTTCCTATCTATATTATTTTTGTTGTTCATATAATTTTTTTTACTTCTTTGTGATACTGGGGATTGAATCCAGAGGCATTCTACCTCTGAGCTATATACCAGCCCTATTTTGTATTTATTTTGAAACAAGGTCTCACTATATTTGCAGAGGACCTCACTAAGAAGCTGAGCCTGGCTGAAAACCTGCGGGTCTCCTGTCTCAGCCTCCCAAGTACTGGGATTACAAGTGTGTTGCCATCATGCCCGGCTTACTAATTTACAAGATTACCTCATTTCAATTTCTCCTAATATTTTCATCTTATGTAACCACAGTACATTTCATCAAAACTAAATTGCTACATGGCTATTTACTGAGCTCTTAACTTTCTTTAGATTTCACCAGTTTTTTTTTTTTTTCTTCCTAATACTGTTTTCTACTTCTGGACCCATCTGGGATATCACATATGTTTAGACATCATGAAGCTATAATTTTGTAGTGTATCTTTGTTTTCATGATCCTGACTGGTCAAGTGTTTTATAGACTGTGAACCAATTTGGGTTTGTTTGATATTTTTCTCATAAGTGGACTGAGTTTGTGAATTTTTTGGAAAAAAATGTCATCAGGTAGGGTGCCTCTCTTACTACCTTATAATAGGGAATACATAGTATTAACATAACCTACCTCTGATGACTGGTGATGGTAATCAGTTGGTTGCAGCAATGTGTGCCACGTTTCTCCATTGTAAAGGTAATATTATTCCCATCCAATCCCTGGGGAAGTTTTTTTTTTTCAGGAGTAAGTTACTAGAGTCAACCTTCTACATCACAGAAAGGGGTGTATCTATATGTGTTATGTGACAATTATTATTTAGAAGTTTCTGAATGGAAGATTTTTGTCTTCTTCATTTATTTATTTAGAGGATCACCTAATGCCGGAGCCAGTTGGCAAAAGTATGGGTTCTGAAGAGAGGCGTGAGGATGAAGAATTTAACTCTAAGAATTTGATTCTCAGAATATTTAATTTATTTTAATGTGGGGGGGCTGCCAGCCTACTATCTCTACCGTTCTTGGTTCAATATTTCCTACTGGTCGACAACTACACCTGGGTCAGTATTCTCTATTGTGCCAACGCTGGGTTTGTTTTTCTAGAGGTATTTATACAGTTACAGGTCAATCAACATCCTCATGCTGCCACCACCAGAATACAATAAAGACCATAATCACCTATATTACAGATAGGTTAATCAGTATGCTCATGCCATCACCATCTGATCTTCTCCCAGACCTTTTACTTTGAACTTTCCATTACCCCAAACCTTGTTGACTCTGGGCAAAGGACAGTCAGCTGAGTCAGAAACATTAATTTTAATTTAGGGGAAAGCCTTACTGGCTCCCCACAACCTACTTATATTAATATGGTGAATATATATATATATATATATATATATATATATATATATATGCTTTGACTCACAATACAATAAAATATCACTTATTTTGCCACTCAAACTGTCCCAACTTTGGCCATTGAAAGCTCTCTCAAGATGACTCCCGCATGCCTTTGACCTTCTTCCACCATTTTTCTTGCACATCCTTATTTTCTGATACTAGATCATGCTCCAAGCTCATCTTATATTGCCTATACTTGTCAGTTATTTTTCCTTAGAATCAGTTGGTAAAGACAAAGAATCATGGCACTATTAAAGAGCAAATTCTCCTCCTTTTAGTTCCACACAACTGTCACTTTCTCTTGAGTGAATTCCTTAATCATTGATGGTTCCCAGTGTCATCATACCAGCATATTTGGGTGTGGGATGACTTTCTGTCTTTTGAGATTGCGAGTCCTCATTGCGTATTGTCTAAGATTACAGAAGGAGCAGTCTCTGCAACTTCCAAGGTCTGCTCCCTTGATCAGGTTACTTCCCTTTGGAAACCCTCGGCTGTTGATGATGACTAGCATATGGAATTGCTGTGAGGATTAAAGAATGTTTGTAAATGCTTGGTGCAGTGTCTGGTAGATAGTAAATACTCAATAAAAACTGGCTGTCATACCTTTACTTTTAAGATTTATTTATTTTTCCATTTTAGAGAGCTGCATATTAGAGTGTTCCAAGAGTTTGTCTTCTCTTACCCAACTCCTGCTCTTTGCGGCCTCTTAAGCAAGGTCAGGGCATGTTACTCCCTCCTGGGCACATGAGGAAGAGGCTCAGACACTCTTGGTAGACTCTTGGCCTCTTCTCCCTCTCTGCTGCCAAAATAAATGAGACAAGAATTGACTTCTCTGACTCTTCATGGCGAATTACTTTGCATCCTTTAAAATATCATGTACCTGTGCCTAAAAATGTGTCCTGCCCTCCCGCAAAGGAGGTTTTCTAGGTGACCATTTTGAGGTGCTACAGTTCTCATGCTTATGATAGGTGGGACAGTCTGGAGTCTTCTCTGTGACTGAATAGTGATTTGCCATGATAATAAATTAAAAAAAAGTCTCTGTGGCTTTTTTTCCCATCGTGTCTGAAAAGATCATGGGTTATTTTTGCCTCAAGTATGTGTAAAAATGCGAGCGTGTATATATGCTTTAATATATCAGAGTCTACTTTTAACATCTTTCTGCTTTTTGGCCTTAAGAACAATTGACTCTGGGCATGGTGGCCCATACCTGTAAATCCAGTTTTTGGGAGGCTGAGACGGGATGATCACAGGTTCAAGACTAGCCTCAGCAATTTAGTGAGACTCTCAGCAACAAAGCACAACCCTGTTTCAAAATAAAAATGAAATGGGAGAGGGTGTGGCTCAGAGGTAGAATGCCCCTGGGTTTAATCTCTAGAAACACACATTTATATGCACACACAGAACATTGGCTAATATTGCAGGTTTATATGGTAGGGGTCTCAGGACAGAGATCTGCAATGTGCCTGGTTAGGTCTGCTTATACCAACTTTGACACATCTTAACAGATGCCTTGAATCCTGAGAGCATACTAATTCATGGAGCAGCTATCCAATCCACTTTCCATCTGATTGTGTTTTGCTTTAAAATGTTAGATTCAAAGAAACTACTGCTCTCTGGCCTCAACAATGTCAAATCAATTATATGCTTGAACTTGCCACTTGTCGGCAGCTCATTTGGTACTGTGGAAGCTCAGCCATGCAGGCTCAAGAGGAGACGAGCGCTGTGAATCCCTTCTTCACTTCTACGAGGAGCTAGGAGGTGCCTTTTCTGAAAATAAAAAAGCAGCACTATCCAATTCACACTCACCCCAGTTTTCTCTTTAATTTAGACTTAGGTCAGATTCTAGAAGGAAACTGTTAGTCTTTTTTCTAGATCATTGATTAAAAGAAATGTTTCCAGTTGGGTCTGGTGGTACATGTTTGTAATCCTGGTCCTTTGGAGGCTGAGGCAGGAGGATTACAGGTTTGACAACAGACTCAGCAAATAGGGAGATTCTCAGCAACCTCATAAGACCCTGTTTCAAAATAAAAATTAAATAAATAAATTAGGGGGATGTATCTTGGAGGCAGAATGCCCCTGTGTTCTATCCCCAATTCCACACGCAAAAGAGAAAGCTTCCAAAGTCTACTTCCAAACTCATTTATACAAGAAAAACTAGTCTATGGGCTTAGAGGTCAGGGCACTGGTTAACCTTTGGGAGCATAGACTGGGCCAGGGTGGCAGAGGTGGCAGGGTGCTGGCTATACAGGAGGGTTCATTTAATATAAATCCATCAAGTTGTACTTGAGTGATTTTGTATCTTTAAGTGTGTCATAGTTTCTGTGTTATGACCAGACAATGAAAAGTTGTTCTGTGCTAAAGAAATGAGCTATCAAGCAACAAAGAAACATTATACATAAAAAAAAATCCTTAAGTGCATATTACCAAGTAAAAGAAGCCAATCAGAAAATGCTGCATACAGTAAGATTCCAATCATAAAGCATTCTGGAGAAGCCTATGGAGACCATAAAAGTATCAGTGGTTACCGGGGATTAGAAGGAAGAAAGGACAGAGAGGCAGAGCACAGACTATTGTGAAGGACACAAGATGCTCTGTGTGATATTATAATGATGCCTGCAGGTCATTGTGCATTTGTCCAGATCTATAGACTATAACATCAAGAATGAACTCCACTGTAATGGACTTTGGGTAATAATGCTGCATTGATATAAGTTCATCTGCTGTAATATCTGTATCTCTCTGATGGGGGATGTTTATGATGAGGCTTGCTGTGGAGGGTGGGCTGAAAGCACTTGGAATATCTCTGTACTATCTGCTAAAGTTTGTTATAAACCTAAAACTTCTCTAAGAAAAAAGTCACATTCGGTGTTACGCAGTTTTCTATTAACATCATAAAAATCCAAGATAATCAATCTATTAAGGGAAAAGGATCACTTGGGCTCATAGTGTTTAGACCCCAAATAAACACAGTAATACATCATGGTGAGAATTCATAGCAAAAGAGTTCACCTTTTGGCAAGAAACAGAAGAGAGGAAGGCTGGAGTCCCATAATCCTGTTCAGGGGTACACCCCCAAAGACTTAAAGACCTTCCACTAGGCCCCACCTCTTAAAGGCTCTATTACCTCCTAATAGCACCTCTGGGGTTCAAGTCTTTAACACATGGGGCTTTGGGGACATTTAAGACTAAAACTATAGCACATGTAAATTTTACTCTTAAACATAAGTCTTTCATTTTTATCTTAAATAAAATTGCCTACTTCCCATCTCCCAGATGTCTAAGCCACACTCCATGCAGGTATGTGAAGGGTGATGGGGAATGAGAGATACCAAGGAGCTCTTAGAGTCAACCATTCCCTCTTAGAATGGGGAGTTATCATCTACTAGAATGGAACAGGTATCTTTTAAAATACAAATTAGTTTACCACAGAATTAGTTACTAATACTTATTATTCAGGGCAGCAGAGAAAAGATTTGGCTAAGCCAGTGCTTCTCTGTTTGGGCTATGCATTTTGATGGCAAAATGTCCAGACTTCTGTTTGGTATATAATTATTTAGCATGGTTTTAAATTGCTCAGACTAGAACATGGATGGAACATCACCAGATACACACATGATGCTGAGTTAGCACGAATGGCAAATATGACAAAAATGGGCGCCCTGGTTTTTTGGTTTGTTTTTTAAGCTGAGCACATGGAGGGGAGGGGAATGTAGCAGATAAATTTCACCGTGGGGAGATGTTGATGGAATATGAACCACAAGCCCTTGGTTCAGTCATCAATATGTAAAACTGCCTATTGTCAAGGTGTTCCAGCCCTGCCTCTAAGAATGTGCAGCCAAGTAGAGGAAGTTGATAACGCCCAGTAATGGCGTTATCACACAGATGGTATAGTCTGTGACAGAATGGAGGTGTCTGGGAACACAAGGGGCCTTGTCCTAAGATGGGAGAGAGGTCTCAAGAGGCCTGGCATAAACTTTAACTCAATAAATAAATCTGGGAGTAAACTGTACAATGTTCCCTCCAAACACCAGAACCAAGACAACAGACGCTTAGTATGCACAGGTTATGGGCACATGAAGAAGATGATTGATGAGAAAACAGGAAAATCCTCAACACCAACTTGTTTATACACACTGTGTGCAATTCAGGACGACTGAAAAAGTATAAAGACATTGGCGATCAGGGCGTGGTGGCGCACCCTTGCAATCCCAGTACTTGGGAGGCTGAGACAGGAGCATCTGGGTTTGAGGATAGCCTCAGCTACTCAGTGAGGTCCTTCACAACTTAATGAGACCCTGTTTCAAAATAAAGAATAAAAAATTGGGGGTATAGCTTGAAGATAGAATGCCCCTGGGTTCAACCCCCAGCACCAAACCAAACCAAACAAAAAACATTGAGAAGAGAGTTCAAGTAATAATAGAGATGAACTTCCACTAGGGGATACTGCGTGTTACGGTGTAGGAGTGGATCTCATGGGTTACACCTGTTGATATCTGATTCTTGCTCATCATCTCACCCCGTCAATGCCCAGTTGTTGCTGCTTCAATAACAGATGGATAAAGATCTTCTGTCTGGAACTTTGTTTCAGCAACATTCTGGAAGGAAACAACCAATGGGTCAGGATCTTTGTGGCAAGACCGAAGTCGATCCATGTGGTACACACAGGGAGGCTGCGTAAGTTTGAGAATTTATGTCTGTATCAATATGTGTCTACAGAAGATACCATTTGTGGTTCATGGTATGAAGCTAGAGAAAAAAGAAAGTGGACCTCTCCTTCTTCTGAAACAGTACAGGTTTAAAGGAGGAGATTTGATTAGATATAAAAAACCATGCAAAACATAGCTGGGCGTGTCTTTCACACTGCACAGTTCTGAGAGGCACCTTGACCACTTGCGTTGTAAAAATACATCAAAATAATGTTCGGTCTGAAAATATAAGAAACAACAAATGAACAATGATAGTATTGATTTATAGTTCAAAGAATAAAATAAATAGCCATGAGTCCTCGTGGATAACAATAAACGAATGAATAAATAAAAGGGAAGGAATCCCAGGCATAGTTGTGCAGACTTATAATCCCAGTAAGGGAGTGTGAGACAGGAGAATCATAGGTTTGCAGCTAGCCTCAGATACTTAGTGAGGCCCTCTGCAACTCAGTGAGATCCTGTTTCAAAATAATGAATAAAAAGTGGGGCTGGGGGTGTAGCTTGGAGGTAGAATGGCCCTGGGTTCAATCCCCAGAACCACAAATAAATTAAATAAATAAATAAGTAAATAAATAGGAAGAAGAGACAAATCTTCTTTACAGAGTTCCACATACCACATGCTGATGTTTCTCCCACTAGACAGGTGCTTAATTCCCCTCCTCTAAAGGGTAGAATCGACTTAGTGACTCACTTCCAAAAAGTAAAGCAGGGAAACATAGAAAGTAACAACTCTGCAGTGGAGAGACATGGCAGACCTCCTTCGGCAGGTGACAGATGAGCATCGCTAGCAATGAGTCCTGCTGATATCACAGCCCCTCTGATGGGACTTGATGAGAGGGTCCTGCTCCCTGGGAATGCTTTCCAGAAACTTACAATCTCAGCCATCTAGGAGAAGAATTCCAGACCAGCCCAAATTGAGGGTCCTACAAAACACCTGACCGGTGCTCTTGAGAACTGCCAAGGTCACGGCCAGCACTAAAAGCCTGAGAAACAGAGCAAAAGACACTAAGGTGACCAGGCAGCACCCTGGGAAAGTGACGGGGCATCCCAGCTGGAAGCAGGACATTGGTAGAAACATTAGCAAACTTTCAATCAAGCCTAGGTTTGAGCTAATAGTTCTGTAGCTGTGTTAATTTCATAGTTTTTTTGGGTTTGTTTTTGTTTTTTGGTGGTACTAAGAATTGAGTGCAGGGGAATTCTATCTTCCAGCTATACCCCTAGTCCTATTTTTTATTTTTTACAAAGTAGCTGACACTGGCCGCAAACCTGCGACCTCCTGTCTCAACCTCCCAAATACTAGGATTACAGGCACGTGCCACCATGCCCGGCTAATTTCATAGTTTTAAAATGTGTTAAAATGAAGAGCTGAATGATGACTACATGAGAACATCGTACTCTTTTATGACCTCTCTGTAAGTCTAAAATTAGACCAAAATAAAAATCGTACTTAGAAGTAGGTTCAAGAAGTATTTAGTCAGGTTAATAAATGTAATGATAGGCTCATGCCATGACATCATGAGACCCTAGAGATACTTTATGCAAATCTTTTATGTTTGGGGTGCTCACTGAGGATTTAAATCAATCCAGCCTGCCGCTTACCAACAATGTGATCTTGCCTATTTTATGCCTTTTCTGACCTCAATTTCCATGCCTTTAAAAACTGGGATGCCACTATCTACTCTATAGGATTAGTAAATGAATTAAATGGCATAAGGCATGAAATGCTTGGCACACAGACAGCACTTACTGAACAGTACGTTCCTTTTCTGTAATGCTTGTCGTGGGCTATGACTGCCAGACGAGGGTGGGATTTATTTATTTATTTATTTATTTATTTATTTTTATTTATTTATGTTTTTAGTATCATGAGTCTAAACCCAAAATAATAACTTCTATAGAAGAATATTTAACCGTAAGGAGAAACGTGAACTCTGCCCTCTGGCTCACATATGTCTTCATGGAAGTAGGCTTGGCTTAGTGTGTGTTTGTGTGTGTGTAGGGAGCACTGGGTTGATTTATTTTCTGACCATACATAAAGCCTCCCAGTGCACCCAGCCTCTAGCACACTTAACCTGCGGCCCGTGGCTGTGCATTGGGAAGTCTCTGAAATTGGAAGCGCTAGTGAATTGTTTTTTTCTTAGCAAAAAAGGTCCTTAGCATTCTTCCGATCTCTAAGCAGCCTTCAATCTGTGTGACTTGCCAACAGGCTCTCCAGTAGAAACAGGACCCTTCTTGGAACAGAGGAACCCTCTCTCTTGACTTCCTCTCTCTCTTTTAATTTTCTCTCTCCCATTTGTTCCCTGATGGTGGGTGTTCTCTTAGAAATCCACTTAAGAACACAGAGAAGCAAAATTCCGTAGCATGGGCTCTGACCTAATTCAAACAACTCTGAGCACTTAGCATCCCAGGGGTGCTCATTTCCTTCATCTTAGTTCTCACAACTGGGGTAACTAGGTGTTATTCCTCTCATCTACTTGTCAAACTGAGGCTCAGAGAGGTAAAATGACTGGCCTAAAGAGACACAGCAAATAGATATTGCAGCTGGATACACAACCTTTCTCTTGATGCCAAGACAGCAAACATCCTCTCTAATACCCTATAATCCTTCCAAGGCAGAAAATGAGAACCAACATCACTGTGACCAGAGATCTACCAAGGATTTTTTTTCTTTCTATCTCTGAGCTACACCTCTAGCCCTATTTAATTTTTATTTTGAAACAGGGTCTCATTACATTGTGAAGGGCCTTGCTAGGTTGCTGGGGCTAGCCACAAGCCTATGGTTTTCCTGTCTCAGCCTCCCAAGTACAGGGCTTTAAATACCACTGATCTTCCTTCATAGCTACAAACGCCATCTTATCTTTCCTTGTTGCTTTTAAGCAACACAGAACCTGAGGCTGTGAAGAGCCCTGATTAGCCATGTTGAGAAGTGCCGGAGTCTGGATTTCTTGATCTGTGTTTCTCTGGAGGCCTTTAAACAAACGGCAACCATGAAGAACAGTTATTAAAATAAAAATCCAGTATACAGAAATCTCTTTTGATCATCTTGGAATTTGACTGCCTGTGGGTTAAGCAGGGATTCATATCCAATGTACAGGGCAGGTCTACCCAGCTGAGAAGTGAGGCCATTATCTGATTATTCAAGGTGAAAAAAGAAAAAAACAAAAAAACCCCCGCGATTGCTTCTATCACCTGGAGACTTCAGGCACCTTGTTTTTCTTCAGAGAAGGTTTCTTTGGTCTGGCTTATCTGAGTAATCCCCTCGCTCTCAGCTTTCTTTTGCTGGGTGTCACTCCGATCATAAAGGAGCTGATATTTCTGCAGCAAAACCATTTATGAATTTCATGGAAATGGCGCTATCAAGACAGTTTTCAGCAGGGCAAAGGCTTCTGTTCAACGGCTACACATGCACACAGACATACACACGCACATATACACACGCGTACACACTCAGATTTTTGCCATGTGCATAGAGCACCTTTATTATTTTTTCCTACAGCCATCTACCCTTCCTTCCCCTCATGTAGGAATGCTACATAATATAAGCATAGATCATGTTTATGATCAGCTAATTTTGCCCCTGGTCGATGATCTCTCTGTCCTTCTCTCTCTCTCTTTCTCCCCTCCCGCCCTCGTTTGTATCTGCTGTTCAGTGCTTCTAAAAGCCCCAGCAAATATCTGAAGGGCTGTGATACCCACAGTAACAGTAAGCCCTGGCTCCGTTATGAGCTTGCAAGACACACAATGGCAGCATCGCTCAGCAATCTCCTCGTCAGCCTGCCTCTCCACCTTGCCGTCCTCGTTCCAGGAGCCTATTAAATTAATGAGATAGAAGTCGGCGCTACAGCGGCCGGCATGTTATTGGTGTACGGCGCCGGTGCTGTTACCGTGTGCCTGTTTTCTCTCCTGGGACATTTAATTTCCGCTTCTCAAATGAGCTGCAAAGCTGTGAGGCCTGGCAGTGTTCATTCGCAGCACTCTGTGATGCAGATAATGAGGGTACTGATAGGTGCCTAGGAGACTTCGGTGGCTCCGAGCACAGCCATGGTCTGATAATGCTTTATGCCAGCAGTGTCGCAGCGGAGCCACTATCATCCCTCAAGGAATGGTTCATCTTTATGTGTAATACAGCAGCTGTCACCTAAACGGCTAATGGGGAAGCAAAGGAAAACCTTAGTGCTAGTAATCTTTGTCACTTAATAATTTTAAAGG
The DNA here is from genome assembly GCF_963383645.1 of Muscardinus avellanarius. NCBI lineage: Eukaryota > Metazoa > Chordata > Mammalia > Rodentia > Gliridae > Muscardinus > Muscardinus avellanarius. The sequence continues at coordinate 76,783,224 of NC_137800.1, read as the reverse complement.
TATCAGACTTCGGTGGTTCCCCGCAAGTTCTAGTCAAAAGCACTCGCCAATTTTCGGTTGCTTTGTGGCGGATTCCATGTGAGTGGAGAAATCCACGGTGCTGTTCTGTGCAAATCTAATTTAGTATAATTTGAATAGCCAAGTAATTAAAATGTATTATAGGTATAAGATGCCGGGATGGTGGAGTGCCTGCATGTAAGAGGAAGATTTATTGGGCCCGCAGCCACCACAGTGAACCTTCTACAACCACATTAGCTAACATCTGTCGGAAAATGTCGAGATGCGGGGCAGAAGACAACACGAAGAATATATGCGTTCATGAGCTGGAACCACAAGCCGGAAACACGGGGCAGCACTTGCAAGTTAAATTAATTAGCAGCGGATCTGGCATCTGCGTGGGCACCAGCATACATGCAGGAGGGGCACGTGACTGTACGCAGGGCATGGGTGTGTACACGCAGGTACACAGGAACATGCATCCTCCCTAATTAACATGCGACCCCTGCAGAGTGGGAATTGAAGTTGGACTGGATTTAAGGAAGAGGGTAATAATAATAGGACAGTTAATACAAATGATGTCTCTGTTGAGGCTGCACCATTAGTGTTTCCTGGCAGATTATTTTGTTTGCTTTGCCTAAGTGCACAAGATTATAGGAGGTGATTTAGGAGGCTAGGGCACTGGATTCTGAAGGAGAGCCAAGCTAATTTCAATCACACCTACAACCAGACTGTTAATCCTCGGGGAGTTACTGCACCTGTGCTGGCAAAGGTTACGAGGCGGGAGCTTCTAGAAGGCACAGAGACAGCAATTGTCCAGGGGAAGGAGAGAGAGAGAGAGAGAGAGAGAGAGAGAGAGAGAGAGAGAGAGAGAGAGAGAGAGAGAGAGAGAGAGAGAGAACCCATTATTCTCTTAGGCGATAAATCAAGGACATTTTGAAATCTGGAAAAATAATGCTTATAGATAAGTACAAGATATATTGCCCCAACAAAAAACATGTTCTGGGGAAATATTGGTCAGGAGGTTGTCATGAGAGCTGGCTACCAGATGAGAAACAGTGTAATGTACATAGGAGATGTCTAAATAACAATGTATTCATATGAAATTTTTTCTCATGGAGTGGCTTGGGGACTGTTCTCAAATATAAGACCTACTAGTAGAAAAATAACTAAATGGCATGGAGGAACCAGGTTCTAGATAACACAACATGTCCACCCCATCTCTGCCTCTCAGTCACTCTGCTGTCCTCTTCCTTCAACCTGTGGTCAAATATGGGCAAAATGTATGAGGAATTCCAAGGACGTAATCAATTTTTCCTTAAAAGACGAATCTTAATCTTAGACTTAGCTGAATATGGCAATATTATGCACTGGGGGTCCACAGGTCCAAGGATGTTTAGTTCAGGATTCTTAAGCCTCCGCCTTATTCATATCATAGACGATGCGGTGATAGCTGTTTTGAATAAATAATGGAGATCTTAAGTAATGCTTTAAAAAGCACCCTCTGGTTTATGATGTCTGAGCCAAAAACAGGTATTGACACAAGTGTTGGAAACATTTACTGACACCTGCAGTCTGTCTCCTCAGTCACGTGTCTCTTGACAAGTGAGAGAAAAAGCACAAATACAAGTCATGAAGGGAGGGGGAAGACTGGCAAAGCAGACATTAAAAACAGTTGCTTGTCCCTATATAATAATTACATGACAGTCAGTGTACACTAAACAGGTCACATTTCTTTGGCATTCACTAGATTATTAATCACCAACAGCATTTTGGGGGATCTTTTAGGGATGTAATCCATAAGTTTGAGGCAAAATCTGTTTGAATTCTTTAAAGTCCACTTACTATAAAATGTATCTTAGGTCACATCTTCACTGCCTTTTCAATAGGAAGCACTGTATTTGCACTTTGAAAAAAATCATTGAAAAGATGTTTTTTTCTGGGATGGGAATTTGAAAGTCAATGTTGTCAGCACAAAAAAAAAAAAGGAAGCTCACATATTAAATATCTGACTTCTTTCATTTATTCAAACCAAAGATTTCGCCACACATAGACTGCAGAGGTAATGACTGTATCTGTTGGCGTAATACAGTGAACTGGAAAGAACTAACTATGTTCAATTCAATAAAGTATATTTAGCATATTTTCATTGCACCAAATATCAGCTGATCCACCTCTTATTAGTATAAATGGCATAGATTAGTGTCAGGCATTTTCAACAGTGAAGAAATTACAGGAGTCTGCAAGGCTCATTAGGTTCTGGCTGCATGTTAACGAGGGGCCAGGCCTTATTAATAAGAAGAGAAAAAGATAAAACTAAGCTGTGAGGGGGGAAATGGAACAAAACCGTCCTTTTAAAATACTCTGGCATTCAAAAGTGAGAAGACAGGATGGGGAGGCTCTTCATTTTTTCCTCATCTCCCAGGCATTTTGAAGATGTATACCATACGTACTGAAACTGTGCACTTTTCAGTGGGTGATGTGGTTGTCACTTTTGCTTTGCAATTGCTGTTCTAAAGTTCAGGTTTTGTATTTTCATTCTCTGTTCTTTCTCCCGCTGCAATCAGCTAATGAAGTTTGTGAGACCTGCCTCAGCCTAGAGGGGGAAAAAAGGGATTTGTGTCTTCTCTCTGCTCCCACACCTCACTGAGTTGGAAAATCTGGGTGGCAATATTCACAAAGCAATCGTTGTTGGGGAAGGTAGGTAAAACAGAGTTTCTGGAGTGTCATATCCCACTCAGACAAACAAGGACTTTCTCTGTTAATCCAAAAGCCAGTGTGATGAGTTCTGATTGGAAAACAAACTCTGTGGTTAGCCTTTTGCTTAAATGCTCAGGGATTAATCAATAAACTGATGCCACAGTACAGGAGAAAAGGGAGCTGCTCAGAGTACAATAAAGCCAGCAGCTGTACTGATTTGGAAACCAATCAGAGGGCAAAGAGCTGGACGCAAAGGAAAGGCCTCTAGGTCCACGATATGCTGTGAGATGCTTTTGAAAAATGAAAAAAATAAAAAATAAATAAATAAAAGGCATTTGTCACTGATGCTTTAAAACCTATGTGAGCCTGGACACGTGCACACACACTCACAATGGAGTGATTTTATTGCAACGCTTTTAAAAAGCAACACCAAAATAAATGTAATGATTTTTTGCACAGAAATAAAAGCCACTCATATTTTGCACTTTGGCAGAGTCTTTCGGTGAGCCAACTATATTTCCACGTTTCTTGTAGGCTATGCTGTTAGAAAACAGAAAGTTTTTACATTAAAGGAGAAATGGATATGCTACCGTCAAACTCTGCTGTTGAACTAGCAACGGTAATTAGAGTTTCAGGTTGTTTCAAACCATTCTATTAGGTTTATAATATTATCCTTAAAGCTTAGAACCTGCATTTTTTTGGTGCCCATCCCCATTCCCTCTGATTCTCCTTGTGATTTCTCCCACCGTGTTCAGAGTGGAAGCAGATCGAACTTGACTTCTGAGGTTGGTTAATATCACAAGCACCTTGCAGTCCCCGAACACTGCTCTTTGGGGAAGGTAACAATGGTAAGGGGAGAGAAGTTCTCAGCACCCAATTGTTGATAGGCCTGGATTCTGGGATGCAGAGTAAATGAGTATTTAGGACCTTCTGCCTTCTGCTCTGTCTCGCAGTGTTGGGACTATCGAGGCAGCTGTAATGGTGGTCTTAATCTACGCTGACAATAGCAATAAAGGCTCGATTTTCTCCTCTTCATCTGGTCTGTTTTCACACAGACCATCGGTGGCAGATTATTGCAAATGTGCAGGGCTGTGTGTTGAAACATTTTTTCTAGCATCATATTGTATATGTACACACTTGAGCCCACACAAATTTGGATACATGGCTTATAAAAGCACTGTGGGTTTTAGATACCAGATAAGGTATTCCCCATGACCATTAAGCCAAACATCTGGGAGAAACTTTTTTTTTTTCTTAAATAAGAATTACGTGAATGTGTCTTAGCCAGATCATTTTCATCAAGGTGACTCTGTAAAATAATGGCGCAAGAGAGCTTCTTCCAGAGTCAACGTGAAGAAAACAACTGTTAACCTTTTCTTTTTAATCTTAAATATGGAGACACAGAAATATTTTCCGGCCATCCTCTTTCAAAGCGGTTCATAGCAGTGGAATTGGAATCACGCTCGTGGAAACTTTGCAAAGCTCCAACCTCCAAAACTCCCATCCCGAGAGCTTGTGTGTATTACTTGATTTTTTTTTTTTGAAGTGACAAGACGTATATTAAAAAATATTTCTCTTATTGTTACATTTTAGGCACGTTTACTGTTAGCGGTTTGGCTTCATTATGTATCATAGTCTGAATCTACAAATCAAGTATAATTAGACTTAGCGAACTGATTGGATTTCTAATTAAGCTATGGTGGAAACAATGCATAATCAGTAAATATTCTGACTAGGTACATTTTAAAGAGCAACTCTTGGGCTTTTTGCTGATGACTAGACACCAGTGTCATTAAATTTGTTGGTGGCAAGCAAATTTTAAAGCTAAAATAGAGGCAATTAGTAAAGATCTTGAAATATTTAATCACGTTTGTCCAATTAGTGCGCAATTAGGCAGTGGTGTGGCGTGGGACAGGCATTCTGCTTCAGTGCTTGGTACAGAAGGAGCCCTTTGAAATTTTGCTGTTTAGTTTATTGATATATAAAAAGGAAGTTATGGTTGTAATTTCCAATTTAAAAAAAATACCGTGCAGATGGTCTGACTATATATTTAACAATGTTAAACAAATCCAAACAAGGGAAGCATGTTACCTGAAATTACACAGCTGTGATGTGTGAAGAAGCTCTGGATCATGGTAGATTACAGCTGTGCTTATCCCTGTCATTGAAACCACCAGCCGTTTTATACCGGAGGAATTGGGAACCTGATAAGCTTGCCCAACAGGTCTTAAAATGATTGGCAGCGCCTCGCCTATCCAAGTGTGCGCTTCCTGGAGTGGGGTTGGTGCCCCGGAATTCCAATGCTTTCAGTTGTAGGCAGAGCGAGAGGTGGGAAAAGATCTTGTGAATAGTTGATCTGGGGCGCTGGAGAAACTGAACGGCAACATTACCTGGTGTTTTCATGGCAAGCTGACTGTTCCTGTCTACTGCGTTATAGCCTCGGGCTGTGACCGTGTCCATGGGAGGTTGGCAGGCCCTGTGCAAGAGGCAGGGAAAATGTCTCTCACTTTAAACAGGTAACTGTTTTTGCCCAGCTGCAGAACAACAGACCGCCACGCTGGGAAGCAATGAACGTTTTTCCAATATTCTTTTTTTTTGGAGGAGTACCGAGGATGAAATCCAGGGGCATTCTACCTTCAAGCTATACCCTCAGCTCTATTTTTTTATTCTTTATTTTGACACCGGGTCTCACTGAGTTGCAAAGGGCCTCACTAAGTAGCTGAGGCTAGCTGCAAAGCGCGATCCTCCGGTCTCAGCCTCCCAAATGCTGGGATTACAAGCGTGCACCACCGCGCCTGGATTTTTCTGTTATTTTTTATATGGATGATCTTTGGAAAGGTAATAGCATTTCCATTTTAGAAGAGCTATGAAGGGGCCACAGCACCCTGTATATCTCAGGCTACAGTCAGAACCAGGGCCAAATGTCCTCAGAGACACTCAGGGAAGTGACTTTTCTGGAGTGACTAGATACAGCAATGATGTGATGGTAAAAAGAAAACCAAGGAAGAATCTGAGAAACAGAGGGAAGCTCAGTAGGTAGCAGGGTAGCCTGAGGACTTGTTTGGGCGAAAGAATTCGTCCTCCATTTTTTTCTAGAGTATTTCAGATTTAACCGTCTCTGTATCGTCTGAGCTGGGAAATGAAGAGATGTACATAAGCAAACTCGTTTCTTTCTAGACGCTGGTGATCGGATAGGTTGAGTGCACTTAGTATATTGAAACCAGCAGCCTGGAGCAGGATTTGTAGCGATGCAGCCTGTTTTCCTAGTGAGGATGGCTGTGTGGAGAGCTTCCGGAAACCGCTGAAAGGAAATCCCATGGGTAGCTAAAGATGTAGAAGACAAAAGAAAAGTGAAATCTAAAGATGTCCTTGAAAAAAAAAATGACAGGTGAATTTATGTGGAGGATGGAGTTGAGAGAACATAGGCCTTCTGGAAGGTTTGCTGGGAATTTGGTTTAGGAAGGCTTTATCATACTGAGTTTCCTATCTCCTTTTATTTTGAAGGCTCCCCCAACCTCCCAACTTTCCGGAAGCAGGTTACTGTTGCCATAAATCAAAATCCAGACATTTTGAAACCTTCAAGTATAATTAAATTCTGTCATGAGATTTAATTACATTTAGAATTTTTCATAATTTTACAACTTCAAATACAGTAAACTCAAGGTGTGGAAATGCAGAAAGTTAGTGAATTGACCACAGACCATGCCTCAGCCTGGTTTTTGCTCAAGCAGAAGTGAGATTCTAGGATGAAGCTATCTGCAGCTAGAGATCGTCACGGTGGAGTCTTGGAATTCTCTGCTACCAATACTCATCTCTTCTGCCATCTAAGTTGGAGGAGAAAGCCGGCCAATTCTTAAAAGGATGTGGCAGGGTGGGAAACTAGGTGAGTTTGATGTGTTTGGCGTAGCTGTTCTTTGTGGTGTTCCCTCGAGTCTTCATGCCCTCCTTTCAAGGTCTCTACACCAATGTAGACCAACACCTATTCTTGGGAAGCCTTCTGCAAAGAATGAACCATATTTTGTAGGTAAAAACACCCTCTTAAGTCTGACTTTCAGATAAAGCAGTGAATATTTTTTAGTATAAATATGTCCCAACTATTGCATAGGGCATGTTCATAGTAAACTTGTTGTTTTTCTAGAATTCAAACTTAGCTGGGGTCCTCTTTTTAATCTGGCAACCCTATGTTGGAAACACATTCACATGAAGATATAAGAGATTAAGGAAAGCATTATTTCAGCTGAGCACAGAAGTGCATGCCTGTAACCCAGTACTTGGGAGGCTGAGACAGGAGGATTGCAGGCTCAACCCCACTACTTAGTAACTTAGTGAGAGCCTGTTTCAAAATAAAAAGTACTGGGGGTATACCTCAGAGGTAGAGTACCCCTGAGTTCAATTCCCCTCCCCCTAAAAGAAATCATTCTTTCTCAGGACTATGCATATTTTTGTCTCAACCAGGAACCTTGGTTAGAAGTTAGATAGTAGATAATGTTGATATTTCCAACACCCATTGAGGGACTGGTTCTTAATCTTGTTGGCATGTTAGAATCTTCTGAGGAGCTTATAAACTCTCAGTGGCCAGGCCAAAGCCCAGACTTATTAAATCAAAACCTCTGGGGGTGGGACCCAGGCACCTGTGTTGTTTAAAGCTCCCTGGTGATTTCATTGTGCAGCCACGTGTATAAACTGAACTAAGAAAGAGTTCTCAGCCATGGCACATTAGAGCTACCTAGGGAATTTAAAAACCATACTTGTTGTTGGACCTTAACCCCAGAGGTTCTGACTTAATTGGTCTTGGTGAGGGTCTGGCATCCATAATTTTTAAACCTTCCCCAAGGGATAGAAAACTGCTGAATTAGAAGATACACAGAAGGGTCTTTTCAAGAGCAGTGGGTCCTCCCAGCACTCTGTACATCGTACCACAGTCCCTAGTCTACTCATGTCGAAAGCTAACGGTGACACTTGGTTGCTGCGAGAAAAGGTTCCGTCTTCCCTGGATGAATCAACTTTATCTGCTGCTCAGTGAAAATCCAGATCTTACTTTTCAGGGATACTGCAGATGTGCCTGACGGTTTTCTTGAAAAGAAAGAAAGAAAAAAAAAAAAGAAACAGATGTGCATTGAAGGCAATTTTATTTTTAAAGAATAACATGTAACATATCCTTCTGGGCTAAAAGGCTAGATCAGGGAGTTACCATGGAATAAATGATTATCAGGAGATCTAGAAGACTATAGGGAGAGATAGGTTGGACATGAGAAAAAAATGGCCAAAAGAAAAATGATTCAACAAATAGACACAGTGGAATGGAAATGAAAACATTACGAATGAAACCCAAATTAAGCTCATTATGGTGGAAGACTTTTTTTTTTTTTTTTTTGGCCATTACCCAAAGCAAACACTGAGAATTTGACATGTGTAGGTGACAAGCATCCACGAGGAGGACTGGGTAACTCTAAGCAAAGTTGGCTGACACCTGCAGTTGAGTACACTGACACCAGGCACTTGATAAACATCAGTTTCCTATCATGGGTGACCCAACATGCCCTTACAGCAAAACGTATTTGTCTCTCTGTCACAGATTGTATGGTTCAGAAAATGAGGGTCCCTTCAAGGCACTTACTGTGACAAGTAGAGAGTCACTAAACTAAAACCAGCCTTGGCTGAGGTCAGATGCTGAGGAGGACAGGTATCAAATTCCCACAGAAAGGAGAGCATGTGCAGATGTGGAGCTGGGCAGAGGTTGAAAATTGATTAAGAGCAGAAGATGCTAAGCCCCAGTATTTTTGTTGAAGGGTGTGTGTGTGTGTGTGTGTGTGTGTGTGTGTGTGTATACGTGTGTTGAAGATGATCCTAGAAGAAGGCCAACAGGGGCTAAGGAGCAAATACAATAAGAAAAACTTGGGAATGTGTGCTCTAGGTACACAGGAAATCACAGGCAATTTTTCTTTCTACCAGACCTCCACAACCCTGCTCTGGGATGATGGCCTAGCACCTTGAAGGCACGCTTGGATCAGGAGGCACACCAGGGTTCTCTGTAGGGTTTCTTTGGGTGAAGCTGACTTGCTCAGAGTCACCCTGGAAGAGGCAACTCCTAGGCCCATATTTTGTACCATGTTACCCTGTACCACCATCTCACTGCTGAGTACACTGACACCAGGACCACTGAGATGCAGAAAACCCTCAGGTTGGTCAACACTGATGTCCGTACTCAGGGGAAAAAAAAGAAACAAAACAAAACAAAAAACCAAGCTAAGCTGAGGCATTTCTCTTAGAAAAATGAGCAAAGGCCTCCGAAGACATGTTTTCAGACAGTGGATGGGACTGCTTGGGGTAGAGCTGGGGCAAGAGTCCACAGGGTGGTCGTGTTTCGGGAAATTAGAACCCTGGGTAAAGAAAGCAAAGGAAGCCAACTATAGCAAGAAGAGAAAAGGGCAGAGATGTGCTGGAAAGAGGTAATGCCATCACTGAGCTGCATTCCCAGCCTTGTGACCCTCTCTTTATGTAAGCTATTGTGTTATATTTCCTCTTTGTCCCTCAGTGACTTCTACCTTTCAAATACACCCTTACCTTACCCCTTAACAGGGAAACTGTTCCCCTACCATTTACTTCTTGTCTTTGGCCTAACACCCTTATGGTGCTAAGTACCATCTCTTGGCTGATATTTTCTGAAAGACACTTTTGTGTGTATGTGTGTGTGTGTGTGTGTGTGTGTGTGTGTGTGTGTGGTACTGGGGGTGGAACCCAGAGGCTTTCTACCTCAAGGCTATACTCCCAGACCTATTTTATACTTTATTTGGAGACAGGGTCTCACTAAGTTGCTGAGAGCCTCACTCAGTAGCTGAGGCTGGCTTCGAACCTGTGCGATCCTCCTGTCTCAGCCTCCCAAGTGCGGGGATTACAAGTGTGCGCCACCACGCCCGGCTGAAAGAGACTTAATGTGCTAATGAAGGAAAGAGAGAGTAAAAGAGAGAGAGAGAGAGAGAGAGAGAGAGAGAGAGACAGACAGACAAGGGATTGATCCCAGGGGTATTGTATCTTTGAGCAACACTTTCGAGCCCTATTTTACTTTTTATTTTCAAACAGCATCTCTCTAGATTCCAGAGGGCTGGGCTCCTCCCTCCTGTCTCAGCCTATCGACACTTTATTTTAGAGCTTCTGAAAATGATGTTCCACTTTTGTTAGCCAACCCACTTGGAGTCCAATCGATATTTAAGCTACTTACACAGATGTAGACTTTTACCTCCTGCGTTTAACCTGTTGGAAAGCCTGAGTAGCGCTACCACTGTGTGGACATCTCAGCCCATAACAAAGCAATGTTGGTCAATCTATTCCCTGGTTGTCATCTGGGCTGCTAAAAGGAGCAAAAGCTAAATGTAACAAAATGACCACTAGTGCTTGAACATAAATGAAATGGTGAGGGCTTACTGTATACACCCAACCAAAAACAAGGCACGGAGTTGATTGCTTTATACAAATGACATCCTTCCTTCTCACCAAGTGTCATGTAATGCATGTCACTATCATTATAATTTATACTATGATGTGAGACTATGAGGTACCCATAAAAGTATATAAAATATAAAAAATAAGTCTGCGTTGCATGTGTTTTCAATTTTATCAGTGAGGAGACTATAAAGCCTCAAGGAGTTAAGTGCCTTTTTTAAGCTAAGTAAGTAACTATCAGGTGCTAGAGCCAAGGTCTGGCCCAAGTTGGAGGTCTCTGTCTGTTTCACATCAGATGTGATAACCCAAGCGTGGCAGGTTGCATAGATGCTCCAGCCTGTACATATGTGTGCAAGTTTCATCATGTGGGTTTTAGACAGAGACCACAACGAAGAGAAAAACAGACTTTAGAAATAAACACAAATACCTCAAGCCCATTTGCACCTTCATATTTATGTGTTTTTTTTTTTTTTTTGTGGTGGTACTGGGGTTCCTAGAAGCCCTTCTACCTCCGAGCTACACTTTCAGACCTATCTTATGCTTTTTTATTTTTGGAAACAGGGTCTCTTAAGCCAGCGCGTCTGGCTTCGAACCTGCGCGATCCTCCTGTCTCTGCCTCCCAACCGCGGGGATTCCAAGCGTGCGCTGCCACGCCCAGCTATGTTCTGCTTTTTTAAGGATGACAATAATAAGCAATTGAACAAACGTTCCCACCTGGACAAACTGGTTCAAGGATAAACAATCACATAACTCTTTGGGGAAGCCTAGAATCTCAGAACAGAGGAAATTGTTGGTCAGAATAGACACGGTACATTTTATTTTGCTTTGAGAAATTTCTGTGGGTTTCCCAGAGGCCCTTTCAAGGATGACACTTCATAGGGTGAAGAAAGGAAGGAGGGGATCTTTCTTTCTCTCTTCCCCCTGCTTCCGTTTGGTGCATTTGCTACGCACTTTTGGGAAGGAGAGCTTGGCCACAGCCACTTAATACTGATTTAAGGAAGAGTCTAGTTAAGGGAGTGGGGCATTGTTTCATTTCTAAAAGAAAGGAAGTGTTGCTTGACATGTTCTGTGGTTTGATCACCAGGCTTCCTTAGTGTGATGCGCCCAGGAGACAGGATGCAGTACCCATAAGGATCACAGTGTTTGCTGGTGTCAAACTTTTTGCTGGGGAGGTGTTTATACGTCAAACTCAATCTGTCCTTCAGCTGTGACAGTGACCTGCCAATCTGCCCGGCTGGTGCAGACTCAGGCTACTTAGATACGAAAGAGGAGAGGAGATGGCTTTCTCCTTTTGTCCTCCTGTCCCAGCCCCCCTTCCCCTGACACTACCACTCCCCCATATTGTACAAAGCCATGTGGATTTGCTGAACAGGTCTGTAAAATTAATTATACTGTGAGTGCTTGGTAACCAATGAATTGTAAATTGTACATTATTAAAACAGCATCAGAGCTCCGACTGATCTATTATTCTGTGGGGAATGAACCAAGATAAGAGCTTTATATGTTGTAGAGGTCTTTCTTGCCACCATGCAGCAGGCGCAGAAGGGAAAATATCGTCTGTTTTTGTTTTGTTTTTCAGCAAGTCGAATGAAAGAGAAAAAGCATTCTTTTTTTAATGCTATTAAACTGTTATGTGTGCTCTTGCATGTCTGTCTGTAGCATCTAATACGGTCGTGGGTGCTCCATAATGCTATTTGGTGGTGATTGTGATAATATGTATCCACATATGTTTGTCCACAAGGGCAACCCTGCGTCAACCCAAGGCGAGCAGGAGATAGATGATATGACACAGCGTCCTAATAAAACAAACCGTGTTGATATAGTGCTTCTCTGCAAAAGCTCAGGCAGGATCCACAGTAAACAGAAACAAAACAAAGCCCAAAAAAGAGAAAGAAACATTAGCTGAGGATATGTCAGGGGCCTTGTGGCTCTGGTTGAGAAGGAGGAATCGGGAAGAAACAGCTTTCCTCGTCTCTTCCTCATAGACACCACAGGATTGCCCCGGGAGCCGCTTGTGAACCGCTCTCTTTTGCACTGAACTCTCTCCTCCATGCAGAATTTCTCAGCTTCATTCTACCTGCCATGATGATTCCTTCTGGGCACATCACACGGTTCTCCATGGGAAGTTTCTCTCTCTGTAATTGACCAAACCTGCAGCCCCGAGACTGTAACTGCCAGTCAGCTATGCCGCCTTGCCCTATACAAGCAGACATGTGAGCTAAGAAAACCACAACAGGTACCAGTCAAACCACAGGCCCAAGATAAATAACCACTTAAACTCCCATCATCCCATTAGAAGATAGGCTGTCTTGGGACTGGGCTGAACCAGCTACAGAATCTATGGGGCCCGCACAAAAAGGGAAGATGGGTTCCTTGTTCAAAAACCATTAAGAATTTCAAGACAACCAGGCATGGTGGCGCACACTTGTAATCCCAGTACTTGGGAGGCTGAGGCAGGAGGATCGCGCAGGTTTGAAGCCAGCCTCAGCTACTTAGTGAGGCTCTCAGCAACTTAGTGAGACCCTGTTTCCAAATAAAATAGAAAATAAATCTGGGAGTGTAGTCCAGAGGTTGAAAGCCCCTGGGTTCTATCGCCAGTACTAGAAAATAATAATAATAATAATAATAATAATAATTATTATTATTATTATTATTATTATTATTTCAAGACAGAGATGGCAAAGCATTTTAAATGAAGTGCATGCCTGTCTATGTCCAGGGCCCTGGCCCATGCCCAGGAGGCCAGCCATGCCGCAGAGGGATGCTTGCCCAAGGGTCATGAGGGTGTCTGTATTGCTGGTGACCTTTAACCCAGTGGCCTGATGGGGGCTATCAGAAATCTTTAGTATCTCTTCTGCCACCACAAAGCAATGCCATCTATCCCTCAACTCCCAGCAGGACTACAGGGTGGTCATTCTTCCTTCTCTGCTGTTAGGGACCAGCCATTCTCACTGTCAGATGGTTATGGCAAAGAGGCAGGCTTGGGGGAACAGTGTCTTATGACCAAGTCTGAAAATCACGAGAGAAACAGGTAGAGCAACGGCTGTAGAAACTGGACAGAAACCCTAAGGTGCATGATGCACATTCACAAACACGTCGAAGTCAGTCCTAAGCCAACATGAGAAGGAGGGAGGGGGAAGGAATGGGGCGGGAATTGGGGAAAAGCCAAATGAGGAATGTGTGCACGGATGCCTCTGCCATCTTGTACCCCATTAAGTTGTATGACCACAGTGCACCAATAAAAAATTAAAAAGAGAAAATGGACGGAAACCAGTCTCCTAAAGGAGCATAGTCTCATTGGCTCTTTCCTATATTCATTCAGTGGAGGAAGCAGTGGAGGAGGCGACTAGGGGTCATGGGGGGACTGGGGAGAGGCTCTCTGGGAAGAGGCAGGAGGTGGACAGCCAGGGTTTTAAAGAGCGATGATTTGGAGAGACAGGCAGGGGGTGGGATGGAAGCTTTGCTGTTCCCTGTCTCTGTGACCCTCTCTCTCCGGTACGATCCGCAACTCACTACTGGTGGAAGGACAGATATGAACTGCTGGAGAGGCTCTGGAAACACATTCTGGCATGCTTCTTCTATTCAGAGTGCTTATCACTAGAATTGTATGTGGGTGCTCTAAAGCAATGAATAAATCGGGCCAGAGGGGACAGCCTCCTGGGCAATAGATCTGATCAAGGCAAGAGAAGTTGCACAAGAACGAAGATATGGAAACAACCTAAGTGTTCTTTGTGGGATAAATGAGTCCAGAAAATGTAGCATATGGATATGCACAATGGAATATTATTCACCCTTAAAAAAGAAAGGGATTCTGCCACATGTGATAACAGGGGCCAACCTGGAAGGCATTGGGCCAGAAATACAGGAAGCCAGGCACAGAAATACAGATACTGTGAGATCACGCTTGTACGTCTGGAATCTAAGAAGTAAAACTCCTGAAAGTAGAGCTGAGCAAGGCGGTTGAGGGAAAGAGAGAGAGGAGGAGATGTTGGTCACAGGGCACAAACTTCCAGTTATATAAGATGAAGAACTGCTAGGACCAATGTAGGGCATGGTAACTGTAACTACTGTACTGTAGTGTGTACTTAACGTCTTCTAAGAGGGTGGAGCCTAAGCATTTCACCACATGTACACACACACACACACACACACACACACACACACACAATGAGGATGTGAGGTCCTGGATATGCTCACCAGCATGATTGTGGTTGACATTTTACAATGTAGGTCAAAACACCCAGTTCTGTACCATAAACATAGACAATATTGTATGTCAGTTATATCTCAATAAAGTTGAAAAAAATTAAAAATAATTTCAGGGCTTATCCTTCCTTTGCTGCTTAGCAAATAGATTCAGCTATTTGCTACACAACAGAAGAGCCCCTCACGGAGAGCAGAACTCCTGGGAGAGTTGAGGTACGGTTCCGGAAAGCCCTGGGTTGGCCAGGAGGTAGAAGCTTCCCTGGACTGGGAGTAGAGACTGACCGGAGGCACTTGGCCCTATTTATGGTGCAGTGTGCCCTAAAATTCAAAAGAGGGCAGCAGATCACTTGCACTGCCTGTGGGACCAGGACAGCTGATAACCTGAAGACTGTCAGCAGAGAAAAGTTACTGGGTTTTCAAAACGCCTGTCACGCTAGGTTAAGGTCCACTGCACCCGAAATTTGCGTTTCTAGAACTATGAGCATAAATGTAGGCGCAGGTATGTGCTGAATGGATCCAATGAGCCCTGGTGATGTTGAGGAGAAAGTGTAGGTGTGTTATCCCGGCAGCCTCTTTCCAGACTGTTTAGTGATGCAGGTAACTGCAGTGGCGGGTCAGCAAAGCCTGGCCCAGGGAGCACGGGGTGGAGAGGGCACCTGGCTGCTTTCGTCATCCCATCCTTGCTTAGGCTGTTTTTCTGCAAAACTTTGTGATGGGAAAGATAGGTCCCATGTCCCTGGGATTAAGATTTCAGGGAGACTAAGGGGCAGATGAGATAAAGAAGAGAAATAGGAATTCTGAAGCTGTCAGGTCAACACCAATCTTAACCCAGAGTTAAAGTAATAGGGTTTCACTCCTAGGATCACTAGACCAGGAGACCTCTTTAGGATTCATTTTCCTGAAAATGGTTATAGTGGGCTGTGGATCCTAAATGCAGTTTCACAGAGAATTTCTTCCATGTTTTTGGCTTCTCTGCCAAAAGAAAAAAAAGTGAAGAAAAAAAAAAGAAGCCTTATTTTTAAAATAAATCTTGAAATAATATTGTAAGACTCAGGAGATTTGCAAAAGTCTTTCTGTGTGTGTGTGTGTGTGTGTTACTGAGGATGGAACCCAGGGGCATTTTACCTTTGAGCTATACCCCCAGCCGTATTTTTTAGTCTTTTTTAGTTTTGAAACAGAATCTGAGTTGTGAATGGACTCACTAAATAGCTGAGGCTGTCTGCAAACCATGATCCTAATAGTCTGCACCTCCCGAATGCTGGGATTACAAACGTGTGCCACCACACATGGATTACTCTTGATTTTTTTTATTATTAAAAGCACCTTAGGCCGGGCGTGGTGGCGCATGCTTGTAATCCCCGCGCTTGGGAGGCGGAGACAGGAGGATCGCGCAGGTTCGAAGCCAGCTGCGCGCGCTGGCTTAGGAGACCCTGTTTCCAAATATAGGTCTGGGAGTGTAGCCCGGAGGTAGAAGGGCTTCCAGGAACCCCAGTACCACCAAAAAAAAAAAAAAAAAAAGCACCTTCGAATCATTTCTACCTACTGAGAAAATATCTAATGATGTAGGTAACCTAGAAGGTGTCGCCTCTAAAGGTTGAACCCTTTACTTTGAGCACTTTTTCATTTCTTGAAAAAGAATTTTAAAAAATTTTATGCCCATCAACAAGTTATAAAAACTGTAGAGTTTCAACTAAGACTTGGAAAATGCACATTATCCCTTTTTTTCCCCCCTCTTTTGTAACCTCAAAATTGCCAGATGCTATACTGTCTAGATATCCACCTGATGCAAGATAAAGGGTTTCTGAGAAACATGCCCTAAAATTTTGGACTGATTTAATATTAAACAATTACTGCAGAGCCGAGTTAATCAGCCCCTTTATAGATGTTGGCGAACAGAGAATTCTCTTCATATGTATAATAATAAAAACCAGCCTTGGCAAGCACACGGGTCTACAGCGATTGTGTTGTATTTCTTTGTAATCTCTAAAATATTCAAGCAGAAGCTTTTTCTTTTACTGGTGTTTTGCACGTCATGAAATCAGAGCTGCAAATTGATAAACAAATTGATAGGGTCTCCAGTGCCCTGTAGGGTCATTAAGAACTTCTGAGGCTTTTTAAGGGATCTTCGGAGTCTACTTGTAGAATGATACAGTCCAGAGTGATCATGAAGTTTTTCACCTCGAAATAACTCTAGGTGAGAAAAAGAAATGCATGGCTCTTTTCTAGAGCAGTCCTTTCTAGAGTTAAAGAAAAAGAACAGTTTATAAACAATTTTGTTCTCTTAGGAACATAGCCCTCTTAGGAATGACTCTGGTCAGTCAGTCCTCAAATCACAAATACAGAAAGAATGGCTGTGTTGACAGAACTTTTATAAGAGGAAAATGATGTACAAAGAAAAAGATACATACGCATCAGAACAAATAGGAATTTTTTTTTATAAAGAAACAACCTCTAAATAAACACTAATAAAAGAAAGCAACCTGGTCATACAAGTTATATTATGTATTAAACATAGGCAAATCTCTTTGACTGCAAGCTGCAATGTCTGAGTTTTTCCGGTGTCTCTGGCCTTGCCTGGAGTCATCTTACAAAAGGCATGTTTTATATTTTCACATCCTCAGTTTCCTTATTAATAAAACAAGGGAATTCTACTTCGATATTCTATTATTTTATGGCCCACTGAGGTACTGCAATGAATACAACAAATTTTCAAATCTTGGGTTTTCTATTCTGTTGAATCAGTCTCGGGGCTATGAGGAAACATAGACCCCAGAAATGATCTTCAACATAAATGATAAAAGATACACTTTCTAAGCTGTTAAGAAATAAACACATGTAGCTGGGCGTGGTGGCGCACACTTGTAATCCCAGCATTTGGGAGGCTGAGACCGGAGAATCGCGGTTCGCGGACAGCCTCAGCTACTTAGTGAGGCCTTCTGCAACTCAGTGAGACCCGGTTTCAAAATAAAGAATAAAAAATAGGGCAGGGGGTGTAGCTCAGAGGCTGAATGCCCCTGGGTTCCATCCCCAGACCTGAAAAAAAAAAAGAAGAAATAAACACATGTTATGGGACATTTGACCTTAGACTGTCGCTTAAATACCACTAGCGTACTGGGTACCCCTCCAGTTTTGTCTATGGCTTTGGCAATTGTTTCTCTCCCAGGAGAATGTTATTCAGGCAGACAGGTGACTAAGCCCTGCATGTGGGTGTTTATGCTTGTAGTCCCTCTCTCTCTGTCCCCATCCTCAGCATCTATGTCCGTCCTGTAGCACATAGGTATATATCAGAAAATCCATGAAAACATGAGCAAGCATTCCACCTGAGCACATGGAAAGCAAAATCAACAGAAGGGTTCTTTTCTGTTTCAGGTAAGCTTTTCTTTCTTCTCATCCTACAGTCCTTTCTTGCCCCCACCCACCCCCAGACTCCTCCTTTCCTCAAACCTTCTTGTACCATCAACATTAATGGCAATGGTGTCTTCTATGCCGAGGACTGGAGATAAAGAAATGAAACAGAAAATCGTCTCTGTGCCGAGAAGGTTTTAAACCTTGAAATGGGTATGAATTTTTAAAATCTTTGTCCCCCTACCACACTGACTAAACACCACGTATGTACACACACACACACACACACACACACACACACACACACACACACCTACCTTGCTCCTCTGTTTTCTTACCCCTATTTTCTTACTACAAAGAGAGGTCAACCAGACTCTAACCATTCCTGTCCCCAGTGAGCAAACAAATGGCTTGCTAAAAACCTACTGTGAAACTATAAGGTAAACAGGAAAAGAACTAACAAGTACTGAACAGTTCACGTGCCTGGCAACATGGTAGGGGCTTTGCACATGACCCTCATAAAGACTCTTTGCTAAGAGAGTCCCATTATAAGAGGAAGTTCAAATAAGGCTCAGAGAGGTTCAGTCACCTTCCTAAGGCCACATACCATCAGATCTCAGAATGGAATTCCACAGACTTGCCAGTTTTCTTCTATGAAAGATCTGCCTTCCCTAGGTGTGGCACAAGCCCATAATTCCAGCAATTTGGGATGCCGAGACAGGTGGATCAAAAGTTCTAGACCAAACCTGGGCAGTTTAATGAAACTTGTTTTTAAAAAAAAGGGCGGAGGAAGGTCAAGAGATATAGCTTAGTGGTAGAGTGCCTTTGCCCCCCACCAAAAAAAAGTATTCAGTTTTAGAAGAATTAAAGCTACTATTTTCATCACTGCTTTTTCATTCATAAACATCACATACATTTTTACCAAAAGGAAATCTATTATATGAAATTAAGCTACAATCACAGGCTTCTCCAGTTTTCCATGGCAATCCTATTTTAGTATTTGTTGGTCATGAATTAGGACAACTCTAAGACAAGCACAATAGAGTAAGACTGTTTTGTTTATTTTCCTACCTCACGTTATGAGCAGTCCCTTAGGAAGGTTTAATGCATTCGGGGGAAAAGAAATATTCTTTTAAATGTGGTTTCCCTAAAGATTCTCTTTAGTGTTAAAAGCATCCTGCTCGTGGCAGCCCTCACAGGCCTACCTGCCCCAAACTCTTATTTAGCTCCTTACAAAGACGTAATTAGAGAAGGCAATGGTTTGCAGTGATATATAAGAAAGCAAAATTTTTCTGTTAGGCTTTTTCTTAGAAAACAATAGGATTTAATGTTAAAATGAAGTAGGTTATTGTGAACATTTTGACTCATGGCAAGATTGGATGAAAGTCAGAGATAGAGAGGACCCAGCACTTGACCCTCAACCTGTCCCAGGGACGCCCCCTTAGAATCTCATTCTGAATGCAGCGACTCCCAGAAATCCTTGGACCAACTTCTCCTCTGCCACTGTACATTACTGCCAGTACCTCCTGTGGTGGTCACATTGACCTTTCCCCTGGACTTGATTAGAGCACCCAGAAAACTGAGAAACCATATCAGAATGGAAGAAATACACTGTGTATGGATTATGGATTATACCTACCTATCATTTTGTGACTTACCACATTGTTTCTCAAACTGGAGTGCCTGGATGGCTTGCCACTGGTTCAGCAGGGAAAAGCTAGCATGCAGACTCCCAGGCTCCGCCCTAGAGTTGATCAATCCGGAGTCCAGGGGCGGAGATGAGAGAACGTGCAGAACTCTGCAATTTAAAAATCTTTCCAGGCCGGGCGTGGAGGCGCACGCTTGTAATCCCCGTGCTTGGGAGGCGGAGACAGGAGGATCGCGCAGGTTCAAAGCCAGCCTTCCTAGCTTAAGAGACCCTCTTTCCAAATAAAAGTATAAAATAGGTCTGGGAGTGTAGCCCAGAGGTAGAAGGGTTTCCAGGAACCCCAGTACCACCACCACTAATAATAATAGTAATAATAATAATAATTAATAATAATAATAATAATAATAATAATAATAATAAATAAAAATGTCTCCAGCCAGGTGAAGTGGCACACGCTTGTAATCCCAGTACTTGGGAGGCTGAGACAGGAGGATCGCAGGTTCGCAGCCAGCCTCAGCTACTTAGTAAGGCTCTCAATAATGTAGATCCTCTTTCCAAATATAATATAAAATAGGCTTGGGAGTATAGCCTGGAGGTCGAAAGCCTCTGGGTTCCATCCCCAGTACCACAAAAATAAAATTAAATAAATAATAAATAACTCTCCAAATGATTTTATATGCAACAAAATTATAATCATTATCTGATGAAATGTTTTCATATTTTTATCTTTTGAGAACCCTCTGAATACTAGGTATTTATTTATTTATTTAACTGTTGTTTGAACTAGAGACATTCTACCTCTGAGCTACATCCCCCGCTATATATTTTTCTCACTTTGAAACAGGGTCTCACTAAGTTGCCGAGGCTGCCTTCACACCTGAGATCCTTCTGTCTCAACCTCCCAAGTATTGGGAAGGTTACTATGATTATATGCTAACTTGACAGATGAGGCCTTTCAGTTGGGGAAAACTTATTTGCCACAGGGGACTCAGCTGAGGAGTGATGAAGCTTTCACTAGAACTCAGTCTTTCGGCTTGGTCCAATGATCAGTCCTCCTTCCCTATACCACACTCTTTCCAAAAAGATGGAAAGAAAGCGGTCTGTACACATGCGTGCGGTGGATAGACTTGTGGAGAACAACCTAGGCTGAGATTCCTTCACAGACTCAGCTTTTGGTGTTGTATCTAAAAATTCAGCACCACACCCAGGTGTTCTATGTTTTCTTCTAAAACTTTTAGAATTTTGCCCTTTACTTTTAGGCCTTCCATCCATTTTAAGATCACCTTTGTGAAAAGTGTAAGGGCTGGCTCTGAGTTACTTTTTTTGCAGGTGGCCATTCAGTTGATCAGCATCGTGGGTTGGAAAGAGCATCCTTTCTCCACTGAACCTTTTGTTCCTTTGTCAAAGAGCTTTGCAGGGTTCTTGATCCTTGTTGTAAAAGGACTTCACCTCTGCTCTCTTTTCTTAAACACAGCCAGATCCGTCCAGTATTTCATCATTATTTGTTTAAGATTTGAACCCCACCTTCTCGGGAAAGAACAGGAGGCAAGTTGTGGATTAGAATACAAACTTAGATAAACCAATAAAGATCAAGATGGAGTGAAATCCACCCAGACTGAGTTTTGCAACCCTGGCTTTGCAATAGACAACAGTTTCCAGACTGAGCTTCATGATTCACCTTTTGCGTTTTCATTGCCTTCTCTGGAAAATGAAGGGGCAGGTCCTAAGACATAGTTGAGATTTCTAATCACACAACTCCACTTCGTGGGCCCCAGACCCCAGTAGGCACAGTGAACACATCTGTCTATAAACTGCTTTCTCACACACGGGAGGCAAGCTCATCTTCCCAGGACTGACACAGGAGGAATCACTGCGTCGATTGTGGCTGATCTATCCTGGGACACTTCACCAGCCTGTGAGAATAGGAGTCCAACGCACACGTTCAGGGACAGGACCATGGGATTGTCCCTGAGACACCCCTCGCCTGCTGCTTCTCCCTTTGCAAGCCAGTTTTCATCACCCCTCCCTGTCCACAATTTCATTTCAGGACCAATGTGTCATGGATTACTTATCCAAACTCTGGTTGGCAGTGCCCGTTTCTTTCTTTCCTGGGGTGCAGGATCTGCTCTTCCCTTCTCAGACTCTCCTTCCAACTCTTCTTGCCCAAGGCTGACCACACTCCTTCCTTCCCAAGAACACACAGCTTATCTATTTTCCATGTTTGAGGCAGCCAGAGGCTGTTAGAGATAATGAAAATCTCTTGACTGCAGTTTTGAGCTGAAAAGAATTTGCTCGATTTGCTGGTACAGAGAGTTACAGGAATGTTCTTCTAGTACTTGTGGTCTGGAATCCTTGGAGGGTCAGGGATCCACCAAGAACATAGTCATATGAAAATGATTATAACATAGCATAGGGGTGGAGGCTATTTTTTGGGGGGTGTGAAGAGACATTAAATAATTTTGCAAGCCGGGCGTGGTGTCGCACGCTTGTAATTCCAACATTTGGGAGGCTGAGACCTGAGGATCGCAGTTTGCTGACAGCCTCAGCTACTTAGGCCCTCCACAACTCAGTGAGACACCGTTTCAAAATAAAGAATAAAAAAATAGGGTTGGAGGTGTCGCTCAGAGGTAGAATGTCCTTGGGTTCCATTCCCAGTACCACAAAATAATAATAAATTTTCAGAAAATTGAGCCTTTTATTTTGGTACTGGAGGATGAACCCAGGGGCATTTTACCTCTGAGTTTTACCCCCAGCCCTACTTTATTATCTTTATTTTGAAACAGGGCCTCACTATGTTGCTGAAGGCCTCACTAAGTTGCTGAGGCTGACCTTGAACCTGCAATTCTCCTGTCTTGCTTCCTAAGTACTGGGATTGCCTAGCAGCAGTTAAGTCTTGAGGGATGTTTAGGAGTTTAACAACAACCAAGTAAGGATCCAGGAGCCTATTCTGGGGACACTCTGCAAAGGTAGGAAGTGGGGAGAGCATGGCAGTTTGGATCTGGACAGGTAAGCTATTACCTGTAGACGGGTATGGTTGACTTAGCTGGTTTGGCTGGCCGGGCAGGTGCCTCTGTCCCCCACCCTTACTGTTCCACATTCCACACATGTCCTTCCGGAGGCTGTTCTCTTCTTAAAGCTCAGGGAATCGCTCATCCTCGGTCAAGATTGGGAAGATAAGCAAGCTTCACTGTCTGGCACACACAGGATGAGATCTCAGGTACAGCTGGTGCATAAAATGTGTGCTGGAAGACGGCAGGAGTAGAGGAGAGAAAGGCTGGTGGGAAATGACTCTTGAAGGAACCATACATAGGTCTGAGTCATGGGGGGCTTTGTGTGCTGGTCCAAAGGGCTGGAGCCTTTCCATAGGTAGAGGTGAACTACCAAGTAGTGTGGTTCGATTCATATGAAGGACAGGAAGGAGGAAGAAAGATGAGACAAGGAGACCAGGAGATGAGCTTGGGTTCAGATGTGAATGGAGGGGGCGTTGGGGAGGCAGTGATGCTGAGAGAGCACCAGTAACACATCTATCCCCAGGTGAATGGCATGGGTCACAACTCAGTGCCATCAAGCTCCCCCTCTGCCCAGGTTTCCAACCTGAGGATAAGGTTCCCTTAGCCAAGATAAAGAATCCAGAAGGAGTGAAGGCTTGGGGGGAAAGTATTGAATCTGATTTCAAATCTATTGCTTCTCAGAGGCACAAAGGACCAGAAAACAGTTAGATACATGGGTGAGGAGCTCCCCTGTGAGCCAGGGCCAATAAAAAAGCAAGGAGGTACCAAGGAGGATGGGAAGAGGCTGCCTTAAGAACACATTCTAGTATTATACAAGGCACTGTAGGACAGGTGTAGAAAAATCATACATGGCCTTCTACCATGGGAGCCCACTTTAACTATAGCCATGGACTCAGGTACAATGTGCATGAAGAATTTTTAAGAATTGGTGCTGAACTAATGTGCAAAATATTTGTAAGTTTGGATTCATTTCTCAGGTATTCTTTGAGGTTTGTCGTGCCAGTAAGGACTTCCCTCTTTTTCTCTTAATTTTTTTTCTTGAGGTTACTTGTGAGGTTAAAACCAAATCCTAGGATATGCTAAAGACTATGACTTGTTTATTTTTCCTTTGTTTTTTTTTTTATCCTGACTTATGCTTTAATATAATATGGTTGGTTAAAACAGTCTAAAAAGAAAAAAAAAAGAAAAGGGATGGTATATCTTTGTGGAAACCTTCAATCTTAAAAATTAAAAACTAGAGAGATGAAGAAAAAACTAATACAGTTTATTTTTAGAGTGAAAATCCCTCTTGAAAGGCATTTTTCTTTATATGGGCTATTTTTTAGTTCTCATACAACTACAGTCCCTCAATTGATATCTAAAGCTTATGTAGAGAGTAGTAAATACTTAAGAAAATGCTTTAAATACTTAGGCAAATGTTTAAAAATATTAAAGAATATTTAAAATATTTAAGTAAATATTTAAGAAACATCTTATAAATTTGTATGAAGAAGTCTACGACTAGAATACTTTCCTATGGAAATTAAACTGGAATAAAAGATAAAACTCTAAAACTTGACTTTAATATGGGTGTGTCAAAAGGGCCGATAGGCACTTTATGTCATAAAGAATTGAGAGATACTAGTTAAAAGTAAATAATGGTGTCTCATTTGATCGACCAAACATTCACATAGTTTACCAGTATTTCTGCACTCTCTTTTAAAGTTTCTATGGAAAGTATGATATTTCCTATTAGAAAAGAACTCCAATACCAGCGGATTCAAACAGAAAATCTGTCTTGATTCTCTTAATTTAAACTTTTTAAGTTGAGTGTTCTTTGAGCCACTGGAATACAGGTAATGCCTTCTGTTCCTGTTTCCTCAGAAACTTAGGTGTTTACCCTTTTATGGATTCAGAGGGACTTTTCAAATTAACTTCAGTTTTTTATAGCTCTCTCTTCATACCTCATGTGTGAATTTACGGGGACGGCTTCTGAATGATGGACCTCACTTGAGCAGCCTCACTGCCAAATTGCTTCTTTGGTGAACGCAGAAAACTCTTGGCAATGTGGTTTCCACCCAAGTTCTAGCACTTGGGTGAAACTTTTCAGAAGCAGCCAGGATATGAATAAGTGGGAAGGAGGCACTTGAACACAAAACACTTGTTTAAAACCCACTGAAAGTCTGAAGCATTTTTTCCACCAAGTCCATATGACTACCAGTTGTCTCCCTTGAACAAATTTGTTTGTTTTTGTAAGGTTTTACTATATCTTTCACCGCGTGGATTGAATCGGTGGCCCCAGCTAGAGCTGTAAGTAAAATTACAATCCCCAAACCTTAGGGACGATGGTTCTAATTAATAAAAGAAATATTTTAGCAAAATGTCATGGGTTATAATTGAAAGAACCCACCTGGGTCAAGAGAATACCTACTGAGGACAGCCCTATTAAGATTCATTCTGAGGCCGGTAAATTAATTTCCTGGACTTACATAGCAGCTAGGGGAAACTGCTTCCTCATAAGCCTGGGGGGGGTTGATGTCTGGCCCTGTTGAGACCTAAGGGCTATCTGGATTGATTAACATATTCATATATATATGTAAATATATAAAATTATATAAAAATAAATATATGTATATATATAATTAAAATGTGCCAACTAGAAAGGAAAGCCAATTTTACTGTTCTACTATTCTACTGTTCTACTGTGAAATAATTTTTGTCTCCATTGTGTACTTTTAAAACATCCAGTTTCCCCTGGACATTATACTGCTATCCTAATATCCTTTAGGATTATTGCTTCTGGTCCTAGCAGGTCTAAAGGGAAGCTTTCCCTCATTGAAACTAGATTTTCTTTTTGTTCCTATCACCGTCTTTAAGCCACATTTTTCATCACATGGTAAGAAACACTGTAAATAATTGAGGTGATCCATCAAGAGACCCGGTCTTGATAATGAAAAATTGCATAACTCAGTAAAAGTCAATTAAAAACCACAAACTTCAGAACCTTTTGCTCAGTGAAGATTTATTGTTAGAGAAGGCATCTCATACAATAGATTGCAGGGAGTTAAATTTTAGAAAGTTCTAAAAATGCAGTTAAAGCTTGACAATAATAAACTTGAATATGATTTACACAATATCAAAGTATATTAGTTCTTTGAAATGAAAAGGTGTTTTTTTTCTTTCTACCTATAACACAAGATGTCTGAGATGTCAGGATTTTATAACAACCACAGAAACCATATCCACTCTATGGGATACTTATTTTCCTTTGAGAGTTTTAAATGAGTCTTATTCTTTGGTTGTGCCTATACAATGAGATTGTACAAATTAAATGAGAGAAGTCAGGACTTTTTCCTTGGTTAAGCTAAATATTTGAGTAACTAGGACTACCTAGATAAAAGACAAAATGTTCTTGTCATTTGGTTGCTCGGTTAGAACACAACCAACATTTTACTGGAATGCACACTATCTTATACAACTGCATGGGTTTTTTTTTTTTCATCATTTAATAAACAATACTTTGTTTCTTTAGAGACATCAAATACTGCTTGAGTAGCCAATGGGGAAAACTTCAGTGCTCTGAAATGTAATATCTGTAACACTTTTTTCTTAGTGGTTCTTCATGCTCCAGATAGGAGTTTAAGGTACCAAATCTATTCTTCAAAAACAAATTTAAAAAATCTACCCATTTGTTTTGAGATTTAGAATCTACCAGTATAAGATTCAAACCCTGCCCAGAGGCTTAGGTGGGGTTCCGCCCTCAGGCATGTCAAACGCACAGTTCCAACCAACACTGCGCATGTGACATGTTTCCAACTGAAATTAAACTGCCAAATAAAAAGGAGGAATTGTGCCCTTTTTTTTTTAATAACAAAGAATGCAATCATTAGAATTCCTCAGATTTGAAATTCCAGCAGTGTTCTGGTGTTTTCCTCTTGATGTGTGACAAGAATGAATAATGTCAAAAAATAAACATAAATCTCATCTAAACAAGCAATCCTTTGACTTTATAAGGTTCAACACCAAATACATCAAATTCTAAAAATACCCAAGACCAGCAAAATATCAGAGCTGAGGGGATAACATGCTGGGAATTGGACAGATTTTTAAACCCTCCATTGATTTTAACCTGCTAGCACAAATTGCTCATTTCTACTGAGACACTGCCTTTTCAGCTGCCCACGAAGGGGCACGATATTTCATATTCATATAACTATTTGACTTTGACCTCATAAAAAGTCCCTTGGGTCTGTAATACTTTTATTCTTGTATAATCTGAAACAAATCCTTTCCTTTTAAAAATCAAACAGACCATGTTACACACACAGTTGACTATTTACAAAGCACCAATTAAATCCTACTTAATTCTCTCAGTCTAACAATTCCATCTAACTGGTGTGTAAAGGACCCATCACATTAAATGCAGAACGTTCACAAACCCTGATGGTCCTATCTAACCTAGAAAATAACTGCCTTCCTGCAGAAAGGTCTTAGAAATAAGTTTTAAAGAAATGAGACCAGAAATCACAGTACAAGACAGATAAATCTACTTTAATATTCACATGTAAAAGTTACACATCACAAGAGATTGGACAGTAGCTTTGTTGTAACTGACAGAGCTATAGTGAAAATCATTTTTATAAAAAAATAATCTAGATGTGATCATCGGAATTTTTGGTCTACTTAAGTTAATGTGTGAAGATCGACTTTTATTCCTGCTTGAAGGATATGCAATCATTATGCCTTTATATTCTTTCTCTCAGTGTGACCTATTAATATTCTTTGGAGGAAGGAAAGCAGAAAATGATCATTTCCAAGAGTCTGTCCTTTGGTAGCAAGCAGAGAACATTTTTCATTTCTATGATTTAAATAATCTGTACAAATATGAAACTTCGTGACATTATGCCTTAGTGTAAAATGGAGTGACGAGCATTTTTTTTCCACTTTGATAAAACAGTAAAACAGCAGATTCTGCAAACTTAAGGATCCAAGCATTTCCCCGTCCCATATGGAAAATCATTCCGAATCCATTTCAACCTCAAGTTAAAAAACAAAACACAGACACTTATTATATATTACACTATAAAACCCTGTACTTAAAATTCGATAAGGTATATTTCCAACATGTATACTTCAGAGCTTTCGATCTAGGTTAAAGAAAACACATTTGAATGGACTCAGAACAAGTTTATTTTGTGATTAAACATCTCATGCAGTCATGCAAGACCACTACCTATATCTGTTACTTCCGAGTCTACGATATTGAGCAAAGCAAAAACAAATTAAAAGCCAGGCCAAACAGAAAAGACATTCAAGGTATTAAGAGCTCTACAATGGAGCTGAAAAAATAATTTTCCAAAAGAAATATTCCCATAGATTAAAAAAACACACGCATAATATTTACAAAAAATATTTAATTAAAAATATCTTATAATTACAGTAGTCTATTAAAGCATATACTTTCTCACACTTATAGAACATCTCTATATATACAAGGTATGAAATGTCACTCAGTTATCTATACAGTATGTAACATTCTTGCAGGGAAAAGAAAGTTCCCTGCCCCGTTATAATCATCTATTTTAAACAATAGATGTAAAAAAAAATATCTACAATGCTCTGGGGGTATATTAGTAAAGCTTCAAAACAAAGATTGAGTCCCTTGGTCACAAAGTAGCCTTCTAAAGTCGGATTTACTCTTGATCTTCTAAATTTACTCAGTCCTGCCACGCTTAGAAGTTTTAACGGCACCTCCAAAAAACACAGAAATGTACAATTCACAGCGGTTATACATGAAAAGATAAAGAATACGTATGTAGACTGTTTTTGGACGTGCAAACAACAACAAAAAAAAAGATGAAAGTTTTAATTCTTTCCTTTCCCTCTCTCTTGGAATGACGAGTGAAAACGTTTCTAGGTTCGCTGATTTTTTTTTTTTTTTTCTCCTTTCCTCCGGTGGCTTTTACGCTAACCTCTGCTCTTCCCCTCCCTTCTCTAGTGCTCCCGGCTCAGGCTCGGGCGGCCGCACACCTGTGGAAGAGG
The DNA here is from genome assembly GCF_963383645.1 of Muscardinus avellanarius. Lineage (NCBI taxonomy): Eukaryota > Metazoa > Chordata > Mammalia > Rodentia > Gliridae > Muscardinus > Muscardinus avellanarius. Next base: position 76,754,856 of record NC_137800.1, on the reverse strand, counting down.
AATGAATACAGGGGGTGTGTGAGGCTTCCCGCTGCAGACTAACTGGCGCCGCCGACCAAACTCAAGACATGCTTGATCAACAACCCAAAACAAACCGCGGGTCAGACAACACCCGCAGCCTGCGGCCGGGCGGGCGCCGAGGAGGCGACTGCGGGCCTCGGGGAGCCGGAAAGGGGACCACTTGGGCGCCCCACCCGCGTGCTTCTTTGTGGGTGCCCGGCTGGGCGTGGAGAGGGGCGCACCGGCGGTGTCCAGGCCCTCCGGGGTGCCCTCTTTGGGCAGAGATGGAGGGAGGACAGGGAATCAGGGAGAGGCACAGGGGAACCCGGGACCAGAGCCAACTAGTCTCCATGGAGAGTGAACCCCAAGTCCTAAAGGGGTGTCCGGGTTCACTGGCTAGCCGGGTGACAGAGAGAAAGTATCAGCGTCCCTGGGAGTTGCCACTCCGAAGTGCTGCGTGGGCAAAGAGCCCCGAGGTGCCCGGCACCCGAGGCCCCGGGAGGCGGCTTCCCTGGCGATTGGCCACCCGAGACGCGAGATGCGCGCTCACCTGGACCGCGCGCTCAGCGGCACAGAATGCTGTCGCTCTGCTTGTTCACGGCTCCGGCCTGGAACGGCAACCGAACACCGGGGTTAAGGTTAAGAGGCGCCGCTCCTCTCCGCCCCACCCGCCCTCGGCCGCCCCCACCCCAGGGTGCAGGCGGGAGCCCCCTTCTGCGGACTTGACAGCTCCCGGGACCCCAGCTCGGCTCGCCAGCCGGGCGGCCGGGATGCTGGAGGAGGAAGGGGCTGTCATTCCCCGCCGCCCCCAGCCCGGCCCGGCCCGGCCCGGCCCCCCCCCCCCCCCCCGCTCTCACCGGGTCGGTGTTGAGCGCCGTGAGCGGGGTCCGCGCTGGCGCCGCCGGGCAGGTCCCCGCGGGGTGCGGCGGCGCGGGCGGAGGAGGCTGTCTCAGCAGGGCCGGGTGCGTCTCCAGCGCCAGCTGCAGGTCCAGGATGTAGTCGATAACGTGCTGCAGGATCTCCACTTTGCTGACTTTCTTGTTGGGCGGGATGGTGGGCACCAGCCTCCGCAGGCGGCTGTAGCAGTCGTTCATGTCGCACTGGAGACACAGCGCCGGCTCCTCGGCCGCCGCCTCGGCCGCCTTGCAGCGCGCGGCCGCCGCGGCCACCGCCGCCGCCGAGCCGCCCAGGCTGTGGCCGTGCTCGGCCAGGCAGCGCAGCGCCAGCTCCCCGCCGCCGCAGCCGGCCGGCGCCTTGCGGCCCGAGGGGCGCACCGGGCTCACCGCCTTCATCGCGCCCTGCGCCCTGCGAGAACGGCGGGGCGAGCTCCGGGGCCGCGGCGGGGCGGACGGCTGCGCTGGGGCGCCGAGATGCTCCCCGCGATCCCGAGCCCAACAATTGACCGGAGGGTGGCACGGGTGTTGCGAGGGGAAATCTCTGCTCAGTGGGCGACACTCGGCCCGAACCAAAAACAACAACAAAAAAAATCAAAAGCACCGGAGGTAGAAAAGTAGCCCACCCACCCGGATCCCTCGGAGCTCCTCCTAAGCCGAGGCCGGCTGGCTGCGCTCCGCTCCCCTAGCCCGAGACCGCCCGCTCCAGCTCCAGCTCCGGCTCCTGCACTGACTCTCAGCCGCGCCTCCTCGCTGCGCGCTCTGCCCGGCCCGCGCTGTATTTATAGCGCCGGGCGCCCCGGGGGCGGGGCCGGGCGGCAGGGTCCCCGAGGGAGGCACTGGGCGCGGGCGGGGCGCGAGCTAGGAGGCGGGGAGGGCGGTGCTTCGGCGGTGCTGGGGGAGGGGGAGTGGCCAGCCAATCAGGAGGGCAGTGCCACCTCGGGGGGAATGACGCGCGGGCCAATCGGAAGGAAGCTCCATTCCGTCAACGCTGAGGCTGGGGCTCCGAGAAAAGGGAGCTGGGTGGGAGTCGCGCCAGGCTGGTGTGCGCCCCAGGGAGGGGAAAAGAGAGAGAGAGAAGTTCCTGCGAAGAACTGGGGGAATGCGCCGCTGGAATCCACTCTCCTCGGGCCTCGGCTGCCGAGGGAGCCCTGGGCCCTGCTCGCGGATACCTTGCTGCTCCGAACAGCGCGGCGCCCTGGTGCCCTCCGCCACCCATTACTCCACCCCAGGGATTCCAGTGCTGGGAGAAAGACGCGCTGTCGGAGAAGGCACGTTCGTTTCCCCCTCCGTTTCGTTTCGTTATTCGCCTTTCCTACAATTTCTGAAACCATAATGATGGAATGGAATGCGTAGCCTTTCCGTTTTCTAAGAAACGTGAAAGCTTAGAAAAGAAGAAAGAAAAGAATGCCGGGACATGTCAATAAAAGAAAACCGTGATGGGGTTTTTTCCCCCCTTTTGACTCATTGAGAGACAAAAGTGGGCTAAAGAAATGCAGTTGCCTTGCACATCAGTTAGAGCCCGTGGAAATTTTAAAATGCATGCACACGGAGTATTTAAAATTCCGCTATGACATATAATATTAATCTGTTTTATGTAAAATTCATACCTGTAACTTAATTTAGGACATTAATACACCACTTCACGTATCAGCATACTCTGCTTTAAATAAGGTGATAAGAATGTCCAGAGTCTTCTCCATCAACAATAAAGCATAAAATTTACACTTCCAGTCCTGGGGGGCCTGATTGGGTCCTCTGCTCTCCCCTTACCCAGTCCCCAAAGAAAAGCCTATTAATTAAGGATGTTTTTCTGTTCCTGTTCTAATGGAAGAGCTGTCCTTCAAGGGTTCAAAATAAAATTGCAGACAATGATTCTGATGGGGCGTCGTGTATACCCTTGAAGAAAGAACCGAGCCCTTCTGATGAGAAATCGCACAAAAACTCCCAGTCACTCAATGGAGAAATGAATTTTTAGCACCTGCACCCTGCACACCCTCCTGCCTTTAGACACGCTTGGAGATGAATTGTCTCAAGAATTTTCTTGGTTCACATACATGGCATAGTTTGGTGCCTCCGCTTTCACTGATAGCTACTAGAGAAATGGACATTTCTTCAAGGCTGCTCCCCCCATGAACTTCACTTCTTCCTGTGTACCTCCCTTCCCAGAACCCTACTACCTGTGCCAGGCAGGTATTTTACTTAGACACGTGGGTACTTTATGACAATTGCATTACTATTTCCCCAGAGCACATTCCTTTTTCCTGAGGAAACGTGGAGCAACTATCTAATGCTGGTTTCACAGAGATGCGATAACCTTCCTTTCCCCTAATCTTCATAGGTTCCTGCCTCTAATAGTGGTTTGGAGACAAATGGCAATCTCATTTCCTTTTGTGCCTATGTAGTCTTTAAAAAGCCAAAAGACAGGGCTTCTTCTCAAGACAGGCATCATTCTGTACATTCTTACACTAATACTCATGCACAGAGCAAATCCTGGGACCAGGGACGGAAAGTTGGAGGAGGATCCCTGCTGGGTGGAAGCTATTATCTTGGAGTTTGTCATATCAGCATGGATGCTAATGATAAATGGACATATGTACAGATGTTTCTGTCCCACTGATTTTTCTTTTACATAGAGCTTATAAACAGCTTCCAGATGGGGAAAAAACCCCAAGATTTTCCTGTTTGGCAAAATTTAGCTATGCTAATATGCTCAGGGCACATTCATGTTTTAAGATATTATGTTATCCTAACTGAACTGAAATTTAAGTTTTCCATTGTGACAGAGAGGAGTGATGGTATTAATCTTCTTAGAGCTTGCTAAATCTCAGAGAGCCGTAACCTGGGCGTGGCAAGGACCAAAGGCTAACTCTTCAGGTCTTGTTGAGGTGTTCTCTGTGACTAGCTTAAGTTGAGACTGGCTGGCTGTGGGGACAGAGAGTTCAAAGAATGTATCTCAGCCATTTATCTGATCAAGGACAGCCAGGAAAAATGTGATTCCCCAATCCTGCCAGCAAAGTAGGCAGAGGCAATTATTGTATCCCTTGTTTTGAAGATTGGGAAACATGAAGACATTACAAATAAAATATTGTACAATGAAAATAAGAAATATGGCCGGACGTGATGGCACAGCTTGTAACCCCAGCATTTGGGAGGCTGAGACACGAGGATCCGGGTTCACGAACAGCCTCAGCTACTTATTGAAGCCCTTTGCAACTCAGTGAGACCCTGTTTCAAAATAAAGAATAAAAAAGTTGGGCTGAGGGTATAGCTCGGAGGTAAAATGCCCCTGGGTTCCATCCCCAGTACCATAAAAAGAAAACACACACACAAAAAAAAAAAAAGAGAGAGAGAGAGAGAGAGAGAGAGAGAGAGAGAGAGAGAGAGAGAGAGAAAGGAAAAGAAATATGATCCTGTGCTTTTTTTGGCCCATGAAACCAGAGAACACTAGAATGGAGGTCATGTATGCTTTTGTATTCTTAGCTCTAGGACTTGGATGACATCAAAGCTGACATCATAGAGGACTTCCGACACTGATGGTTCAAAACAGAGTTTACTCGTTCTTAGCAGATTTGGGATAAACCTGACAGGCTATGATGTTCCTTCTGTGCAGAGGAGCAAATCTCATTTGCCTGTGGTTCCTCTTTTTACGTCAAAATGCTTTCCTTTCACTGTAAAAATGAGATGGGCTGACTCAATTGCCATTGCTTTGTTATGAGAGAGAGACCCTCAAAATGGAGTGTCTCTTCCTCAATGGAGCTAGTGGCAGTGACACACGCCTGGAACCCCAGTACTTGGGAGGCTGAGACAGGAGGATCTCAGGTTTGTGGCCAGCCTCGGCAACTTAGGCTCTCTGCAACTTAGACCCTGTTTCAAAATAATAAAGCGCCAGGTGTGGTGGCGCATGCTTGTAATCCGTGTGCTTGGGAGGCGGAGACAGGAGGATCGCACAGGTTCGAAGCCAATCTCACTGGCTTAAGAGACCCTGTTTCCAAATTAAAAAAAAAAAAAAGTATAAAATAGGTCTGGGAGTGTAGCCCGGAGGTAGATGGGCTTCCAGGAGCTCTAGTACCACCACAATAATAATAATTAATAATAATAATAATAATAATAATAATAATAGGATAGGGCTTGGGGAGAGGTTGTAGCTCAGAGGTGTTCTTGGGTTCTGTCCTCAGTACCAAAAACAAAGAAACCAAAAAACTCTGAATGGGGAAGCTGGACAAATATTCACCGGAGAACGGCTAGCAAGCCCTGGTGACCAGGGTCATGTATACACCCCTTCTGCAGACAAAGAGGTCTTCAGCTGGATCTCAGGAGGCATTCTAAATGCCAGTCAGACCCTTGCTGAACTGCAACACCCAGGCGCCTACATTTCACAATCGCCCTGTGTTTACACAAAGCAAGGGTATCCAAGCAGATTGGGCTGTTCAGCCCAAATGCCTTTAGGACTTGATATTTCTTTCTCTCAGGACTGCTGGGAATCTGTGGGTGGGCTCAGACACACAGAAGAACATGTGTTCCCATGGTTTGGTCACTCTCTAGATGCAAGTGGTAGCCGAGGGAGGCATACACATTCTTTCCTGGCATGAGAAGCCACCGTGTACTCTGCAGCAGGAACGCGCCTCGCTCCAAGAGTAAGCCAGGAAATGTGGCAATTCAAGCTCAAGGCTCCTTTATCAGGCGCCTCTCCTGATACAGTTGTACTTGTGCTCTACCTTTGCAGAGCTGGTCTCGGAAATGCTGATGACCTCTTGGTTTTCTCAGTCTTAGGAAAGGCTTGTTGGGGGAGGACGTTATGTATTGAACACGACTGGGTAGATCTGGCCATCAGAAATGGCTTCATTTCAGGACTTTTAAAAGGTAGATGGTTTAAGAAGTAATTTTTACAAAGCTCTACCCAGACAGACTAATGACAGGAAATGGGAAGAAAGACATGGCATTTGTTTTTGCCTTCAGAGATATAAACACCATGGGCTCTGGAGTCAGATAGCCTGGACTCCAATTTTGGCATCTGACTTTTATATTAGTAAATTGACTCTCTAAATACCTGTATCTTTTGGCTGTTTATTAGATACATACTTAAGTAAATATATGCTATATGATCTCTGTATATTAATTGTATTAAGTCCTTTGAACAGTGGCTGGCACTCAATTAGGATGCAATGTTAAATTTTACTCTCCCGGGGACCTCTCCCCACTGTTTGGGGGGAGCTGTTTTTGCCTTCTAGCTCTTCTTGGCTTAAATCTTCATATTCCTAAAGAAATATTTTTGGCAAATATTATCTCTCAATCTGTGGTTTGTGTTTTCATTAACTTAAAAATCTCTTTTGTAGCCGGGTACAGTGGCGTATGCTTGTAATCCCAGTACTTGGGAGCCTGAGACAGGAGGATCGCAGGTTCGTGGCCAGGCTCAGCTACTTAGTGAGGCCCTCTGCACCTTAGTGAGACCTTGTTTCAAAATAAAGAATAAAAAATAGGACTGGGGATATAGCTTGGAGGTTCAGTCCCCAGAACTGCAAAAAAATCTTTTTTGAGAACATAAATATTAAAATGTAATGAAGTACAGTTTATCAATTTGTTCTTTTATAAGCATGCTTTTGGTATTGTTCTATGGAACAAATCTTTCATAATACAAAGTAACAATATTTTTCTTCCATTTACATAGCCAGGCTTGTGTTTTTTATTATGTGTAGGCCTGTGATTTTTTTCGGGGGGGGGGTTATGTTTTTTATATTGTATATAATATGAAGTTAATTTTTTGCATATTTTTACCCAGTTTTTCTGGCAACCTCTATTGAAAAGACTTTTAAACCTTATTACCTTTGTTACTTTGTCAGTAATTGATTATATATATATATATATATATATATATATATATATATATATATGCGCATTCCTATTTGGCCTCTGAATTCTGTTCAATTATTCTGTTTGTTTTTATAACATTGACTAGTTAATAGAGCTTTATAAAAACTCTTGAAATCAGACAGTATTGGCCATTGATCTCCCAACTTTGTTCTCCTTTACTGCTATTCTGAGTATATTGCATTTCCATATGATTTTAGAATCAGTATGTGAATGTATTTAAAAAATTATTTATATACAAAACATGAAACATGAAAGTAACTCAGTGGTACAGTGCTTGCCTAGCATGTGTAAGACTCTGGGTTTGATCACAATCACAGGAAAAAAATAAAAGCGGTATTAACAAAATATACAGAAGCCATATGCAGGATATATAAGCAATTTTCAGAGCTCAATAAAAAGAAAAGAGGCAACCCAGTTTAAACAGTGAGCAAGCCTGGCATGGTGGCGCACGCTTGTAATCCCCGTGCTTGGGAGGCTGAGACAGGAGGATCGCACAGGTTCAAAGCCAACCTCAGCTACTTAGTGAGGCTCTCAGCAACTTAGTGAGACCCTGTTTCCAAGTAAGGTATTAAAAAAAAATAGGTCTAGGATTATAGCCTGGAGGTAGAAAAGTCCCTGCTAAAACACACACACACACACACACACACACACACACACACACACCACCACCACCACCACCACCACCACCAACAACAACAACAACAACAACAACAACAAAACAGTGAGCAAAAGACTTACTAAGACAACTCAAAGAAAAGAAGAAAAAATGGCAAAAGGATACATGAAAAGATGCTTAATATCATTAGTCATTTGGGGTATACAAATTAAAACTACAATGAAATAACCAACTTACCTTTCAAGAGTGCTAAAATTGAAAACTGAGCATGCTAAGTACTGGTGATTATAGAGAGCCACTGTGTCAGACACTGCTGGTGGATGGGAATGTAAAATGAGGAAGGCTACTCTGGGAAAGAGTTTGGCAATTTTTTAAAATGTGAAACAAATACATATCAGATGGACCATCCATTTCACTTCTAGGCATTCATTCTGCTCCCAAGTAGAAATAAAACCATCCATCCAAGAGGCACAAAGAATGAAGAGGCGTGAGAATGATGAACATTTTATGATCTTATTCACTCTACATGTTGCTGTCAGTCAAGTACCAGGGCACTAAATGAATGGTGGACAGATGCTCTGCACAGTAGCACTTAGTGATTTGATGTATCAGCAATCATGGCTATCCATGAACTTGGCCTACCATTTGCTGTAAATAAACTATGTTAAAAATACATCTTTGTTTAATATTGTTTTTATGTGACATGAGTTCACAGCTTCCAGGAAGACCTGAACTAATAATTTGGAATGCTCTTTCTTTCGTTCTATGCTTTTCTCTTTCTTTCTTTCTTTCTTTCTTTCTTTCTTTCTTTCTTTTTTCTTTCTTTCTTTTTTCTTTCTTTCTTTCTTTCTTTTTTTTTGTACAACTGTTGAAGCCATATTCTCTACACCTGCCTCTGTGCTTCACAATAGTAGTAACAGACTATACTGCCTTGATAACCCTGCATCTGCAGCAGCTTTGGGGCAAACCCATGGGCTGAGAAGATAAAAAAGCATAATCATTTTAATGTTCAGAAGAATCTTATTTCCTCCTCCTCCACCTCCTCCTCCTCCTCCTCCTCCTCCTCCTCCTCCTCCTCCTCCTCCTCCTCCTGGATCCTACTCTGTATTCCCTGATGTCTATGCCATTATCAAAAGAAGCTTGCAATAGGTAATAATGATTATGGAGATCTTAAAGAGACCAAATACTTGCTTTAACTCTTCACTATCCTAAAGTAGAGAAATCCAAGAATTATTATTCTTCCTACTTAAAAGTTCATCTTAGTAGATATTGCTGCACATGTCTGCTACCTTCTTTCTTCGCCCAGTTATTACCACAAGTAGAGTCATCACTAAGCAGTGTTCTCCTCACAGCATAAATAGTTGCTAGCTTCACACTGATGAAGAGGTTTTAACTATATTTTTCTTCTAAAGACTATAAAATAATTCTAAGATAGAGAAAAATCTTGTTTAAATGTATTCTAACTGCTTAGTGGAAAGACATTAGATAAACTGTAAATCACTTCACATCTTGGAACTGAATGCTGACCATGAGTCCATCTTAGTAAGTCTTTGCTGAGAGAAAAAAGGTTCCCATTTTCTTGATAGCTAGGTCATGGTTCCTAAAAACTGAAACAATGTTCAAATCAGTTGCTTTTTACTTCTCCCTGAAGAGGAATTTTTCAGACATTTTTGTAGATCCTTAAACAGTTGTCTTTGGATGGATGTTGGGCAGGATGTATTAATGGCGGACTTCCTACCTCTAGTGCAGAGTGACTGGACATAATGTAGACAAAAAACATGAAATATCACCCACATGTGAAACAAACAATGTTTGTTATACATTTTTTTTCTACTGGCAAAATGTATAACAACTTCTTAAAATGAATTAAAGATGAAAAATGAAAGGCAAGTGGATTGGCTTAACTTTGAATTTTATAAATATTGGTAATTCTATGTTAAATTAGTCCAGTTTAAACAAAACCATCTCTTTGAAAGGTAATTACAATAAAACTATTTTCCCTTGAAGATAATTAGTATGAAAGGGCTAAAAACCTTAAATATCTTTTTTTAAAAAAAATATAACTGTTTAAGCTGAGCATGGTAGTATAGGCTTGTAATCAAAGTACTTGGGAGGCTGAGACAAGAGGATCACAGTTTGCTGACAGCCTCAGGTACTTACTGAGGCCTTCTGCAACTTAGTGAGAACTTGTTTCAAAATAAAGAATAAAAAATAGGGCTGGGGGATGTAGCTTGAAGGTAGAATGGCCCTGAGTTCCATTCCCAGTACTGCAAAAAAAAAAAAAAATTGTTTGACAAAATAATTTCAAAGTGTAACAGATTAATACTTGGTCTGTTGTAACTTTATTTACCATTTAAAAAACATTTTGTTAATGAGGTCAGCATAAATGCATGATTCTCTGTGTATGTTGTTTTAAAAATGAGTAAAATAGGTATAACCAGGAGAAAATATGACAATTACTATGAAAACACTGCCATGCAAACTATATTCTCGTCAAGATTTGTGGGTAAAAGATTAGAATTATATGACATCAAAGTCACTTGCTGAAAATGTTTTTGATGTAGTCACCCATCCATTTTTCTGTGTTTACCAGGACTCTACAACCTGTAATGCATAAAATGATTTTTGTCTTTAGCATATTGTTAAATGGACAGTGTTTGGCACCTTCCTGGCCATTGACAGTGCTGCCAACTCTACTCTCTGGTAACATAGGTGAAAAAATGATGATGCTTTCTTTATCCAACTTCTAGTAAAAACCACCCTCATATGCCAATACCATATATAAATTCTTCCAAACCTAACAGTATGCCCTACTTTTAAGACTTTCTGTTCATGGGTCCTTTTCCCACACTCTTTTAATTGAATTCAAGTCGATTCAAGCCAATCCAGAACACATTTATTGAACATCTACTCTATGACAAGACTGGTTCTAAAAATTCCCTTACCCATCTGGGCCTTGTTATTTAGAAAATGCTTAAACAAATTAAAAATTAATTAATGGAATACAGTGTGGTCTGTACAGCAATACATGCACAGATAGGTCACAGGGGGTCAAAAACTAAAGCATGGGTCAAAGGAAACCTTATAGAGGAAGAATTACTACCACGGAATAGCGAAGGGTGGCTTCATCTAGATGCCAGATAAAGATTCTAGAAAATTCTAGATTCTAGAAGATGTTCTGGGTAGTAGAAATAGTGTGTGCAAAACTTGGAGAAGTAAAGCTGCAAGGATCTCCCTGGTTGTCTGTCTCTCTGCTTCAGTTTACAGAACTTTAATTTTCTTATATCCCATTAGTGCTTTTCTTCCTCATCTCATGATAGCCTTTCTGTTTTCAACTCATTTTTCTTCTAACCTGGTTAAAAAAAAAGAACAACATTTGTAGGACTTACTTAGTGATACATGGCTTCTTCATCCAGAAATCCACTTATTATTATAATTACTTAAAAATAATATCATTGATTGTGGTTTTTGTAATAAAGGCATTTACATATTACAGAAAACTAGGAAATACAGGCAAACATAAAGGTGAAAGTAAAGGTCATGAACCCACACCTAGAAATAACCTCAATGAATATCTTTTGGGCATACTTCCACATTTTCCTCAGACATATAAATATTTCTTGAGTAAAAATTGTAGCCTGTGTGGTGGTGCATACCCACAATTTTAGCTACTTGAGAGGATTTTAGGCTTGAGACTAGCCTGGATAATTTAGTGAGACTTTGTCTCAAAATAAAAAAATAAAAGGGGTCAGGGATGTAGCTCGGTTGTAGAGCACCACTGGGTTCAATCCTCAGTACTGGAAAAAAAAATTGTGGCATGTGATACTTATTCTTGAAAATCTTTTTCAGTTCATGTAACATGGTTATATTTCATAAGTAATAGTTACCTGTCTCATAATTTTTATGGTTGCATGAAATTCTCTTACATGGATATGCCATGATTTATTTAACAAACACTTTATGACAATTATTTTTATTGTTTCCATTTCTTGCTGTGCACTCTTATGTTTGATGTGCCTATTTCATCTCAATATTACACATTACATAACAGCTTGCATTTGTTGATATGTTACTGTGCAATTGTTTTCAAGTTATGTCAGTGTTCTGGTTTGGGTGTGTCCCTGGAATTCAAGTGTTGGTAACTTAAGTCCTAGTCATATGTTAATGGTGGGGTGAGACCTTTGGGAGGTGACTAGTCTACTAGAGGACTCTGCCCTCTTGAATGGATTAATCTACTATGGATCTATGGGTAGATTAATCCACTCATGGATAATGTATTCATGGATTCCTGAGGTAGGGAATTAGCTATCTCAAGAGTGGATCTGTTCTCACCATGTGATATATTGTGCCCCATTTGGACTGCAGAGTTACTACCAGTAAGAGGGCCCCACCCATGTGGCCCCTTGACCTTGTACTTCCCAGCCTCTAGAGCTATAAGAACTAAAGGTTTTTCTTCTATACATAAGTTAGTCTCAGGCATTTTATCATAGCCACAACAATGAAAAAAACAGGCTCAAACAACTAAGATTATGTGTTTTAGGTCTTCCATGAAGTCAAAGCATCGTAGAGGCAGGACCAATTCTTTCTTATTTTATAGGTCAGTTAAAGATACTTATTTTTTATAGTGTCATTTGGCTGCTCAAGTGGGATGGCACGATCTGCCAAGATGACATCCGAATGAGCAGTTGTTGAGGGGTGACCTGCAGATTTTACACATGGCCACAGAGGTTCAGGCCTGTTGGCATGGAAATCAACCGAGACTGGAGCAGAGAAGTGACGAATCCTCTGGCTCAGCTGATGGCTCGGAGAGGTCGCAGTTGACTTAGCACAAAGCTTTAGGAGAGAGGGCTAGAGCTTTAAATTCCAAATTTGCTAGAGATCTTCTCAGGTGGGGAAAGTGAGAGGAAGGGCAAGGCCACAGGGGTAGAAAGCGGAGCGTGTGATCTGTAAGAATGAGAACAAACACAGGTACCTAGAGCCTGGAGAACGCGGGGGGTCATGGTAGTATTTATGCCACTCTTATTACTTGTCTCTCTGTTCAGGATTCATTAGTAGACTAAATTTCCCATTTCTTTTTCCAACTATTTATTTACTTATTTGTTTATTTCTCAATCATCTCCTGCAAATAACACCTGAATGCAGTCACAAGCAATGTGGCGGTCAAGTTTATGCCGCCCCTGCACATCCACTAATCATTGCATTCACCCCTGTTGGCCCAAAACATTTTCTTTGCCTGAGTGGAACCAGTCAGTAGTGACCACCATACTTGTTATCTGCTGCAAAAAATCAGCTCTCTGCCTGTTGGCCTAAATATAAATGAGGGACAAACAAACAGGAAAGAAATTTTATCTGGTTTGTTTTTAGAGACTCAGATGCTGTGTAATCTAAGACCCAGACCTGTGTAACCTAAGTAGGTATAAGGGCTCCAGTCACCAACATGAATTTAGAAATGGCTCTTAAAATATATCATCGATATAACTATTTTGGCAAAAATCTGTCTTCAAATAGAAATACCCTTAGGATAAGAATAACTTGTCATTTTCTAATTGGAAGATGACTAATGTTTTGACTTGTTGATGAGAATGCAGTTTTACAATCGAGGTGGCCAAAAATCTGTTATTTAATGTAGAGGACACAAAACAGCAATGGAGGGACAGTTCATCTTGCTATACGTCACCTTGCTATCTGTACTATATTTGTGGATCCATCAGGCTCCGGAAGCATCTTTATACCTACCCTGGTGAACTGAAGAAGAGTAGCCGCTGCTTTCTTAGGACAGTGGTTCTATGATCTCTCCAGCAAGTATTATAAAAGGCCTCCTTCTTTCTGACTAAAAATGTTATTTCTTCTATGTCTCTATCAAGCTCATGTTTTTCAAGAACTGGGAAGAAGGAGCAGCCCCAGTTTTATCTCTGCTGTCTTCGTCATTGAATTTGCAGATGATTTCAGATTTTAGGGATGAATAAACAGGCAAAGTAAATACGGCCCCCACCTCCCAAGACCATTTCTCAATAGCCCGTCAGCTTGCTAATGGGATAGTATACGGCAGGGAGGGGAACTGGCTCAGAGTCTCCCTGTTCTTCTTGTTCCCTTGTTGTGTATAAAAATTCCACATGTACAACAATATGGCTTCTCCCCTTTTCCATTTTTTTTTTATGATTCCACCAAAGCTACATGCTCAATAAAGATGATTTTATAGCCCGGGGAGGTGGGATTGAAATAGGCGATTAGGAAGTATCTGGGCACTAACTGAATAAAATCCTAATATTCAGGAATAACACAGAAAAGAAAATACAAAGGGCAGGGTTAAGGATGACACTAAAGAAAGTAAGAACAAAGAGCCCCAAAATACTAGAGATGGCATGTTGGACCAGTGAGCTCTTTTAATGACAGTTGGTAGAACATGATGTATTTATTAACAAAGCCCAGAGGATTTAGTCAGTATCCAGATAGTTAAGTTGGACTAATATAAGATGGGTGGGAGGTTGGTCTGGAAATTGACTAGGTTTCTTTCAAATGTTAAATTCTGATTCTTTGGCCTTCTTATATTAGTGCTCATGCTATGTTTTTCTTAATTTAAAATCTCCAATTAGCTCTTCAATTATAGATGTAGTAAAATGCTTCCCTAATTTGCACTTTTAAACACTAAATACTACTTTGGTACAGGCAGTGAGCAGATAAACAGGTACCTTGTTGATGAGGGTACTTGGCCTGTGTCAATAATACTTTTTTTTTTTTTTTTGCAGTACTGGGGATGGAACCCAGGGGCATTGTACTGATAAGAAACACCCCTAGCCCTATTTTTTATTCTTTATTTTGAAACAAGGTCTCACTGAGTTGCAAAGGGCCTCACTAAGTAGCTGAGGCTGCCCTCAAACCATGATCCTCCTGTCTCAGCCTCCCTAATGTTGGTATTACAAGCGTGTGCACCACACCCAGCAAATATCTTATCTTGCAGAGCGTGCAACATTTATGTTAAAGCATCCGTTCTTCTATGTGTATGTTTTGTGCATTACCATCGAGTAAAATAGCCTCATCTATAATTTGGAAAATATTTAGCAACTGCATTCTCAAATACAAAACATGACTCTAAGTAATCAGTTCTGATTTCTGAAAAATCATCCAAAAAACAAAACAAAACAAGACAAAATGAGTCCCATTATTCCATAGTATTATTATAATGGTGAATGCTGATTATCTTCCCATTTTAATTGACTTGTCCTTCTTCAGACATTAGAAGTACAGTCTATACACTTCTGAGAAGAACTTGCAATAACTCGCCTCATAACAGAGCACTGTCGAACTCAATCTTCTAATAAAAGCCCGGAAACAGACAGTTTTTCTAGAACTTTGTTACTTTAAGTCCATAATCTAGAGAAGTGTATGCATTCACTGTCACTCTTCGCAGATACCTAAGGTACTTAGTCTGACGAATTCTCATTCACTCACCACCTACCAGTCTTTTCTAGAACCTTCCATTCCCTATGGAGATTAAAACCTTAACAATACTAATATAACCTTAGTCTGCTTTGAGCTGCTCTAACAGAATACCACAGACTGGATAATTTATAACGAGAAGAAGCTTATTGGCTCACATTTCTGGAGGCTGGGAGGTTCCAGATCTTGATGTAGGCTTCTTGAGGGCCTCTTGCCCTGTCCCCCCATGGCAGAAGAGCAACGAGAGTGGGAGAGCCTCAGATTGCGTTTAATTAGTCCTTTCATAAAGAACTCACTTCGGCCATAACCAACCCACTTCCGCAGTAAAGACACGAATCCACTCATAACAGCAGTTCCCCTAAGATTGAAATACCTCTTAAAGGTCCCACCCCTGAATACTCTTCAAGCAACCAACACATTAACTTAGCTGAAATCATCCAAACCATAGTAAACACATATTTTATTCTGACCAATAGGTGCTAGGGGGTTATACTGTACAAATATGGATTCCTTAAAAGATGGGGTAAGATCTTTTCAGTGGCAAAAGGGAAGGCATAGGTGAAATGGCAGGAGTTAAAAATGGGTGAACTGGGCCTCAAGTTCTGGTATGCAAAACAATCTCCTGGGCAATTGGTATGATATGGTAAAACGTGATGATTCAAGGATCACATTTTTAAAAAATCAACTAAAGGTTTAACAGGAAATTTGTAAAAGCAAACACTGCCAAGACTATACGTAAAGGTGAAGTATTCAAGGCAAAATTTGAGAGTTATTGGTTCAGAGGTCACGAGTCAACCTACTATTAATGGAGATCAGTAGGAAGAAAAAAAGAGGAGATGATGGGGCCTGTGGCCACGTTGGTGGTGGTGAGGATAGAGTAGCTGCTGTTTCCTGAACTGTCCTAGGTTTTGTACATTCGTTTACTTTTTTTTTTTTTTTTTTGGTACTGGGGATGGAACCCAGGGCATTCTACACCCCCAGCCCTATATTTTTATTTTTTATCTGAAAACAGGGTCTCACTGAGTTGCAAGGGGCCTAAGTAGCTGAGACTGTCCATGAACCACGATCCTCCTGTCTCAGCCTCCCAAATGCTGGGATTACAAGCATGCGCCACCACGCCCAGCTTCATTTACTATTGATTGTCTGTGTAAACAGTAAGAGGTGGCTTGGCATATAAATATAATGTTTTATCCCATAACAATCCTGAGAGATATTGTCTCAAAAAAAAATTAAGTGGAATCGGTTAGCAGTGGCTGTCAGTAGAGCAAATGTTGACTGAGACCTTTCAGAGAGCAAAAGGAGCTGGTGAGAGGCAAAGAGACTAATAATCTATACCTACAACTCTGCAAATCTCAACATCTATAGGTCTGCATACACGCCCACTCTTAGAAGCCTAATCCAGTCATTGTTTACATTGTTTAGGAGTATTCATGGACATGCCGTATTTCCAAGCTTAACGTCAAACCAGGCATGATTAGGGGGAGAAATTGTTAAAAGAAATAAATATTAAAAAAAAAAACAACCAAGAAGAGCAGGGTAAACTGGTTCTCCAAATATAGCCTCTTGGGAGAGAAAGGAGGAGCAGAGTTTCCCTGGCCAAGTTTCACTCTGGAAACCTCCAGTTCAATGTAACCACAGCAGCAGCTCTGGCGAGGACGCTGGTCCCTCCCGGCCAACACAGCGAGGGAGGAGCCCTTTTTTTGACAATGAAAACCCTTGACAGAGTTTGGTGAGAACAACATGAGCTCACTCCCTAAAAAAGGTCTCAGGTTTCAATAGAAGTGTAAGTCATGAAAAACATATTATTCACCCAGTGCTTCATTTTGAACCCAAGTTATATGTAAGATGTCCTTTTATGAAGCTGAATACATAATTTGGGCGATTTAGAGGTTGTCTAAAGATAAAGTTAATTGACTGGGGGAAGGGTAGTATGATTTATAATCCACAAAATATTCTGATGAAACTAATGGAACTCCATTCTGGGGAAGTGGTGAAACCTGAGCCTTGATCTGGTTACAACTAGTATAAGCTTTTTCTGTTTATATTACTATTGATTTTTCTGTTTATATTACTGTTGCTGTATGTGCTATGTTACTATTAACTACAGACTTTCTCACCAATGAATGAGAGCTTAAACCTGATCCATTTGCAAGATTCTGCCCAACTCAAATAGGCAATGCTTCTGATTGATTAATTGTTGATAGGAGATCTGGTTGTCAAGTGGATTTAGGTTGCAGGCCATTATAACTTGCATTCTTTAGGAATGTTAGCAGTTCCCTTAGGCTGGTTCTAATAGGGATGAGTAGCACATTGAGAGAAGGGGAAGACCCTCTGGCTGCAGTGTTGAGAACATTCTGTAGAACATAAATACAGAGCTAGGAAGGAGGCTTTGACCAGGGTGATTTGGCAGAGGTTTTGGGAAGTAATCAAATACATTATGAATGTATGGCCAGTGTGATTGGTCTATGGGGTTAATGAGGGTTGTAGAAGAAAGAGGAGTCAAAGATAATTCCATAGAGTTTGGTCTTAACATCTGTAAGGATGGAGTTGACATTTATTGATAGAGAATCCCATGTAGGCAGCGGGGTTGGGGGAAGAACAGCCTAGTTTTATATGCACTAATTAGAGATGTCTACTAAACATCAGAATGGTGATATCAAGTAGGTAGTTGGATATATAAATCTAGAGTTCAGAAGAAGTGTTCATGATGAAAATATAAATTTGGGGGAGTTTTCTTCTCCACATGAATGGTATATAAAATTGAAAGGCTGGATTACAACGTCTAGGGAGAGAGTATATCTAGAGAAGGGGCCAAGGTTCAAGGTCTGTAACACTTCAGTGCCTAGAGGTTGGGAAAAAGAAAGAGGCTGCCAGAGAGAGAAGAGAGGCCAGAGAGAAAAGGAAGTCAAAGGAAGACATTCTTTTAAGTAGCAAAAAGAGGATATGCTGGTCAGGTGATGTTAATAGGCATGGGCTGAAAGAAACTTCACAAAGAAGGAAAAAACCATTTAAAATAGAAAGTACATTATCTACCTCATCTCGTGCCTTTGGACAGCAAGTACAAGAAAGAAAAGAGAGTTTTAAATTTGATATATTCAAAGTATAGACACCTATTGACTTGGGTTAAAACATTATAAACTGCTTTTAAATTTAGTCAGTTACGGTACTAGCTACTAAGTCCTCTAGAATAGAAATTTTGCTTTTTGTTGTTTTGGGTGCCTTGATAAAATTAATATAGCTACCCAAAATGTCTGCCTTTCCAAGTGGAAGAACACCGTGTAGAAGGATCTTTCCAGGTCTCTAAAGACAAAGTTTCCCCTCTTTTTCTTATGTATCATGTAAATATATTTCTGGATTTCCTTGTAAATAAGATACATGAAATGAATGGCGAACTCCATAACAGAATGCCGCTTGATGGGCATAGCTCTTGGTGGCATGCCCAAAGCTCTCTGAGCACTCTCTTCCGCTAGCACATTGATGCTGAGGTCTTCTACCCTCTTTGTATCTCTGATGTTTTACCCCTGAAACATCCAGGTAGTCTGTGAGATCATCTGTATTTCTTCACTTCCCCAATTGTGGGCAGTCAACAGCTTTGACAGCCACCTGGAAATGGATTATGGGTCTAATTTTCTCACTTGCCTATTTGTTGCGTAGGAACCAAACAACTTCCCACCAGGGTCATTCCAACTCGTCTCTCTATTCTTTGATCCTCTTTGCCTGAAGATTTCAGAATTTTATTTACAAGAATATTTTTGTGTTTCCTCAGAGAGGATGCTCTTCTAGGTGGCTCTAGAGAAAAAAGGTCACGGGAAAGAATAGATTATTTAATAACATCATTATTAATCTTCAATTTTCTACGGCCAGATTATACAACTAATTTAGCCAATTATCTGATATTTGAAATCACTGGATACTTGAAATTCTTGCTACTCAGGTATGCAGATCCTATTTGCATATGTGCATGCCATGGGGATAACTTGGTAGAAGACACTTTCTGCTACGTTAAGCTGCATGCTTATTTTTATTATGATATTGTTATAATATTAACATTAATTTATATGAAAAGATGCTTTTATTTTTGCTGCTTTTTGTATATTATCATTATTCAAGAAGCATGGATTATTTCTTGATGACTTTTCTAATTTAACAATAGATCCTTGGAGATATCAGTTCTAGGTAAAGACAATAAGCATTTAAAAAATGACTTCATGACTATACATGATTTTTTTCCCCTAGAATGTGTCCACAAATTGTAAAATCGGGCACGTCTGGAGGGCGAGAGAACCCTGCTTGCAAAGGAAGACACTGATTCGCCTGCACTGTGGGCTGTCTAAATAGATCAGGTGGTGGTAACGTAGCATGGTCTGATTTTGAAGTGACTTTGATTTAATTGTAAGTGCCATATCCTCTGGACATAATACTTATCACTCTTATGTTTCTAAAAATAAATTTTTATATAAATTTAAATTTTAAACCTTTTAAAAATAATTTTTATATAAGAGTTGCAAAGTCAGAACAGAGAATCCCAATAAACTCTTCACCTATTTTCCCCAGATGTTAACATCTGACCTAATAGTGGTAATCATTTGTCATGATTAAGAACTCAGTTATATTACTACTAAACTAGAGACTTCATCTGGATTTCACCATTTTTTTTCACTAGTATATCTTTTGTATTCCAGAATCCAATGCAGGAAACCAAATTTCATTTAGAACCTTGCCTTTTAATAAAAATTAGGACAAAGAGCTGTAAAGACCCTAGAACAAATACATTAAAAAAATTGAGATTTTTCATCTAGAAGAATAAACAGAAATAGTATAGAGGTAAGCCCTGGAAAAACCTTAACTTGAAAAATGTAGCCATAATTATGTTTTCTTTCAAGCAGTTTATATATGTTTTTGATGTATTTGTTGGGACAGCTCATATTTCCCTTTATTATCAGGATCCAACAAAGGTTCTTTGAAGTCAAATCATTTTGGGAACTCTTTACTATGGTATCCTCTTAGACTCAAATGAAGGACAGCACTTCCGAGAAATTCAGCCGCAGCATCTCAATGAAACTTTGTGTAGGATATTCTGGATAATAGTTACCGGGTGTTAACTATTCTCCTAGGTTATCCTTTTACCCTTGAACTGTGGCCTCATTAGTTACTACAGTTTTCTCATTGATTAATTAATCAATTCAACCAAAACACGCATTGAGAACTAGCTATGTGCTGAACACTGCAATGAGCTGTCTGGACACCACAGTCTTTCAGATGGACTCAGACAAGATTACTGGGTTTTACTGTGTGGTGAGTAGGTAATAATGAGACATTCCTAGATTGCTATGGAAATAACCACAGAAGACACACATGACAGAAAGGAAACTCATGTGAAAGATGTGGTGGCTTGTGGTCCCATGAGAAGACTCAGGTCTTCTGAATGCTCTGGTCAAATTATAGCACAAGCTCTGGCAGGTATGGGAGGAACTGGGGTGGATGTGTATGGGACAGGGGTCCTAGAGTGGCAAAGGCCTTGGGTGTCAGCCAAGGGGTCTGAACTCATCACGAAAAAGATGGGTAGTCAGGGATAATGACTGTGCTTCGGAAACATCAGTGTAAAGAGTGTATTGTTGGTGGAAAGAAGGTGAGACAGCCAGGCAGTAGGAGCTGTGGGGTTCTATTGGTTTAGGCCAAAATCCACAAAGACCTCCTTCCTTTTCTTTACTTTTAGCAATAGGCTGATGGGAGGCTAAGACAGGAGGATCACAGGCTAAAGGTTAGTGTACAGTGACTTAGACCCTATTTCAAAATAAAAAGTAAAAGTGGCTGGGGTTGTTGCTCAGTGGTAGAATGCCCCTGGGTTCAATCTCACACACACACACACACACACACACACACACACACACACAGTTGAAATACTACTTCCTTTGAGAAGGTTTTTTCCCCCTGCTGCTCAGACATATCTAGTCACTTAATCCCATAGCTCTTTGTTCATAACTCAATTATAATATTTATCATGGAGTGCTGTAAGGACTGTTTTTCATGTCTGTCTCCTTTCCACAATGAGTATCTATAGGTCAGGGCCTGTGTCTCATGCATCTTGGCATCTTCAGCATTTGGAACAGTGCCTGGATAGGCATCTGCTCAAATATCTCAACAGTTGAAAATAAATAAGCCAGGCACAGTGGCATATGCCTGTAATGCTAGTACTTTGGAGGCTGGGACAGGTTGATCAAAGACTCGAGGCCAACCTCAGCAACTTCGTGAGACTCTGTTTCAAAATAAAAAAGGAGCTGGAGATGTAACTCAGAAGTAAAACTCTCCTGGGTTCAGTCTCCAGTATAAGTCAGTCAGTCAGTCAATCAATCAATCAATCAATAAATCAAACAATAAATGGAATAAATAGCCAATTACGGGCAGGATGCATAAGAAAGTTGACCTTTCTCTTGAAACTGAACAATCAGTATTACCCAAATTAATTTTTGCAAAATTCCATGTACAACCATTTAATTAGCTCAATTGAGGAAACAAGGAAATGAGACCCAATTAAAGAAGAAATTGTAAGTCTTTAAGCAATTGAAATGGATGACAATTGCTTGGTCATGTTGTAGATGATCCAGAGTTGTTTTTAGTAAGAAAGAGAAGTGTAAGGATGCAAACTTGTAGAATATATTCTAAAAGCAGATTTGTATAATTTACCTCAATTGTATCTGGACAGAAATTTTTTTAGTTCTGAAGATTATATAATATTTATAAGTAACCGAGTATCTTATTTTATTGAAGCTATGTGTTTTTATGGGCAATAAATGAAAACAATAGATACTTGGCAGGGCCCATCTTCTACCAGTGAAAGACTAGGTTGTTTTAGACCAAGTCTTCCCACTGTGAACAGCTCAGGAGCTAAACAAAGTATTAAAAAAAATTAGAAATCTGAAATCGGTGCAGAACCAGGAAGGCAATGGGGAATAGTGGAGTCAAGATTTGAGAGAAGATAATATCTGTAGAGGTTGTTTTAGTTCATTTTCTGTTGCCATATCAAAATACCAGAGACTGGGTGCTTTATAAATAATAGAGGTTTGTTTTAGCTCATGTTTCTGGAGGCTGGGAAGTTTGAGAGCATGGTTTCAGCATCGGCTCAGCTTCTAGTGAGGTTCTTCTGCTGCTTCAACTCATGATAAAGTACAGAGGGCACGTGTTGCCTGGGGAGGAAGCCAATGAGAGGGACAACCTTGCTTGATAACTAATTTAGTCCCATGAGAATTGCATTCAGACTTGTAAAAAGCCCCATCACCTCTCAGCACCGTTATATTAGGAATCAAATTTCAGCATGAGTTTCAGGGAAGGACAAAACCTATTCAAGCCATAGTGGAGGTGAACCTGGTATTTGAGTTTACTTCTTCTCTAAATATAGTTGCTGATTCTAAGTGCTGTGGCTTAGAAGATGGAAACAGAGAGCTTTGAACACTCATGGAGTTGAAAAACCCAAAATTAGAGGCTAGTGTTTGCCAAG
The DNA here is from genome assembly GCF_963383645.1 of Muscardinus avellanarius. Classification (NCBI taxonomy): domain Eukaryota; kingdom Metazoa; phylum Chordata; class Mammalia; order Rodentia; family Gliridae; genus Muscardinus; species Muscardinus avellanarius. The sequence continues at coordinate 76,732,544 of NC_137800.1, read as the reverse complement.
GAGTCAAAATCTTGGTGAATACCTCAGGCGATCTGTTTAGTCCCAGAAAGGCTATACCTAGTCACAACACTAAACTGGAATAGACCAATTCTGAGAGGAACTGAAGCCTAATTTTAAATAATTTCCAATCACTGATTGGATTAAGGTGTTTTGAGGTATGAGTGCCCTAGCCTAGTTGTCTGCCAAAACTATATGCATATTCTCTCTGGAGGAATATAGCATTGTTCAGAATCTCTCGACTGTTTTCTTATAGAATGCCTGGCAATAGAAAAGTAACCAGGCAAACAAGAAGACAGGATGTAGCCAAAAATCAAAAGAAAATAGGCAACAGAAACAGGCCCATAGTGAGAACCAGTTCAGGGACAGATGCTAAAATGACCACTTGCATTTTAAGAAATTAAAATCCAGAGAACTAGAAATGATAATAATGAAAGAAAATTTCAGAATTAAAACAACTAATGAGCCATACAAATATACCCCCACACGCATACCTACACACACACACACAGAGTCAAATTTTGAGCCCTGCTTTAAACATATACAAAGTTAGATTTTAAGCATTACTTTAAACATTCTGAGTGCCAATGTAACATAATGGTATCAATGAAATAAATTGCAGATGGCTTTTGTTTATAGTATAACAACTAACTTGGCATAAAAATAAAAATTTTTATAGGCAACAAAAGATAGTAAATATTACAGATAAAGATGAAAGAAAGAAAGAGGGAAGAAGGAAGGAAGAAGGAAGGAAGAAGGAAGGAAGGAAGGAAGGAAACTCAAGTTCAACAATGAATTGTATCTTTGGTAGCTCTTACAAATATGAACTAAATAATCAATGGTCCCAACTCACTGAGAAGTCTTGACAAGAAAATGCTGAGTGGCAGGATAGCAGGTTCCACAGTCTATGGAATCAAGTAAATTTCAGTTTGGCTCCCGGAACTGTTTCTAACTGAGTAGGTGACCTTGTAGCAGTTATCAGACTGGCCTTCAGAGTCTTCACTTCTAAAATATGGATAATATTTGATTTGTTGTAGCTACTAAAGAAATTAGAAAAGCATAGAAAATTCTCAAGAACACTATGCCCTAGAGCAGCCATGACTGTTCCCACATGGAGTTACCGGCACAGAGAGGGTCTGTACCCAGTTCCCTTTCCCCTGCACCATGCAGAGCTCTTTCCATCCTGTTGGTCTCAGACACATGAATTTCTTTGTTCTCTTTGCTTTTCCTCCTCTTATTTGTTTTACTTTAAGAGAGAAATGTAGAATTTATGTCATGTAATTAACTACCATTATCTGGAAGTGAGTACATTTTAAAACATCACTGACTTAAATGTATTCTGAGAGTACCCCAAAACTGACCTTTTTACTTAGCCTACTAAGTATGTCAAGCAGAAAACATCAGCCTGGGTTTTTTTGTTTCAGCTAAAAATCTATGAAGTTTCAACTTCCTTCCCAAGGAGAGAGGGTTAGGGTTGTGGCTTTATTTTTTGTGGCTGATAGCCTTCTTTGTGATAAGCAAGACCACTAAGCAGAACCCTGAGTCTTTAGCAAGACCCCAAACCCACCTAGTCCATGCTAAAAATCCAGCCAGAGAAAAGCTCTCGAACTCATTACCAGAAGCTTTATTTGGAGGTCTTTTTTTTTTTTTTTTTTTTTTTTTTTTGTACTAGGGATTGAATACAGGGGCCATCTATCTCTGAGTGTCACCCCAACCCTTTATATTTTTTATTTTGAAACAGTGTCTCACTAAATTGTTGAGGCTGCTGGCCTTGAATCTGTAATCCTTCTGTGTCAGTCTCACAAGTACTGGGATTATAGATGGGTACTACCACCTTCCAACTGGCCATTTTTTTTCTTCAACATTTTCTTTTAAGTATAAATTAAAAAAAATTTTTTTTTGCAGTAGTGGGGATTGAACTCAGGGACATTCTACCTCCAAGATACACCCTTAGCCCATTATTTTGTTCTTTATTTTGAAACAGGATTTCACTAAGTTGGGAGGGCCTCACTAAGTAGGTAAGGCTGGCCACGAACCTGTGATCCTCCTGTCTCAGCCTCCTAAATACTGGGATTACAAGCATGCACGATCACACCTGGCTTATAATTTTTACTAGGCTGTACCATATCGAAAAACAAACATCCTGACATATAAAAAATTTAGAAGTACAATGTCTATATTACAAATCATCTTAAAATACTCTTCATGGATGAAATGCTACTTAATAAGCACTGTTTATCAAGTGACTTTCACTAGACTAGCAAAGAATTTTTATATAAAATACATATGAGCACTTTTAGTTTTCAGTGTATGTACTTCAAATATTAGTACATACAAGAAGTTTAATGTTTGCTTCCTTAATATGAAGAAAGTGAACCTTTGTTCTTTATAGACTATTAGACATTATGTACCTGATCTGTCTTTGAATATTTTAGGACTTAATTTCAACACTTATAAGGATGGTTTTCCTCCAAGTTGACATAAAAAATGGTAGTATTCTGAAAGAATGGAGTCTTGTATTATTTTGAGCACGAAGTTTGTTTTCATAATATTCTTTTTAAATATTAAAGACAACCTACTCTACTGAACTGAATATCCCTATAAAAACTTTTATAAACTTAAGTAAACAAAATATGTTTCACAGTTTTGTTTCATCATCAGAAAATAAAGCATCCTTTTTTTAAAAAAAAAAAACTGCCTATTGCTTCTTGTTGCAAATAAAGTTTTAATTCAATAGCTATGCATTGACCACTTTGTAAAACCAGATATTTTGCTGTGGCCACAAAGGCTGTCCAGATGTCCCAATCTCTATACTTAAGAAGTTTGTGGGTTCAGGTGTTCTGAGAGTTTTGAAGAAAATGTCCTCACAGCTTAGTTATGTTTTTTGTGTTCTGCTTCTCCTTTTTCTTCTCTTTTCTTTCCCTTCTCCTCCCTGCCTCTCTTTTTGTCCTCTTTTAAAAATAAATTTATTGTTTAGAACAGTTTTCAATTTTCAGAAACATTGGAAATATAGACTTCCAATAGACTTCCATACTTAGTTTCTCCTATTACATTTCAGAATTGATTGAATATTCATCTTCTGCCAGACATAATCACAATAGCAGTGTTCACAGAGTTTTGTGCCTTTCTTTAGTAATTTAGTATGTTATATGTAGTTCAAATAAATAAACAAATACTAGTAGGGTGTGTGTGTGTGTGTGTGTGTGTGTGTGTGTGTGTGTGCGTGCATGTGATACTGAAAAATTGAACCCAGGAGCATTCAATCTCTGAGCTACATTGTCAGACCTATTTTATTTTTTATTTCAAAACAGGGTGTTACTAAGTTGCCAAGGGCTTTTCTAAGTTGCTGAGGCTGACTTCAAACCTGTGACCCTCCTGTCTCAGCTTCCTAAGTATTAGGGTTACAGGCATGTGCCACAATGCCCAGCTCTGAAACATCATAACCATCACCACCACCACCACCACCACCACCACCACCATCATCATCATCATCACCACCATCATCATCATCATCATCATCATCATCATCATCATCATCTTTAGATGTTCTCCAATGTCCTTATTCTGTTCCAGTATCCCATCTAGTCTACCACATTATATTTAAAAATCATGTCTCCTTAAGAATTCTCTTGGCTGTGACAATTTCTCAGACATTGTTTTTACTATCTTGATCATTTTGTATATTTTGTTTTTGTTTGAAAACAAAAGAAGAACTTGGTCACAGGCTGCAAATCATACTCTGTGCTTTTTTGTCCCGTTGAGGCAGAATTCCCACGCATGGAGATAGCCCTCTGGTGAGGGCTGTGAAGGATTTTCTCAGTGTGTCTCCAGCCGTGCCCTCATCCTGGTCTTGGCTTTGCTCCAGACCCTCTTGCCTGGCACCTCCAGGCAGCAGCTGTATTTTCGGACCACTTTCCTGTCTCTGAGCTGTGATGTTTGGCCTCTTCAAACCTTTTCCATTCCACTGCTGCAGTCTCCCCAGCTTCCAAATATTTCTTTGTACCCCGAGTCCTAATTGCTTCTTTTAATTAGCAATGAAGTACACAATTTATCAAGCAGAAATCTTGTACCTCCTTACTCAAAGGCAGAGAGAGACTATGTCTTCAAAACCCACAGTTGTTGGCTCTCTGCTTGCTGGAGAGGAAAGGAGTTGCTTGCATTCTATCCAGCGTCTAGAACTCCTAGTAATTCCTACTGCAGCAAAGAAAAGACAAAATGCTCGAGTTTACATTTCAGAGTTGGTTGAATGTCCATATTCTGCCAGACATAATCATAGTATCAAAGTTAGTGTTAACAGAGATTGTGTCCGATGCCAGAGAAGGGAAACTAAGTCTGTTACTTTAGAAAAAGAAGAGGAAGAATAGGAGATCTGTAGAAGGCTTCTCATGGGTAATATCTGAACTGAGTTTTCAACAGTGTGTGGGGTCAGCGTCAGCTTCCCAGGTAGAGACCCAGGGGCATGAAGTAACATCGTTCATTCAAGGAGCTACCAGGGGTTTTGGACTGGTATAATATAAAGGGACTAGGAGGGCACATTGGGCAGATCAGTTGGAAAAGGTAAGCATAAATTAAACAGATTGCAAGGTGCTTTTCATATCACTTTAAGTTCTTAGAATGCTGTTGAATGCTGCGAGAGTCAGCTACCTTGGTGGCAGAGAAGTAGGGTTCAAGATCTAGACCAGAAAGTTAGGATGAGGAAGAGAGAAGTTAGTGTATCCAGGGAAGAGATCTTCCATCCCAAATGGGACTTCTGGGAACGGGCTGGCAAAGGAGGGCAGTTAGATCCTGACTCACAACAAATGCACAAGTTCGTAGCTTGCTGAGCCTCTGAGTTGACTGGGAGTTGGTCAGGCAAGATTTAAGACTAGGTTATATGAGCCCTTAAGACTGGCTGGCTGGACCGAGATGCTTCTTGGTCAAAGAGAAGTCCCAGAGGCTATTTGCCCTCTAGTGGCAACCACAAAGCATTTTATACTTTGCCTGAGACAAGACTAGGGCATATAGCACAGAAAAGATCAGGTGAGGAAGCTAGCGGCCACTGTACTTCAGGAAGCTATTTGAATTAGTATTTAGATTTACTAGATACACAAGCATAAGAGGAATTAATTGAAACAGGAAAAAATGTTATTTAACAATAAAAATATATCATACAGCCGGGTGTGGTGGTGCACACTTGTAATCCCCGCGCTTGGGAGGCTGAGACTGGAGGATCACACAGGTTCGAAGCCAGCCTCAGCTACTTGGTGAGGCTCTCAGCAACTTAGTGAGACCCTGATTCCAAATAAAATATAAAATGGATCTGGGAGTATAGCCCGGAGGTAGAAAGCCTCTGGGTTCCACCTCAGTACCCCCCCACAAGTATATATATAAATTATTATATATATAAATTATATATATCATACATACCACTAGGTTATATCACTTTTCATTGTAATTATGTATTTAGTATGATTTTCAGTATCATGTTGAATCAGATAGGATAGAATTACTATTATGTCATAAATAACATCTTTAAGATTCTTTAATGCAGTGACTTATTCTAAATGCACAGCATAGGAATATATTTGGAGGTAGAGAAGTCTGTTTTCCTGCAGATATGAGAATTGATTTTAGGTTCTGATCTGTTCGTATAGATTCTACATGTGAAGAACTTTGGTCACACCGTTTCCAAGCACCTGAGGATGTGGCTCAGTTGAGACATTGCGTAGCATGTGTGAGGCACTCAGTTTGATCCCCAGCACCACAAAACCAAACCCAAACCAAACCAAACCAAACCAAATTAAAGAGTTTCTAGTTTATTTTTTTCTTTGCTTCCCACATAAGTGGTTTATATCCTACTGAAAGACTTTGGTATCAGTTTTCAATCTTTCAAATATACAGTCTTTTGAGAAGTGATGCACTCTCCTGACTTGGCTAAAGGCATTCCACAGAAACCTCTCATTATTTATTTATAAGGGTGAGTCTCTAGAATCAGGTAACAGGACCACGGGTCTACGATGGCCTCTACACACATGCATACATTCATAATTGATACAATGGTCTATACTAGTGTTACAGCTCGAAAAAATCTAAGGTTAGATCTCTGGGAGAGCAAATCATGTCATTTTTGTTAAGAAATAAATAAAAGGCCTAAGTTGAAAAGTATCCCAAATGAGGTGTGTGTGGACTGGGTAGAGGGAGGATAGTGACGTGGAAAGCAGAGAGAAAGCAAACTGGGAAGAGAACCCATCTGGACTATTTTGAACCATGCCTTGCTGAGAAAGTGATTTTTCATTTCTTTCTGCAGCCCTCTCTCTTGTTGGCACAGGTTAATGATTGACCAGGTTAGTCTTTTCTTGCTGGCAGTTGGGCCCTCAAAGGAACTGAAAGTCTTTGAGAAACAATGGGATTAAACTGCCTTAGGAAATTCTGAGCTGAACATCAAACAGGCAGGTGAGGTTTTTCCTGGAATGTTTCTGCCCTGATTTCTTTCTCTTGGAAATGAAATCGATCTCATGAGAGAGTTCTCCTCCAAAGAGTGGATGACTAATGAGAAGGATGCAGAGTTACTAACCAGGATTTTTACCCTATGTAAAATAGAGGGGAACGGACAGATTACATGCATATAATATAATGCTATTTTTCTATACACATACAATATATGTATATAGACATTTTACATGTAGGAAGTCATCTAATTTTGCTCTGTAAAATTGGGATTGTCTCAGGTTGGTGAAATTGTGGGTAATCTTAGTTTTTCCTCTTTACATTTTTAGTCATTTATATTTGTAAAAATATTTTATAAAACAAAGATAGCAAATGTTTTCTTAAAACAACAAACTATATTGTGTTGTAGTTAGCTGCTTTTAAATACTAAGTGATTAATTTGGGTTTTAAAAATTATTTGGGTTTTCTAGCTACTAGGGGAGCTAGAAAAACTATCAGTGAATACGAATTAGATTTTAGAGGGGCATAGGTTTTTAATATACATTAAAGCAATCAAAAACTGTTAAAGATTGGGTTTTTGTCACAATTCTTAAAGACATACCAAACTCAAAAAAATAAATTGCTCAGCAGAGTGCCAAGAACAAGGTAAGGATTTAAAAAATATAAGTATTATTATTAGTATATTAATTTATTACAAATCCATAAGAATAATTCTTCAAAATAGAACAGAGAAAATGAATATAGTCCTGATACAGGTAATGTCTAGTAAGCATATGGGAAATTCAAACTAATACCTATAGAAATGCATCTAAAATATTAGAGAGATAATTTTTTAGCATATCTAATGTTTATATTTCATAATATAAACAATTTTTTTCTTTTTCTTTCTTTCTTTTTTGCAGTACTAAGGATTGAATCTATGGGCCTTCTGCCCATGAGCTACACCTCTAGCCCTATTTTTTATCTTTATTTTGAAGCACGGTCTCACAAAGTTGCAAATGGCCTCACTAAGTAGCTGAGGCTGGCTACCAACCTGCGGTCCTCGTGTCTCAGCTTCCCAAGTACTGGGTACAAGCATGCACCACTGTGTCCGGCTTAAGCAAAGATATTTTTATGAAAAAAGATAATTTAGTTGAGTGCAGTGGTACACACACATAATCACAGTGCTTGGGAGGCTGAGACAGGAGGATTATAGGTTTGAGGCCAGCCTCAGCAATGTAGCAAGACTCTGTTCAAAATAAACAATAAAAATAGGGTTGGGGGTACAGCCTGGAAGGTAGAACATCTCTGGGTTTAATCTCTAGTCACACGCACGCACGCACGCACGCACGCACGCATGGTCCAATACTGACAAGACTGACAAGGTCTCAGAGAAATGCATATTTTTATACCAGGCAAAGTCATAAAATGAACTGGTAATAACATTCAAGATAGTGTTTTGTCTGTAATTTTTTTAAAACCTCAAAAAATATTTATATCATTCAACCTGGAATTCTATGCCTAGGAATTTAGAATTTATCTTAAGGATATAATCAGGAATGTTAACGTGCACTCTTTAAAAGACCCAGTAACTTCACTTCTAGAAATGTGTTCTACAAGCTGGGTATGGTGTTGCATGCCATAATCCCAGTAACTCGGGAGGCCGAGACAGGAGGGTCTCAGGTTGGATGCCACGCTCAGCAAACTTAGTGAGACCCTGTCTCAAAATGAAAAATGAAGAGGGCTGGGGGGTGGCTCGGTGGCAGAGCACCCCTCGGTTCAATCCCCAGTACCACAAGAAAGAAGGGAAAGAGGGAAGGAGGGAAGGAAGGATGGAAGGGGGAAGAAAAACAGCAGGCAAGCAGGCAGGCTGGCTAAAGATAAATTTAACATGTGTACATGGGTAAAATGACATAGATACAAGGTTATTTATGCAGTTTTTAAATAAAAGGTTGAAAACAACCTAAGTTACCATTAGTAGCTGTAAGATAAATTATAGTACCTACAGACAATAGATTTTTAGGAAGAAATAACAAAATGGAAACAATGTGCTATTATCGAAAGAGATCCTTCCAATTTTTTAAATAAAAATACAGAATAGTATACAAATGGGAGAAATAAGAATATATTTGTATTTGTTTATATATTAATAAAAACGATCTGGAAGGATACCCAAGAAACTAATTATAGTGGCTTCTGTGGGTTTGAGTGGGAAATTTGGCAAATGTAAAACAAGAACGGGAGAGTATTTGTTTCATTTAGTTTTTCAATCATGTGAAGTCATTAGTCTTAAAAGAAAAAAAAAAAGCTAAATGAATGAATTGAAATTAAAAACAATGCAAAATGCAACTGCAAGATAGCCAGGAAAAAGCCAAGTACTTTTCAAATGTCCAAATTAAAAAAAAAAATAGCAAGATCTGAAATTTTTCTCCACTCATTTTCCTCTCTGAGAATAGAAAAAAAATATTTTCTGGCCTCCTCATATCTGAAAAAAAAAAATCTGTTGTGTAGTAGGTACTCAATTACTCTTATAGAACTAAACGATTCAGTGAGATTTTAAAACGTACGTTAACCTCAGGAAGAAATCACAATCAAAATTATTTTTTTCAGCAAGCAGCTAAAATTATTTTTGAGGGAAGTCTCAAAATAAAAGTTCCAAAGGCCCAAGTCGCTATTTTAAGTGTTTGCCTCTTTCATCAGCTCTGGTTGTAAAGGGCGGTTAAAGTAGATGACTAAAGCAAAGATAAAACAAGGTAAAACAACTGGCAAAGCTTCATGATGCCACACTGCGATGCCATACAGGTTCATAAAGCAGGCTTATCACTCCCATCCAATCAGGTGCCAATTCATTTTCCCTTTTCTTGCCAATGAGCGATGTCGGGAGATGCTCGCAGCTTAGCCATGAGGGTTAATGAGGGATGGAAGCCATTGGGCTAAGAGAATGTGCTGTAAACCATCAAAATCTACCACAAAACACACCAAGTATTAAAAATGACCCGGTGCTAGGATCATAATTAAAACTGGAGGGAATTTTCAGGGGCAGGAAGGAAGCCTAAGAAATGAGCTGGTGATGACTGAATGTTAGATCAGTGATTCTCAACATGGGCTGCACATTATACTCACCTGGGGAGCTTTTAAAAATACTTATGCCTGGGCTCCACTCCCAGAGATGCTGATTACATTCCTGTGAGGTGGAGCTCAGGCATTCCTATTTTATTTTACTTATTTATTTTGTGGTTCTGGGGATTGAGCCCTGGGGCTACACCTCTAGCCCTTTTTATTTTTTTTAATTTTGAGACAGGGCCTTGATATGTTCCTGCATGCTAGCTTCAAACCTGTTATCCTCCTGGGGTTCCTGGAAGCCCTTCTACCTCCGGGCTACACTCCCAGACCTATTTTACTTTTTTTTTGGAAACAGGGTCTCTTAAGCCAGTGCGGCTGGCTTCGAACCTGCGTGATCTTCCTGTCTACGCCTCCCAAGTGTGGGGATTACAAGTGTGTGCCACCACGCCCGGCTTTTTTTTTTCTTTTGGTGGTACTGGGGTTCCTGGAAGCCCTTCTACCTCTGGGCTACACTCAGACCTAATATATATAATTATATTAATATATATTATATATATTATATCTATCCCAGACCATATATATATTGGAAACAGGGTCTCTTAAGCCAGCGAGGCTGTCTCCGAACCTGCGCCATCCTCCTGTCTCCGCCTCCCAAGCTTGGGGATTACAAGCGTGTGCCACCACGCCTGGCCATTATCCTCCTTTTCTAACTGGGATTATATATGTGTGTGCCACTGTGCCTGGCTAGTATTCTTATTTAAGAAAAAATAAACCCATTAAGCCTCTGGGTTTATCTGATATATATTATCTATATATCTATTATAGATATGACATATGTATAATATATTAATCACATATATATTATATGTAATAAATTATATATTATATATAGATTATATATTCTATACAAGATGGTATATATATATATATTAGATGGATGCTAATGCAAAGCCAAGATTGAAAAATGCTCTATTGAATATGAGAAAGATGGAGGAAGTTTTTATTTTTTCATTATTTCACTTGAAAAGATATTTTAATCGCTGGTTCCAGCCATGAAAATGTGTGCAAACACAATCTTTTTCAAATTAAACTCTTCCCTTTATTTTCTCATTTCCCTACCCCAGAGCACACACTAAATTCCATGCTTGAATTACTAATGTTGTTTCCTATAGGTCTCTTTTTTTCCTCTCTTGCTTTCATTCTTCATGTTTCCTATCTTGAGCAACACTGACAAGTCTTTTGTTATATCAAAGACAACTCTTCTATTTATAACGCTATAGTTTATATCTGAAATGTTCCCCAAAGGACTGTGTAGGCTTGGTCCCCAGGGTGTAGCTATTGGGAGCCGATGGCCTCTTTAAGAGGTGGGGCCTAGGAGGTTTCAGGTCAGTAGGGGGGGTGCCTGGAAGGGGATTGTGGGAATCCTGACTCTTCCTCTTTCCAATGCCTGCAGCCAGGAAGTAAGAAGAATCTTTGCCCATTCAGTCTTTCCCTATCACGATGCCAACTTACCATGGACTGAATCTTCCCAGACCTGTAAGCCAAAATACACATTTACTCTTTACAAGTTACAATCTCACGGGTATTCGTCACAGCAACGAAGAGCTGACCAACCCTTATAAGATCTATGCAGTCAGAATTTCTCAGACCGGCTTCTACTCTGAGTCTGACCTGTCATTATCTAATGAGATCTAGCTGCTGCTCAGATTCCTTGCTTATACTCAATTAGATGTGACTGATAGCCTCTGGGTTTCTTTTCAACTCTGAAATGATAAGTTCTCTAGTCCATCGCCTTAGTAGCACCAGCAAATATTCAATCTGACCTTTTGTAGTTTCCCCCAAATATTCCCTACTTGAAATCAAAGAAAATACTCATCTACTGTATTCTTGTAGGCTGCTTCCTCTCCCGGAAGCTTCTTCTTGAGCCAATCACATACTCCATTGCCCTGGCTCAAGCTTATGTCCTCCACAGGCTGGAGGAAATGATGTATCCTTTCTTTTTATTCATTGATCACATTCTTCCTTTAAGCTTTCCTTGGTGCTTCCAGGCCAAAGTTCTCTTCACTCCAATGCAGCCCAGGACCAGCAGTATGGAACGTTACTTGGGAAATTGTTAGAGAGAGATGCAAAATCCTGAGTCCTGCTTCAGCCTGCCTGTCAACCAGATGCAGGGTGACTTGAATGTACACTAAACTTTGAGATGGACTGGCTTGTTAGTATTTACTTTTGTATTCTAGTATATTTCTTACTTGCTTTTTACTTTGCATATTTTTGTGTGTGCAGTACTGGGAATTGAACCCCTGGGGCATTCTACTTAGGGCTACACCTTGAGTCTTTTTTAGTTTTTGTTTTGAAACTAGGTCTAGCTAGGTTACTTTGAGTCTCACTAGGTTGCTGAGCCTGCTCTTGTATCCTGTGATCCTCCTGTCTCAGCCTCCCAAGTATAGGGATTACAGTTGTATTCTTTAAAGGTTTTCAGGTCAGAGATCTGATCTAACTTAAAAAAAAATAAAAAAAATAAAAATCAAGTAGCCAGGTGTGGTGGTACATGCTTGTAATCCCAGCATTTGGGAGGCTGAGACAGGAGGATCACAGGTTCATGGACAGCCTCAGCTACTTAGTGAGGCCCTTTGCAACTCAGCCAGACCCTGTTTCAAAATAAAGAACAAAAAGTTGGGCTGAATGCTTGGAGGTAGAATGCCCCTGGGTTCCAACCCCAGTACCGCAAAAACAAAAACAAAAAAACCCTTCAAGATCTTAGGGGTCTTGAAAGACTATCTCAGCTGTTTCATTTTATAAAGAAAGGGGGGTCCAGAGGAGAAATGACTGTACAAGAAGGGCAAGTTTAACCACACCCCCTGATATGCCACTTTCTGCAGTGTTTCAATTTCAGTAACTTTGTGTCCCCAATCTTGGACACCACCAAAACCACCCCGACGGAATTCAAGGACATTTTCTGTTTTCACTCAGATTACTTGTTTTACTCGGAGTATTTGCTCTAGCGTTGTTGATTACCCTATAAATATTTTTCTTGCCTTTTTTTTTTTTTTTAAACAGGGCCTCTTTTCTCACTAACTTGCTGAGGCTGGCCTCAAACCTGCGACCCTCCGCGTTTCAGCCACCCAAGTACTGGGATTACAGCACTGGGCCACCACTCCTGGCTCCTTCCCCAGTCTGAGCATTCTGCTAGGTGAAGGACACCCAATAGTTACCCTCCTGGGGCATACTGTGTAATGGGCAGCAAAATCGAACAGAGGAAAAACAAAACACAAGAACACCGAAAAAGGACTCCTCGGGAGCCATTTATCTCTCAGACCTTAAAAGGCACTGCGTAGTCCAGACTACAGAAAGAGAGAACTGCAGCTGGCTGCAAGCCCCTTAGCTCTCCTCCATCCATGTTCAGCCTGAGATCTTTTGAGCCCTGCCATTCTTGATGATGATGGTGATTATTTTTAATCCCCAACACCCAGCTCAATGCACCGCACACCCCGAGGCCAACTTTCACTTTCTGTCCCTGTTTAAATTGGGAGGCTGAGACAGGAGGATCGCGGTTCACGGCCAGCCTCAGTTACTTAGGCCCTTTGCAACTCAGTGAGATCCTGTTTCAAAATAAAGAATAAAAAATAGGGCTGGGGGTGTAGCTCGGAGGTAGAATGGCCCAGGGTTTAATCCCCAGTATTGCAAAAAAAAAAAAAAAAAAGAAAAAAAAAAAAAAAGAAGTGGCAGGTCCCCATCTCTTGGGAGAGCTAGGCTAGCGCCGGGAGCTCCGGCTGGGCGGGCCTGGACCGCTGGGCTGGCGGAGGCAGCGCAGGGCTCGGGGGCGCATTCCAGCGCCTCCTCCCGCGCCGCGCGCTCCCGACAGCTGATTCATTGGCTCGGCCGCCCAGACTGCCTGGCGCCGGGCGCGTGACGTCACCCATTCACGGAGCCCGCCTTCCCCCTCCGCTGGCGCCAGCCGGGCGGTCGCCATGACAACGCAGACGCCAGCGCTCACAATGACTTCCAGCTGGAGCAGCCTGGCCAGCCCGCGCGCTCGCTTGCAAGCGCGGGGCTGCAGAGCGCGGGGGTGGCTTGCTTTTTTTCTTTCTTTCTTTATTTTTCTCCATCCCTTTTATTTATTTATTTATTTATTTATTTCTAGGCTCCAGCAAGTTCCTCCTGCCGGGAAATACACTCGCTCTACTTTTCTAGGGCTCTGGTCCCAGTTTCTACTGAATCGTGCTTGCAGGCTTTCTTCCTCCGTCGCCGGCTCCCCGGGCTCTGTTTTGCTGGGCAACAGCCCATGCTAGGCTCCGCAGACATGCTGGCGAGGGGTTCGGCCCTTGCAGCGCTCACACCTGCAGAGTGGAGGCTCCTGCCAAGAGGCAAGAGAGGAAGGATTCGTTGTCATCATAGCGAAAATGATAAACCTCAGTCGTCTTAAGAGGAGAATGTCTTAGGGTAGGTGTTGATTACCTCCCAGGATCACAAAACGGCTTGAAAAGAATTTACAGTATCCCCTGTGAAAGAAAGAAAAGAAAGAAAGAAAGAAAGAAAGAGAGAGAGAGAGAGAGAAAGAGCAGTGGTTCTTATAAAGCTTTTAAATCGAAGTCCACGAGTTAGGAACGGAAAGAATGCCTCAAGATGGATAAATCTTTCAAGAACAGAAAACAAATCTGAGAAGTCCTTGTGTTATGAATTAGGGTAGAAAGTATGCAAGAGGTATTTGGAAAGAGAAAGGGAAGAGGTCGGTGGTGTTAGACCTGGCAAATGAATCCTTTACTCTGACACTAACCCTCACCCCATTCAAAATCCTGAAGGTGAGGGAAGAGGGGTAAAGCTATTGAACAGAGCTGGGTGGAAGGTAATTCCTGAGGCTTCAGTTTCATGTGTGGTGTGGTGTGGTGTGGTGTGGTGTGGTGTGGTGTGTGTGTGTACGCTCACCAGATTTCTTGCTTCAAAATAGCTGCCTTCTTGGGAAATAAGTCCACATCTGAGAACTAAGCAGAACCCTCCGGTGAATCACACAAAGCTGCTTCATTGAAGATGCTCCTCCGTACCATCTATGAACCCAGAAGATGTGAACTCTCCAGCTCGGCAAAAATACTTCCAGTAAAAACAAGCGCTTTGGCCCGTTTCTACTTTCTGGCAGCCTGGAATCGGCACGGGGCTTCTAGCTTTGAGGTTTATCATTCTCTGCATACAGGCAGATTTTAAACCCTGTGAAGGCAGGAAAGGATTGTTGTCTAAATCTTGATCCCTTGACGCCCCGGAGGTGATGCACAGTGAAGCGTCTTTGGGTGACAGTGATAAAGGGTGATTAATAACTTCACGGGGTATTGAGCTGGTCCAACCATTGTTGGTTCACAGTCTTGGCTTCTCCTAGTCTTCGACAACTTTCCCAAACCATTCAATCCAAAGAGGCTAGGAGGCAATAGTCAGCGATCATTAATAAAAATAACAGATCCATTCAAAGTTGCAGTCGTGGCCGGAGTCCTTGTTCACCACGTTTCCCAGGGTTCATTGCCGATAGTGGCACTCTTGTTAGGAAAATAAAATCAATGAGAACTCATGCTCATTTTGTTACCTAAGATGCGGACTGGATGAGATATTAATTTTCTCAAATTGCTGTACATTTAAATGTGATGGTAGTTGCTTCTTAGCATTTTAGAATTATTGTGTTGACTCCCAGTGCTCCAGAATGCAAACAACAGTCCATAGGAGCTGAAAATTTGGTATAAAACAGCCCATATCATAATGGACGACTGATTATCTCATCCACATAGCTTGGATTTAAGTATATGCCAGGTTTCCAAATTGGGGGAGGAAAAAACCCTCTAGAGACCTAAAGTAGATCTGTGTATTTAATTTTCTCCTTTTTTTTTCCAGTTCCACCCAATTTACTCATATGTTCTATTCACCTGTCATTTCAGTAATAACAAAAGCTGCCAAAGGCTCCCGTCCCAGCCACATTCGAGAATGACCAACTGTGAGATGGGCACTGAAAGGACAAAGTTTGATCACACCAGAGACCACCTTGTAGCCAAGAGATTTATTGGAGGGGCCGGTATGAAAGGAAGAGAGAGAGAAAGAGAGAGAGAGTGAGTGAGAGAGAGAGAGACAGACAGACAGACAGACAGACAGAGGGGGAGAGAGAAAGAAGAATCCGGGAAGAGAGGGAGCATGTGCTGGGATCAGGGTTATATAGGGGCTTGGGGTTACAGATTGGGGGCTAATGCCCTTTGAACTAATTGGCTAGAGTCCCATGGGAGGGGGTCCTGCGGCCAGGTAATTGGCTCGGGGTCAGTGGGGAATGTCCCTTTCACTGATTGGCCAAGGGCACCAGGAGGGGGCAGGTCTCCCAGGCAAGTGACCAGGTGTGGTCAGAGGGGGATGATAGCTTAACTGGTCAGACCAGGGCCTTTCAGGAGACTTAGCTTATGGGGGGGGGGATCTGAAATAAGAACCGAATTCATCTAACAGGCGCGGTGGTGCACACCTGTAATACCAGTATTGCAGACACAGGAGGATCAGAGGTTCAAGTCCAGGCTCAGTAACTTAGCAGGACCCTCAGCAACTTAGCGAGACCCTGTTTGAACATAAAAAAAAAAGATAAAATAAAAAAGGGCTGGTTGTATTATCTTGGAGGTAGAATGCCTCTGAGTTCAATCCCCAGTACCAAATAAATTAATTAATTAAAATAAAATTAAAAAAATACCTGGCCAAACTACTTTGAGAAATACAATTGACTAAATTACTCCCCTAGAGAATTTTATCTTATGTGGTCTGGGGTGTAGCCTGGGTAACATGGATTATACTCTACCTAATAATACTTCAATAATAAAGCCAGGAAATGGCATTGAGATGAAATGTGCCTGTAATTCTCTTCCATCTTCCCTTGTGTAGATTTCTGTAAACACAGCCACAGTAGTGATGCAGAAATAGTCCAACACCCTTGTGTGATGCCTTAATAGTCTCCCCTTCTCCATCATACCACCCCTAGCCCTTGGGATCTACTAATCTGTTCTTTTCTCTATAAATCTTTCTTTTGGGAAATATTTTATAACTTAGTTCTTATGCTTTGTGATATTCTGAGATTTCCCCCGATATAGCACAAAGCTCCAGGGAGGGATCCAAGATGTTGTGTGTATCAGTGAGTGGTTCATTCATTTTTACTAATGAATAGTATTCCATAGTCTAGGTGTAATAGAGTTTGTTTAACCATTCAGCTATTGTAGGACATCCTCTCTCTCTCTCTATCTCTCTCTCTCTCGTACAAATAAAGTTGTTATGAAAAATGATGAACTTGGTTTTTGATTTTGGTACTGGGAATTGAATCTAGGGACATTTTGCCTCTGAGCTATATCCCTGGTTTTGTTTTTTAAATTTTTTTAAAATTTTGAAATAGGGTCTCACTAAGTTGCTGAGGGTTTTGCTAAATTGCTGAGACTGGTCTTGAATTTGCAATCCTTCTGTCTCAGCCTAACAAGTACTGAGATTATAGGTGTATTCCATCACTCTCTACATGTAGGTCTATTTCTGGCTTCTCTATTGGATTCCATTGATTTGTATGTCTATCTGTCCTAATAGCACACAGTCTTGATTACTATAGTTATATAAAAAGCCTTGAGTGGACTAAATTCTTCTCATCTCATTCACTTTTTAAAAATTATCTTAGGCCGGACGTGGTGGCGCACACTTGTAATCCCCACGCTTGGGAGGTGGAGACAGGAGGATTGCGCAGTGTCGAAGTCAGCCTCGCTGGCTGAAGAGACCCTGTTTCCAAATAAAAATATAAAAAATAGGTCTGGGAGTGTAGCCCGGAGGTAGAAGGGCTTCCAAGAACCCCAGTACTACCAAAAACAAAATAAAACAAAAAAACCCTCTTAGCTTCTTCTAGAGGTAGGCATGGTGGCACCTACCTGTAATCCTAGCTACTAAAGAGGCTGAGGCAGGAGGATCACATATTTGAGGCTAGTCTGGGCAATTCAGTGAAAACATGTCTGAAAATAAAAATAAATTAAAATGGCTAGGGGTATAGTTCAGTGGTAGAGCATCCCTGGGTTCAACCCCAAGTACCACAAACAAACTTTTAGATGTTTTACTTCAATTTCCCATGCACATGAATTTTAACATAAATTGTATATTTATCTTGCTGGGATCTTGATAGAAATTAAAACTTTATATCCATATAAGGGGGAATAACTTCTTTACAACATCTGTGTGTATGGGATGAGGGTTCCCATTTTATGAACATAGCATATTTTTTCCATTGATTTAGATTTTGTATTTCTTTCATTCGCACTTTATACTTTTCAGCATACAAGTTTGTGTGTGCGTGTGTGCGTGTTGCTAGGGATTGAACCCAGGAACATTCTACCTCTGAGTTATAACCCCAGACCTTTTTATTTTTATTTTGAAACAGGGTCTTGCTAGGTTGATAAGAGTCTCACTACTTGTTGATGCTGTCCTTAAACCTGCAATCCTCCTGTCTGATCATGTTTTGTTAGATTTAAACTATAGTGTTTCATTTTGTGGAGTAATTGCAAATAGTATTGGTTTTAAATTTCTGTTTACATATGCTCCCTGCTAGAGTGTAGAAATACAGTTGATTTTGATATGTTAATCTTAGTCTGTGACATTTCTGATCTTTTCCTTGGTGGACCTATGAGTTGTTTTTTTTTTGTTTCATTATGTTTTTGTTTGTTGGTGGTGGATTACTTGGGTTTTTATACATAGAAAATCATATTATGTAAAGAAGAACAGTTTTAGTTCTCCTTTTTATTTATTTTTTCTTGCCTTATTTTGCTGGCTAAAATTTCTAAAACTAAATTGAGTAGCAGTAGTAAGATAGGAGATCCTAGGCCTTATTCCTGATCTTAAGGGGGAAAAAGCATTAAGGGTTTTCATCATTAAACATAATATCAGTTGCAGGTTTTACATTTTATTTTTACCAATTTGAGGAAGTTCCTCAAATTTCTAGTTTTCTGAGTTTTTTATATGAATGGATGCTGAATTTTTCCCAGCTCTTTTTCCTACCTCAATTGATAAGATTAGGATTCCCTGCCCCTATCCTGTTAATGTGACTGATTACATTGACTGATTTATTTTTTAATGTTGAACCAGCCTTTCATCCCTGGAATAAACATTACTAGGTCATGGCATATAATTCTGTACTGATACAGTGATGAAATCTATTTGCTAACATTTTGTTAAGAATTGTATTTATATTCATGAAAGATATTTATCTAGAGTCTCCATAACACACACACACACACACACACACACACACACACACACACACATGCACACACACACTCTTTGGTACCTTTGTTTTTGATTTCAGGATAATATTGGCTTTTTTTCCCTTTTCTTGACACTGGGGATTAACTCAGGGGCGCTCTATGAGATACACCTCTAGCCTTTATTTTTTCTTTTTCTTTTACTTTTTTCTTTTTTCTTTCTTTCTTTTTTTTTTTTTTTTTTTTTTTTTTTTTTGGTGGTACTGGGGTTCTCCAGGCTACACTCCCAGACCTATTTATATTTTTATTTGGAAACAGGGTCTCTTAAGCCAGTGAGGCTGGCTTTGAACCTGCGTGATCCTCCTGTCTCCGCCTCCCAAGCGTGAGGATTACAAGTGTGAGCCACCATGCCCAGCTTAATATTGGCTTCTTAAAATTAGTTTAAAAGTGTCCCTGCCTCTGCTGTTTTGAGGAAGAGAGTACGCAGCGTTGATATTAATTCTTATGTAAATGTTTGTTAAAATTCTACAACAAAATAATCTGGCCCTGGAGATTTCTTTTTCTGGAGTTTGGAGTTTCATATTCAATTTCCTCAGTAGCTACAGTGCTGGTACTGAAATGACTTAGCAAGGAATTCTTTGGGTTTAACCTGCTTTACTTAGAGTTTTATGAATTTGTTGGGGTGTGCTTTTTGCTGGATTTTAGAAGCTTTCAGCCATTATTTTTTAAGTACTTTTCACCCCATCCTTTTTTTCCCCTCTCCTTCCTGGAGAGGAAAGCAAAAATAGAGAGGAAGGGGCCAGCCAGTGTCCCCACATCCTCTCCAAGGGCACATTCCACTAGTGTAACTCCCTCCCACAGGCCCCCTCCTAAAGGCTCACCACCTCTCCATGGCACCACAGGTTAGGACCAAGTCTTTAACACATGGGCTTTGGGGGACATGTCTCCAAATCACAGTATATTTCTACTGGTCACTGAGGCTCTGCTAATTTTTAAAAATTCATTTTTCTCCCTTTCAGATAGGGTTATCACCATTATTAAAGTTGACTGACTTCCCCTCCCCACGGCACCCTGATTTTGGGGTTACCCACCGAGGTTTTTTTTCAATGTTGCTGATTGGATTCTCTAGCTCTATGGTCTCCTTGAGGTGTCTTTTCTCTGCCTGTGTTCTTCTCTTTGCTGGGAAGGTCTATACTTCCACTTCTTTCAAGTGTGTTCACAATGATCTGCTGAAGCACCTTGCTGCCTCTGCTGGCCCTTGGGTGGGCAGCTGGCCCTGGAGTGGGCAAGGGCCCTTCATGGCTGCTGGAGGAAGGAGTACCTGGTGTTTCTGCTGAGAGCCTCCTGTATGGGACGGGCAGGGGCCCTCATTGCTATTGTCTGCTTGGCTGCCTCGGCTCTGTGAAACTGGAAAGACAGCTGAGACTAGTGAAAGTCTTGATTTTCCACTAAGCTTTCTCCACTGCTGTCCCAGAGAGGTGGGGACGAGCACTTTGTAACTGCTTGGTAGAGCAGACATCTGTGTGTGTGTTTGTCTGGGGTCGGGGTCCTTGGTGGAGCTGGGATTCTAGGCTCCCTGCCTTCCTTCCCCTGCACCACTCAGGTGGGGGTGTGGGACACCTGGCTAGGGTGGAAGGCGAGGCATCCATTCGGGTTTTGCTGGCAGGGCCGGGAGAGGCTGCAGTTTTCCTTTTGGGGTTTGGCTGGGGTTATGTACTTGGCTGGTGTTGTCTAAGCAATTCAGATCTGGACAGGTTGCCCTTTTCTTGTCCTCAGCTAGAGACAGCAGGCTTTTGTTGAAGCTTTTTTTCCCTTTCCTTTGTCAGGATGTGTTGGTATTTCCCGGTTGTTGGCTTCTCCTGCTCCCTAGTTCTGGATATTTGAGGTTAAATAAGACACAAAAATCCTAGGGCTCGTCATGGTGCTTTCTCAGGTCCCCAGGTCGCTAGCAAGGTTGCCTATCTCTCTTCACCTGGCTTTTACCCTTTCTTTTTTCTTTTTTACCTAAGGCTCAGAGATTTTAGTTCTACTTAAAGGAAGGAATAAGAAAGAGTACTTTTACTCCATCTTTCTGGAAATAGAAATCTCAGTGTTTTTGTTTGTTTGTTGTAGTACTAGGAATGGAACCCAGGGGCATTCTACCTCCAAGCTACATCCCCAGCCCGATTTTTTATTCTTTGTTTTGAAACAGGGTCTCACTGAGTTGCAAAGGGCCTCACTAAGTAGCTGAGGCTATCTACGAATCATGATCCTCCTGTCTCAGCCTCCTAAAATGTTGGGATTACAAGTGTGCGCCACCACGCCCATCTCTCAGTGCTTTTATTTATTTATTTATTTATTTAGCAATACTGGGGCTGGAACCCAGGGGCATTCAACCTCCGGCTACACCCCCAGCCCTATTTTTTATTCTTTATTTTAAAACAGGGTCTCACTGAGTTGTAGAGGGCCTCACTAAGTAGCTGAGGCTTCCCGCGAACCATGATCCTCCCATCTCAGCCTCCCAAATGCTGGGATTATAAGCGTGCGCCACCACACCTGGCTCTAGGTGGGTTTTTTTTTTTTTTTTTTTTTTTTTTTTTTTTTTTTTTTTGCTGTAGGTGATTCTTTAGAATCACCACTAGGGCTAAGACCAACTCAGATATACCTGTCTGTTTAACCCTGGGACGTTATTATCTCTGCATTCCTACTTCTGCGGGGGTTGAAAGCATTTTCCAGTATTTTATAATATGTGGACTTTTTCTTGCCTGAGAGCAAAGGAGGGAAACTACACCTTCTTATTCTTGGGAAGACAGCTGAGCCTAGTGGAATGGATGAGGCTTTTAGAAGCAAACTATTCACCTTACAGAGAGATCACGGGCAAAGTTCTTAGGCTTTTAAAAGGCTAATAAAATTAATTCAGGGTATTATCAGAAGTAAATATGTTATGGGTAAAAGACATTGCACTACCAACACATGCGTTTAAGTATTAGCTTCTTCTTCCCAGAATCATGCTCCATGTATAACCCAAATAGTAATTACGGATGTTGAGCAGCTATGCTGGATGTTGAATTCAGAGAATTTCTCCTGAAAGAGAATTTCTCCTTCCCTTCTAGGAAAGACATCCTTGGAAGAACAGAAACGGGGGCTTTAAAAATGGACCCGAATGATTAGGTCTGGTAGGATGGTAATGTAGGTCAATATGAAGGGCAACTAAGAGTGTGAAAGGGAGGTAGATGTGGTTGGTTGTGCCGTGACTAAATAGGGAGGAAATTGACCCATACACAGGAAGAGGAAGACAGGAAGAAGGTTAGAGGTGAGGGTTAAGGGCCTAGAGACTTTAGCAAGTGAGATGTTTCCTGTTTTTCCGTCTATTTCTCATCTTTTAAGGGTTCTTTTTTTTTTTTTGCCTACTTATTTCTTAAATGTAGGTGTAATGTGAGTGTCTGTCCTCTTCTTTCCAAGTCTCTCAACCCTGGTTAATCTCATTTGAATGCGTAATTTCAAAGGATGAGTTTAAAAAAAAAAGCAAAAGGATTCCAAATCTACATTTTCAGCTCAGATCCTTCCTTAAACTCTAGACTCGTGTATTAGCCTTCTCACTGCCACCGAGGACTCCATGTGACGCCACACAGGTGTTTCAGCCTGTGTCCAGATTCCTCTCATTTGCAAGTTCTCCTAGTCTCTCTCTCATTAGACAGCCCAACCATCGATTCAGACTTTCAAGCCAGAAATCTAGGCATTGTCTCTTTCTTTTTTTTCTTTTTCTTTTTCCAGTACTGGGGATGGAACCCAGGAGCATTCTACCTCCAAGCAACATCCCCAGCCCTATTTTTTATTCTTTATTTTGAGACAGGGTCTCACTGAGTTGCAAAGGGCCTCACTAAGTAGCTGAGGCTGTCCCCGAACCGCGATCCTCTGATCTCAACCTCTCAAATGCTGGGATTACAAGTGTGCGCCACCATGCCTGGCAGGTATTGTCTTTTAATATTTTCTTTTATACGACACCTTTAAGCAATAACCATCTTCTGTTGGTTTTTCCTTCAGGAGTTCTTGAGAAATTATATTGAGCACTGAGGGAAATCAGGTTAGAAGAATGGTGGTAAAGTGAGTCAGAGGAGATGAAAGTATCCCCTAAAACCACTTTACTCTGTGCCTTTGGAGGTACCTGATGGAATTTTATTATAATTGTCCTCCAAGACTTGACCAGTTATTAGCCAGTATTTGAAGTTTTGGTTTCCCGTTTATTCGAGAACTTCCAACCCTTTGTGACCATCTCTGTTCTTCTCACTTTGTTTATACCTTTTACTCTGTGGTGATTGCTGCTACACATTGACCTTTTCTATGTTGTCCATCACTCATAGTATTAGTTATCGTCAGATTGTGTGGGGATGAAATCTTAGTTGGCTGAAAGAAACAAAAGTGTGTTTCCTGCTTCTGCCGCATGTCTGCGGTGGGCTGGCTCAACGTCTTCTCCTTCCACGCCTGAGTGAGTCACCCGGCAGGGCCTCCTCTGTCTGGAGAACCGTGGGGACTGTGACACAAGGGAGGGACGAAGCAAAGAATACCTTGCATTGGTTCTGAGAGCTTCCGTGTGGCAGTGACGCTCACCAATGGCACGCATCTTCCAATGACCAAAGCACCTTGCATGTCCACACCCAGCTTTGAGTAGGTGCTGCCTCATGCCACGAAGGTGCAAAAACTCATCTCCAACCTGACTACGAGACTCCTCAAAGCTCTTTGGATAGCAGGCGTACCTGTCCACCTTTTCTTCTTCTACCTTTAACAAATGGACTGGGAATCATTTCCTGGGTCTGTTTCCCGAACGAGAAGCCAAGCATTCAGTGCTTCAGGATGGTTCCAAGGACTGAAAAAGATGAATCAATTTACTAATGCATTGCACTGTATCTGCACAGCTAGTGACTGACAGCAGTGGTCCGGTGTAGCACAAGCAATGGAGAGGGCTAGGGCCTAAAAGACTGCAGGCCAGTTGCGCTTCACTCCATGGCTTTGGGTTAAGTCTTTTAGCACTTACTCCATAGCTGTAAGGGGCTGGTGCTTAGTGTTATCGGTTCCACAAACCGCTATGGCAATTGGTGAATGGAAATGTTCAATAGATATTTCCTTTCTAGTATTTTAAAAGACTATGTCTATCTCCGTTATGCTGTTAAATCTAGATAAAACATTTTTTCTTCCTTTTCATTAATTCAAAAACTTCCTAGCAGATCTTATTTATTTTGGTGTTGGGAACTGAACTCAGGAGCATTCTACCTCTGAACTACACCCCTAGTCCTATTTTACTTGGAAACAGGGTCTTGCTAAGTTGCTGAGAGCCTTGCTAAATTGCTGATTCAAACCTGTGACTGTCTCAGCCTCCCAAGTACCGGGATTACAGTTGTGTGTCACCATGCCTGGTCAGGTATAATTTAAAGTTTCTGAATATTGATTTCAGATGAAATAGAATTCTGTGGTCTACCCATTACATATGTATTTATATTAAACCACATTCTTGTCACATTTGATTATTAGTCTGCTCACACTCATACACACTCCTAGGACTGTATCCTCAGAAGCATGGTAGAGTCTCCCATGATATATTCTTGATCTCTTAAGAGATCATCACAGCAATTTGTTTTTATACTGTAGTAAGGAAGGCTTGTCTGTTAGCTATGAACTGAGATTATCAACCTTGTAACAGACACTTCCTAACATTAGAGCAATGCTAAATATAATGCTGAATAATAGAAATGAAATTCAATCTATTGTATATATCTAACACACACACACACACACACACACACACACACACACACACACACAGAGTAGTTTTTCAGTATCCGTTGGGGACTTGTTCCAGAACCCCCCACAAATACCAAACTCTGCCCCTTATATATAAGAATAAATGGGATAATATTTGCATATAACCTATGTGCGTCCTCCAGTACAATTTAAAAATAATTTCTAGACAATATAGAGATACCTAATGCAGTTTAAATGCTGTGAAAATAGATGTTATGTTGTATTGTTTAGGGGGAAATGTTTTATTAAAACCCCACAAGTGTCTACATGTTCAATACAGACAAAATATTTCTCTTCCAAACATTTTTGATCTACGTTTGGCTGAATCCACAGATACACAACTTATGGAAATTAAGGGTCAATATATATACATATGTGTATATATGTGTGTGTGTGTGTGTGTGTGTACATTCGTGTGTGTGCGAGCGTGCCTGTGTGTACATGATAGTGTGTTTGCCAATGGAAGCGCCTTTCTTTAACTTTGTCCCATGTCCCCACTCCCCTCCTTCGTAGATTTGTCACCAGCACGAGGTCACACTCGTGCCCCCTAGACTCAGTGGGAGGCCCCCCACCCACCGTGTTTGGCCTAAGAAGAAAGTTGTCCTATAATCATGTATTAAAAAGAAGGGAATAACCTTGCCGTCATTGGAAACAAAGTCAATTATTACTTTTAAAAAGCTACCTGCTTTCAATTAAGCAGGAAATTATCTAAGAAGCCACTCAATTTGCTCTGGTCTGCTGTCCCACAACCGCTTTCTGCTGAGTGAAGCGTGAAATTAAATATGTAACAACCATCCTAATGGTTATGTTCCAGAATGCTGGCATTTTAGAACTTTAGGTATACTGAGCGGTAACAAATACAAAAACATACGCATCAAAGGAGATGGCTGTATTGAGTTTGGGAAAAGAATATCAAATATTATTAATGTCCCCTATACATTTTCAGTCACAACTATTACATTTTTTAAAAAATATTATTAATTTATGTATCCTGAAAGAGCAGTAATGCTTCCATGGAAAAATCTCTCAGGGTTAACAATAAAATGCTCCATTCTTCTCCCATGGAAAATTTTACACCATTTTCTTGGTGTAAAAGTAGATTATGCAAGGGTATGTTCAGGAAGAAAGTTATAATGAATTTTTACCATTTGTTGAAAAAATGCCAATACTAATCCCTTGTTCTAGGGGCTTGTCTTTCTTTGGAACCAAGTAGACATACTGTTTGCAATGGAGGAAGTGTTTATGTAGACATATAAGGGCACTAGTTTATGCAGGAAATTTTAGAAGCATTACTAAAATGGCACTTCAATCAGTACTTAACAATGTTGTAAAAGCTGGATGGTTCTCAGAGCCTCTTATTTATTTAAAACATTTTTTACAACTTTAAAACTATTTTTATACTAGATAAATCTTTTCAAACACTGATCATATTATGAGTAAACATTTTTTCCAAATTTCTGTGTAAATGTGGATAAAAGCATCCTGGCTGTTTTGTAGTTACTTGCTTCAAAGCAATAATTTTCTTTTTTTTTTTCCTCTTCTTTTTTAAAACTAGGTTAGACATCCTTTCAGTTTTATCAGAAATTGTAACAAATAGAAAAATTCACCTGGATTTCATTTCTCCCATGTGTAAAACAGGACAAGTTTGAGCAAAGATAGCTTGTGACATCCCAAAGCTACTCAGATACTCATTTTAGTCCCTATCAGTAAGTTGATCTACACCTGAATTTCTTTTTTTTTTTTTTTTTTTTTCAGTTCTGGAGATGGAACTCAGGGGCATTCTACCTCTGAGCTAAACTCCCAGCCCTATTTTTTTTTTTTTATTCTTTATTTTTAAACAGGATCTCACTGATTTGCAGAGGGCCTCACTAAGTAGCTGAGGCTATCCACGAACCGTGATCCTCCTATCTCAGCCTCCCAAATGCTGGGATTACAAGCGTGCGCCACACATGTTTTTTTTGTTTTTTTTTTTAAAGTATCTTTCAGAGTAAGGCATGGTGGCACATGCTTGTAATACCAGTACTTGGAAGGTGAAGACAGGAGGATCACAAGTTTGAGGCCAGCCTCAGCAACTTAACAAGACCCTGTTTCAAAATAAAAAAATAAAAATAGAGCTGGGAGTGTAGCTTGGAGGTAGAACACCCTGGATTCAACCTCCAGCAGCAAAACAAAAATCAAACAAAAACCAAAAAAAATAATGAAAGTCCAATGGCATTTATTAAACAAGTACTGAAATAAAAAATTATAGGTAAAAATAAGTGCTTCTGGGGGGTATGATTTATATATACACAAGGGGATATATTTTCCAATTAATGAGTGGGGGTTTATGAACATAATGCCCATACGTGTTAGTAAATAATTTGTATGCAGTATTATCAATGGCCATTCTAAACATATAGTACTTTCTGCCAGGAAGCAGACCTGTATATTATAATTTGAATGTGTGATATCACATCTATGAAATCAAGAAATGAATTGGTTATATTCACGTACGTTTGGTAGAGTAAGAATTTCAAGAGGTAACAAATTCCCTAAAAAAAAATAATGTTTTACTGGAAGTAATTGAGCAATATATATTATTTTTAAATCTCAACTTGGTAGAAAAGATATTTCATTGAAGGGAGTGACCTAAAATATCATGAGACCTAAAAATATTTGGAACCCTGAAATTCAAAGCTGTCCTAACTTAGACTAGATCTGAGATGTCACATAATCTTGGTTTTACCAAACTTTCACTGCAGAGAGCCAGACAGAAACCTAGGAAACCGTTTCTTGTATTTTCATGTGAAGTTGCCTGGAAAATCGAATTAGAAAATAAAAATAAGTTTCGTTTTAAAGAGTAGTAACCAGTTCCCAAATGAGGACAGTTTACCAGGTTTTTAAGTGAGTTATCTAATCTTACAGTCTCTTGCTCGGCTGATGGAAGTTTCCCTATTTGCTGAAGCTGGCCTTGAGCCTGCTATCTTCTTATCTCAATCTCCCAAATACAGGAATTACAGGTGTACACCACTCTGTTAAGCTTAAACTTCCATTTCTTCTGTGTAAATGGGTATTAGAACACCTGTCTCTTTGCAAAAAAAAAAAAAAAATGACTTAAGATGAGTGCAATATCATGATTTGAAAAAAACAGTGTGTTTTTTGCCGGGCGTGGTGGCACACTCTTGTAATCCCCACGCTTGGGAGGCGGAGACAGGAGGATCGCACAGGTTTGAAGCCAGCTGCCCTGGCTTAAGAGACCCTATTTCCAAATAAAATATAAATTAGGTCTGGGAGTGTAGCCTGGGGGTAGAAAGGTTCCATCCTCAGTACCACCAAAACAAACAAACAAAAAATAGTGTTTTTAAACAAAGGCATATGCAATAAAATATCAGTAGTCAATACTGATAAATTACTAGACAAGCCATAGAAAGAACAGCCACTCAAAGTACCTATAAGTTAATGTTCTAGAGTACCTGACCTCTACTACTATGGATGAATCTTGATAGTTGTTGCTCAGTGTCTCTCAAATGGATGGGAAAAACAGTGAATTAATGAATAGGGTTTTCAACTCTCACTTTGGCATTAAATAATCAAAGGCCATTGAAAAGGGATGAGGAATCTATAGCACACATGCAAATTGTCTATCTTCTTTAATTGAATAGAATCCTGACCTGCTGAGACTGAAGGTAAACCTCTGAAGCTTTCTCAACAGAGAACCCCAAGACATTTCTATCAGTCAACTGGAGTTGCATTTGAAGAGAACGTCTTTGTAATCTGAAAATATTTAGAGATGAATAACCAAAATAGCAGAGTTATTGACAGGCATGGCACTTATCTTGAATCTATTAACCTCAGCTAATCATGCGTATTTATGTTCAAACACACCTGCATACAGGAGAGTGCAAAGATACAACCTGCCCCAAAGAGATGTTTTTGTTTTGGAATACAGCCATACTTAATATAATATGTTATAAGAAGAGAAAGTACACTGATAAGAAGAGGATTACACATAGGAATGGTCTATAATTTACCTAGGAGTATTATTGTTATTGTTCTTATTGTAGCTAGAAAGGGGGAGAGTGAGGAAAGAAGGAAGAAATATCTTTTAATTTGTCAGGTGTTAGTATAAAGCAGGACAGGAATTGAGATGATGTATGTATGTGTGTATGTATATGTGTGAATGCTTTTGAAAATATGTATATGTGCAGGTATGTATATATGTGCATGCCTTTTGTAAACATATCTGTACACACACACACACACACACACACATATATATATATATTTATAGAATTATAGCATACATGCAGAAAAGTGTATGGTTTGAAAACACACACAATTTTGTAACCAGCATTCACACCAAGGTCTAGACCATTATTTGCTCTTAGTTTTAGCTTTTTAAATCTAGATCTGTCTAGCTGGGCGTGGTGGCGCACTCTTGTAATCCCTGCGCTTGGGAGGCTGAGACAGGAGGATCACACGGGTTCGAAGCCAGCCTCAGCTACTTAGTGAGGCTCTCAGCAACTTAGTGAGACCCTGTTTCCAAATAAAATATAAAAAAGGT
This sequence comes from Muscardinus avellanarius, assembly GCF_963383645.1. Classification (NCBI taxonomy): domain Eukaryota; kingdom Metazoa; phylum Chordata; class Mammalia; order Rodentia; family Gliridae; genus Muscardinus; species Muscardinus avellanarius. The sequence goes on along the minus strand of NC_137800.1, from coordinate 76,703,540 downwards.
CTGGGAGTATAGCCCGGAGGTAGAAAGTCTCTGGGTTCCACCCCCAGTACCACCAAAAAAAAAAAAAAAAAAAATCTAGATCTATGATGTATCCTTAACACACACAGACACGCATACATACACACACACACACACACACACACACGTTTGTGATATGTATACATATATGTGTGTAAGGCATGAGTAATGAAATTTAAAAAATATGTCTCAGACATGAGGCATTTTCTTGGGAAAAACATTTTAATTACAGTATGTTTTAGCTGACTTTGAACGTGCCAAAGGCTATCAGAGCACTTGAGTTTTCACATTGTACCCTCGTCCTGTGAGACTGAGTTTTTATTCACAGTTTCTAGGTAAGGTAACTAAGTCCAATGGTGTATCCAAGAGTCCCAAGGAGATCACCCAAGCAAAGCTGACCTGTCGGTGAGCAGGGCCAAGCCACGCTGGGCACAGAATTTTACCCATTTGGGTAGCTCTAATTCCTGAAGTGTGAGGGTACAAAGGGGTAGGAAATAACTGTTAGGAAAAGAGTTGCTCAGAGTGGGGTGTGGTGGTGCACCCCTGTAATCCCAATAACTGGGAGGCTGAGGCAGGAGGACCTATACAGGTTCAAGGCTAACCTTAGCAATGTAGTGAGACTCTCAACAACCTAGTAAGACCCTGTTTCAAAACAAAAAATATAAAAGGGCTGGGGGTATAGCTTGGAGGTAGAATGCCCCTGGTCAATCCCCAGTACCAAACAAATGAATAGAAACAAAACAAAACAAAAAGCAACCAACAGCAAAAAGAGTTACTCAGAGTATTGCCCATGAATAACCCTACTTTAGTCAAGACTATTAGATACCAAGGAGTCAGAGCCAGTGTGAAAGTGTGGATTTTTCTGACTAAGGTCTTAACAGCCTGTTAACAGCATGCTTCTTTCCATAATGCACTAGAGATTTAATTCAAGATAAATTAACAATTTAATATTTATACTCTGTATGATGCTATAGATCTAAACATCATTTTTTTTTTGAGGGTCTGGGAATGGAACCCAGAGGCATTTGACCTCCGAGCTACATCCCCTGTCCTATTTTTGTATTCTTTATTTTGAAACCGGGTCTTACTGAGTTGCAGAGGGCCTCACTAAGTAGCTGAGGCTGTCCGCGAACCGTGATCCTCTGGTCTCAGCCTCCCGAATGCTGGGATTACAAGTGTGCGCCACCACACCTGACTCTAAACATCATTTAATGACTTTATTTTTTCTTTTGGTATTACACTGGAAAGAATGTATAGATTGGGGGGTGCTGGATGTGGGGAGAAGTAGAGAGGAAAGGACCAGTACTTTCTGATAAGGTTTAGACTATTGAGTTCAATAAGCTGGGCGTGGTGGCACACACTTGTAATCCCAGCATTTGGGAGGCTGAGAAAGGAGGATTGTGGTTTGGGGACAGCCTCAGCTACTCAGTGAGGCCTTTTGCAACTTAGTGATACCCTATTTCAAAATAAAGGGCTATAACTCAGAGATAGAATGCCCCTAGGTTCCATCCCAGTACCGCAAAAAAAAAAAAAAAAAAAAAAGAAAAAAAAGAATATTGGGTTCAATACAAATCTTTACACATTTTCCAGTGGCTTGGTTTGACTCATCTGATATCAAGGATCACATTAATTTGCTCATATTCAAAAGACAAAAAGGTTTAACTGCCAAAAGGGAATACATTTGAAAACAATTGGTTTGCTATTTGCAGCAACCCAATATTTCTGAGTGCTCTCTTCTCAGAAGACAGATACCAGGAGCCCCATTGGGTTTGATCTTTTGGGTCTATTCTGGCAGAACTTTTCAGGAATAATATCTGCTATATTATAATTTTTACAGAGACTAAAAGTATGTGTGGGCCGAATGCACCCCACGTGAACCTTGCAGGAACTTACTTAGCTACCTCTGGGGCAACACACCCAGGTAGAGCTGATGTGTCAGTGAGCACGGCCAAGCCACATTGGGTCAACAAGTTTGACCCAAAGAATAGCTCTGGGCAGTTCTAATTCCTATAGCAGAGGATGTAATGGGGGTATGGCAAATCTACTAGGAAGAGAATAGCTTACAGCAAAAAGGAGTAAGGAATGGCACAACTTTGCGTTCAGCACTCCAACTACATTTTAAGAAAATAGTGATTGTTGAGTGAGCGCTTTGTAAGAGAGGAAGTGCTTGGTTTTTTGTTGCCACATTAAGACCTCTGTGGCTATTAAGAAAGGACAGAAAGGGAAAATGAGGCCAGCCACGCAGGTGGAGGAGCCTTACGTTTCCTGCTTAAGAACAGATCCCTGCATGCCGCATGCAAGCGTGCACATTTGATGTCTTTTTAGTTCTACTTAATTTTCATCAAGACAGGAAGGCAGGTCATTTCATACGACACCAGGAAACTGGTTTTGCCCTACTAATGAACTCTCTTCAGAGACGAGCTGAGTCCTGCTTCCTTTCTATTAATTACCTGAGCTGTAGCCTCATACTTTTAACCTTGCCTCACACCTGAGACTCTTCCAAGGTCGTTTGAATGTGTCCTACAGTGAGGAAAATTCTTTTTTTTTTTTTTTGGTGGTACTGGGGTTCCTGGAAGCCCTTCTTCCTCCGGGCTACACTCCCAGACCTATTTTATATTTTTGAAACAGGGTCTCTTAAGCCAGCACGGCTGGCTTCGAACCTGCGTGATCCTCCTGTCTCTGCCTCCCAAGCGCGGGGATTATAAGCGTGCGCCACCACGCCCGGCGAGGAAAATTTTTTTTAAGCCTTAGTGCCTAATGGACTTCAAATCAACTTCAACTCAAACCAACTCAAAGCAGCTGAACCAACGGTGAACCTAGCACGTTTGTGGGTCCACTCAAAACAGAAATCAATTCAAACTTGCCCCTCCGGGGGAGCTTTTAGCCTTTGAAGGCAACATTACATTCAGATGAAGCAATTGAATATTTTTCTAGACAGACAATAAATGCATAGAATGGATAATGCAAATAATGGACAATATAAATGATTTGACCAAAGGTGCTGTAGAATATGGAGCAATGATCACTCAGAAAAATGTCAGGCAAGATCTGAATAGTTCCAAGGGATATTCGGTGTTACCCATACGACTCCTTTTCCCTCCCTCCCTTCCTTCTTCCTTTTTTCCTTCCTTCCTTTCATGCTAGGGATTGAACCCAGGAGCATTCTACCTCTGAGCCATACCCCCAGCCCTGTTTACTTTTTATTTTGAACATCTTGCTAAGTTGCTGAGAACTTTGCTAAATAGCTGAGGCTGGCCTCGAACCCGTGATCCTCCTGTTTCACCCTCCCAACTACTGGAATTTCAGGTGTGCACCACCATGAGTGGCTTAGTTTATATCTTTTTGGTATGAGCTTGTATAGAGATGGTCAAGAGGCAACAATCATGCAATTTAACATTTCTGGGTGAAATCTGATACAATATTTTATATATGATTTTATATACAAGATTTTACTATGCATGGGTATCCCACCAATAAAAATGCATTATTAGAATATTTCTTGCCGGGCGTGGTGCCACACGCTTGTAATCCCCGCGCTTGGGAGGCAGAGACAGGAGGATCGCGCAGGTTCGAAGCCAGCTGCGCGCACTGGCTTAAGAGACCCTGTTTCCAAATAAAAATGTAAAAATAGGTCTGGGAGTGTAGCCCAGAGGTAGCAGGGCTTCCAGGAACCCCAGTACCACCACCAAAAAAAAAAAAAGAATATTTCTTGATATATGCTAAAATTCAGCAAATATTAGGTATAATTTTAGCAAATATCTGCCATTATTATTACCTATTCAATGGAGCAATCGCCTGTTTTTCAGAGAGGGGTCCACATAAATAAGTTGCATAATGCGTAGTGTTTGGGGATTGAGTTTGATCCTTTATGCTGTATTGCCAAAAATTCACTCTCTCTACTTTGTATTTTTTCAGTAGTGTATCTTTGGAGAAACGCTTAGCTTTGTAGCTTGGCTCAATAACTATATACCTTCAGGTATTTACTGGTAGTTATTTCACAAATCCATACATTTTTAAAAGCACAGATATTCTTTATAGTAATTCAAAAAGTGTTTTCCAGGTACTTGTTTATATTCCAAGTCTGTTATCTCACACGAACACTCCCCAAAACATGCACTAGGCATTTTCCTTATATTTGGAGCTGTCAGTATGAAACGTACTTAAATTTTCCCACAGCATCAGTTTTCTTTGTAAAATTTCAACACATTTCATATGCCTTGATAATAGATAATGCCTTTTTCTGCAATTACTTTCAAGAAAAATGACTTCTATGGTTCTGTACCTTTAACTTCTATTAAGATTACTCTATTAAGCTTGTTGTCACAGAGAACTACCTTTGTGTCAAGCTGAATGCAGCCTTTGGAGCGGCAGCTGAAGAAAAGGAAGGGTCCTTCCTAGCATTACTGATACTAAGGTATTAAAGGACCTGCCTGGTAGTAAGTAGTCCTGGCCATCATTGTCTTACTGGATTGATTTATTGAAGCTAAACTATTCGATAGACCATTAGGTTCAAGGTGAGGAAACATTTTCGAGAAGTTTTTCCACAGTAAGGAAAAAGTATGAATTAAAAATGTCAACATAGTAGAGGAGAACAGATTGCCCGTCATGAAGAACTCGCTTGGAGATAATTTCCCACCAAAAACATGCGTATGTGTTATGTGCATTCCTGTCTGTGTACCTAAAGCCAATATCATGAAAATAGTATGTCCTAAAAACTTCGAGATTATAGAAAAGAATAAGGAATTTAAAAAAATCAACAATCCATTCGTGGGAAACCACTGTCAATATTTTTATGTATGTCCTTTGATCTCCCGTGTGTATTCGAAATTATCGAGGTATGTACATATCATCCTGTATCCTTTAAAAACTGCTTCCCACAATAGTATTCTGTTTGCCGTTCATTTTTATATAGTCATTAACTGAGTACAGAAATGTTTATAAACACAGGCTTCTGGATTTAAGACTTGCCAGTCAACAGACTAGACTCTGATTTGGCCCTTCATAGATTAAAAATTCATGGATAGAAAATGTGTGTCCACTTTAAGAGATTGCTACATGCACCAACCATTTACTTGTGGACTTGTTTTGTCTGTATCTATAGTGTGTGTGTGTGTGTGTGTGTGTGTGTGTGTGTGTGTATGTGTGTATGTGTGTGTGTGTGTGTGTGTGTGTGTGTGTAGTACTGGGGATTGAACCCAGGGATATTCTACCTCTGTGCTACACCCTCAGCCCTATTTTTTATTCTTTATTTTAAGACAGGGTCTCACTAAGTTGCAGAGGGCCTCACTAAGTAGCTGAGGCTGGCCATGAACCCTGATCCTCCCGTCTCAGCCTCCCAAGTACTGGGATTACAAGAGTGTGCCACCACGCCTGGCTTGCCTGTAACCTTTTGAACAAACTTGCATCAATCAATTTGTTTGCTATAATCAAATACAAGTAAAGTACCAGAATGGTTTATTTCTTGATCACTCCTAATCATGGCTTTGAAGAGACCTAGTGAGCCCGAAATCCAAAGCACTTTTCCTAGAAGCTCCTCCCTCCCTCCCCTTAACCCCCTCCAATCTTTGTTCTAGAAGATTCCATACTGTAACCACAAATAATGTCTATTCTATAGGCTTAACATCTTAACTCAAGGAAGAATATTATATAGGTTACCACAAAATAATCAAGAGATTTTTGTAAGAGTTTTTCTTTTTAGCTCTGCATATTGCTAGGTGACTTTTTCTGTGTTGAGATTGATACGCTGCGTGGTTAATTTTACCAGTTTTAAAATGAAGCTCCCAGAAGCCTTTTCTACATATGAGCCGAGGCAAATGAGGAACCACCTGCTTATCCTAACCGTGCACATGGGACTGATTGCAATCTCCTGTTTGCCAGTTTTATTGAGGTATAATTTATATGTAATAAAATCCAATTTTAAGCACATAATTTTATGAGGAGCGTGTGTGTGTGTGTGTGTGTGTGTGTGTGTGTGTGTGTGTGTGTATGAATTGACCCCAGGGACATTCTACCTTTGAGCTGCACCCCTAGCCCTACTTTATTTTTTATTTTGAAACAGAGTCCCACTAAGTGTCAGAGGGCCTTGCTAAGTTGCTACGGTTGGCTGTGAACCTGTGATCCTCTGGTTGGTTTCAGTCTCCCAAGTACTGGAATTACAAGCAAGCGCCATCGTGCCTGGCTAATTTTATGAGTTTTGACAAACGTATGCAGTTCTTTGCAACCACAGCCCTTCAGTCATGATGTAGAGCATTTCCATTTCCCCTCAGAGTTGCCTGGTATTTCTTTGCAGCCAATCCCCTCTCTTGGCCTCCGGCAGCCTTCATCTGCTTCTATCAGTCTAGTCTAGATGTTCTAGAATTTTCTATAAGTAGAATCTCATCATCTTTTGCATCTGGGTCCTCTCACTTCACCCAAGGCTCTTGAGGACATCTGTTTTGTTTCATGGTATCTGTATGCTCATTCCTTTTCGATGCTGAGTAATATTCTGTCATGTGAATGAGCCACTATTCGCATATCCCTTTTATCAGCTGATGAGTATTGGAGTCCTTTCTTGTCTTTGAAAATTATTACTGTAATGAGTAAAGAACCTCTGAAGTTAAGTACAAATCTCTGGGCATATGTTTTCATTTTTTTCTTGGGTTAATATTTACGAGTGGAGTGGTTGAGCCATATTGTATATGTGGATTTAACAAAAAATGCCATTTATTTTCTAAAGCGACAGCTCCATTTTGCATTGTCATCTGCAAAGACCAAGTATCTAGTGTTCCACATGATTACTGACACTGGGGCATCTTATCATGTTGTTTGTTTTAATTTTAGCCATTCTGGTAGGGTTATCGTGGTTTGAATGAGCATTTTTCCAGTGATGACTAATGTTGAGAATTTTTTATATGCTTATTTATCATCCTTATGTCTTATGATATATGTTTTGCAAATATTTCCTTCCCATCTGCAACCTAACTTTCTCTTTTTCTTTTTTCTCTTTCTCTTTTTCTTTTCTTTTCTTTTTTTCTTCAGTACTGAAGATTGAACCCAAGGGCATTCTACCTCTGAGCTATACCTTCAGACCTATTTTTTATTCTTTATTTTGAAACAGGATCTCACTAAATACCTGAGGCTGGCTGTGAACCTGCTATCATCCTGTCTCAGCCTTCCAAGTCCTTGGGATTACAAGCATGTGCTACCACTCCCCACTGCTACAGGTTTGTTTTCTCAACAGTGTCTTTTGAAGAGCAAAAGTTAAGTAAATGTTAAAAAAAAATGTTTTTTTTTTATGATACTGGGGATTGAACCCAGGGACATTCTACCTCTGAGCTATATCCCCAGCCCTCTTTTTATTCTTTATTTTGAAACAGGGTCTCACTAAGTAGCTGAGACTGGCTGGGAGCCTACAATCCTTCTGTCTCAGCCTCCCAAGTACTGGGAATATACGTGTGCGCCACCACACCTGGCAATGTTTTAAATTTGATAATATCCAATTAATTTTTTTGGCAGGAGTCCTTAATTAAAACTACTTGCCCAACAAGGTTAGTAAGATTATCTCCTATGGCTTTTTGTGGAGGTTGTATAATTTGAGTTTTATATTCTGGTAAAAGATTTATTTTTTTGAGTTAATGTTTGGATATGATCCGAGTCAAATATCATGTTTCATTTTTTTGCATATGGCTATCCATTTTTTTCTAGAATCCATTATTGAAAATGCTTCCTATTTCCTCCATCGAATTGCTGTAGCTTATTTATTAAAAAAAAAAAAAAAAACTAGTGTGTTGATAACTGGGCGTGGTGGCACACACCTGTAATCCCTGTACTTGGGAGGTTGAAATAGGAGGATAACAGGTTTAAGGACAGCCTCAGCAACTTAGTGAGACTGTTTCAAAATAAAAGGGTTGGGCTGGGCATGGTGGTGCATGCTTGTAATCCCAGCGCTTGGGAGGCAGAGACAGGAGGATCATGCAAGTTCAAAGCCAGCCTTGCTGGGTTAAGAGACTCTGTTTCCAAATAAAAATATAAAAAAAATAGGTCTGGGAGTGTAGTCCGGAGGTAGAAGGGTTTCCAGGAACCCCAGTACCACCAAATAAATAAATAAATAAATAAATAAATAAATAAATAATTTAAAAAATAAAAATAAAAGGGTTGGGAGTATAGCTCAGAGGTAGAATGCCCCTGAGTTCAATCCTCAGTACTACAATAAACCCAAACCAAAACAAACAACAACAAAAACAATGTGTTACATATTGGTTAAATATATAGCGTATTTCTAGCCTCTTTATTCTCTCTACTCATTTGTCTATTTTGACACCATAGCAGACCATCTTGATTACTGTTATTTTTTACATTAATCTTAAAATCAGGTTATGTCAATCCTCTGAATTTTTTTTTCCTAAAGTTGTTTTGGCTAGTCTTGGCCCTTTGAATTTTGTATGAATTTTAGAATTCTTTTGTGAATTTCTTCAAAATAGTAATTTTAATCTACAGTACAGAAAGATCTTTCATCCAGAATATATAAAGAACTCTCAGTGTGTGATATATATTGATAGCAAGGAGTATGGATGAGATGAGGATGAAATAGCTCTTTATAGCTTATCATTTATAATATATATTTATATTTTATATATGATGTATACACACACACACACACACGTAACATGACATTTGACACGGATCATATCCAAACATTAACTCAAGAAAATGAATTTTTTACCAGAATATAAAACCATCTCTCTCTCTCTCTCTCTCTCTCTCTCTCTCTCTCTCTCTCTATATATATATATATATATATATATATATATATATATATATATATATTGTGTGTGTGTGTGTGTGTGTGTGTGTGTGTGTTTTACTAATGATTGAACCCCAGGGCCATTTCATCTCTGAGCTATACCCCAGCCCTATTTTATTTTTTATTTATTTTGAAACAGGGTCTTACTAAGTTGCAAAGGGCCTTGCTAAATTGCTGAAACTGCCTGTGAACCTATGCCCGGCTTCCTATATTCTTTTAGCCCTTCTGTGCAGTGCATCTCTTAATTATTTGTACTAATGATACCTGCCAAACTAGAGAGCCTAGAACATTTTAGATAATTCTTAACACATTTGAAAATGTGAATATATTTCGGCTGCCCGGTCCTGGTTTATGAAACCAGGAACCATGTCAGGTTGTAAGGTAATCTGGATCTTGGCGTGTCACACTACAAACTGGCTGGATTAGCCAGGCATGGGGGAACACACCTGTAATCCCAGTACTTGAGAGGCTGAGACAGGATTGTGGGTTTGAGGACAGCTTCAGCGAATTAGAGGGCAGCTTCAGCAAATTAGTGAGACCCTCAGTAACTTAGCAAGAACCTCAAAATGAGAAGGGGTGGGGTATGGCTCAGAGGCAGAATGCTCCTGGATTCAATTCCTACTACCATAAACAAAAATAAAAGCAAAACAAAACAAAAACACGGACTGTATCTTTTTGAGCAGGAGCAGGATTCACACGCCACAGATTCTTTTGTGTGTGTGATTTAGAAGGAATTCACTTCTACAGCCACAACTCCAACATGCCCATACCATCCTCATCAACCTTGAACATGTGGGAGGTTAGTGTCTTAACCTGCCTGGTGGTGTGGTCCTCTCTACACTGAACACTGCTCCTCTGGACAGTCATGCTATTCCAGAGTGTAGGTCTATTTTTAAATTCACCTTCCTTACTGCTTCTTTATTACTATATTCTTTGCTGGTAGATAGGAGCTGCAAGTTTTTTGAGGTTTTAGACCATGCTCTATCAGGATGCATATTTTCAGGCATATATCATATTTGTGGATCAGACCTTGAAAATTACAAGGCACTTAGATTATTATATTCTGATGATCAAAATTCATGCCCTTGGAATAAGATGCCCGAGATAACGTGTTTTACATTCCAGCATCTCATTTGATGATCAATGTATTAATCAGAATCAGTGATGATAGCATACTATATCCTTGTCGAAATAAACTTATTAAAAATACATTAGGGCTGAATAAAATCTCATATTGATTTGTCATTTGTTTTATTAATAGAAACTTTACACCTGCTTTCAAATTATCTAATCAAAAAAATACCTGTTTCCCAGACAGATTGAAGTTAAATGATTAGTACAATTCCTCTGTGTGTGTGTGAGAGAGGATACCAGCTCATCAGCATGCACCACGGGCTTGTCTTGCTTTCAGAAAAACTAGAAGGAGGGCAGCTAAGGAAGGCGCTAGATACTGTTACCCAGGTTGGAGTTGATATGCAAATGGTAAACACCATGTTTCCATTCTGGGTAAGCTGCATAGAATAGCAGCAGCAGGGGTTTGATACTGTATCTCCTTCTGTTTTAGCTCTGCTGTCATTTCAGAAGCTGGGAAACTAAGAGTCTCTAAGAGGCACCTTAAGGAATTCCAAACCCCAGCAGAGAACCGAGTCACGATGAACAATCCTACAGGAAGTTAACAGTAAAGCATGCAACAATACAGAGAGGATATTAGAAAATGGATTTGCCCATATAGGGTGGTGTCAGTTTAGGTATGACTTGTTAATAACTATTGTTAACATATACTGTCCTTTTCAGATTATATATAAATTGGGTTGATCTAGATCTAACCAGGAAAGAGTTTTTATTTTTTTATATTTATTTATTTATTTATTTATTTATTTATTTATTTATTTATTTATTTATTGGTGGTACTGGGGTTCCTGGAAGTCCTTCGACCTCTGTGCTACACTCCCAGACCTATTTTTACATTTTTATTTGGAAACAGGGTCTCCTAAACCAGTGCGCGTGGCTGGCTTCGAACCTGCGCGATCCTCCTGTCTCTGCCTCCCAAGGGCGGGGATTACAAGCGTGTGGCACCATGCCCGGCAAGAGTTTTTATTTTTAACAAAGCTCTTTTACTTCAATATCTTTCCAGGAGTCTGATATACAGTGTGACTCACGAGGGATAAACCTACTTCTAATGGTCCTTTGTTAAATTTTATGTTCAGATAAATTGTACTTTTTCCTTTTTTGTGGGCCTGGGGATGGAACCTAGAGGCATTCAAGCTCTGAGCTACACACCCTGTCCTATATTTTATTTTCTATTTTGAAACAGGTTCTCATTGAGTTGCAAATGGCCTCACTAAGTAGCTGAGGCTGTCTGTGAACCATGATCCTCCTGTCTCAGCCTCCCGAATGCTGGGATTACAAGCGTGCGCCACCACGCCTGGCTAAATTGTACTTTTTGAAGCCCTATGTTTTAGCAAACCTCTGTATTGAATTTTAGAACACTTGAAGAATGATCAGGAGTAAGTCAACATAGAGGTTGAGGGTCTGCCTTTTTACCAAGAAACAAGCCTTTCAGAGCCTGCCTAGACTTCTGAGTGTCCAGCCTTTCTGCACAGCTGTACCACCTGCTCCCCAGCAGTAGGCAAATAGCATCCTGCCTTCAGGACAAGCCCCACATTTTAGTTTAAACCTAAATGTTACCATTGATATAGTCTCACTCTGACCTGAAACCCAGATATAGAAGTGTGTTCCTGGTTAGCTCCAGGTACCCAAGTTCCTGTCTTGCCCCCCAATCCCGATTACTCAAGGCTTGTAAAGAGATAAATCCTGGTAGTTCTATGATACAGAAACAGAATACCAGCATGTGTAGAGGGAGGATTAAGCACAGGTAAAAGACGATCAGGTAGCTTACCTGGTCTTTTGCTGTGCCCTTAGCCGCGGGCAGGTCTTCACCCTCGGGGACAAGTTAGCTTCCAGGTCCTGACTTCCAGAAGGCCTCGTTTTGTCATCAATCTAACCTGATTGTCTAATTATTCTTTATCTCCTGTCATTTTTAATTTTTGGTGGCACTGGGGATTAAACCTCTGAGCTAAACCCCAGCCCAATTTTATTTCTTATTTGGAAGCAGTCCCACTAAGTTGCAGAGGGCCTCGCTAAATTGTTGAGGCTAGCTGCCAACCGGCCATCCTTCTGTTTCAGCCTTCCAAGTACTGGGATTACATGCATGCGCCACCATGTCCGGCCTGATCATCTAATTAATAAAAACAATGAAAGCATCAGATTTTGGCTCACTGTCTAGTGCTCATTCCATTAAATTTTGTTGCATGGTCTTCTGGACAGAAAATCCCCACAGGACTTTACTTTCTTCTTTATCTATCTGCCTTCTAGCTCAGGACTATTGAATCCAGTGATGCCACAGAACAAGTTTTGTGTCCTCCCCTCAGGAGATAAATTGGGGTGACTGGGAAGTCAGTGAGGGTCTGTTCTCTCCAGAAGACACTTGAGGCAGGAACGGCCTATTGGACGACATTCTTCTCTGTTTAGAAAACAGTGCCCTGAGGCTTCTCTTTATAACCTTAAATTGTGAATTATAAATCCACAAAGTTATAGGGCCTTTGCAAAGGGCCTTAAACGGAGTGGTAGAGAATGTGAGGAACCTTGCTCACCAAGTTTTTACTTGTATTAGAAAAGAAAAATCTTGCATGGTGGCGCACCCTTGTAATCCCAGCACTTGGGAGGCTGAGACAGGAGGATCGCACAGGTTCGAAGCCAGCCTCAGCTATTTAGTGAGGCTCTCAACAACTTAGTGAGACCCTGTTTCCAAATAAAGTATAAAATAGGTCTGGGAGTATAGCCTGGAGGTAGAAAGGTAGAAAGCCTCTGGATTCCACCCTCAGTACCACACCAAAAAAAAAAAAAAAAAAAAAAAACTTTAACAACTCATGAAAGCCAGGTGTGATGGCACACATCTGTAATCTCAGTACTTGGGAGGCTGAGACAGGAGGATTGTAGGTTCCAGGCTAAACCTCAGTAATTTAGCAAGACCCTCAGCAACTTAGGCCCTGTTTCAAAATAAAAATAAAGGGGTTGGGGGTATGGCTGAGAGGTGGAATGCCCCTGGGATCAATTCCCAGACACATGCACACATACACATACACACACCTCATATCATTCTTTTGTGTTTTTTATGTGAAAAGCCCCCGTGAGCATTCTCTTTGTAAGTTCAGTTCATTACCCTGACCACGGTTTACATTTGGCCAACCCTCACATTAAAGGAAGCTAGAAAGCCAATATTCCAATCAATTTTTTGTCTTTGAAGAGGGAGGCAAGCAAGAAAAAGGAGGGTAAAGGATGATTGTTATTTCTGCCACAAATCATCTTATTTGGTTTAATCATCCACCTAGACCAGCCTCTGAGCTCCTAGCTCTCCATCCTTAGTTCTTATTTATTTCCTTATGCCACTGGGTCTACTTTTCTGAGCATACATTTAGTTACATAGTGTTTCTCTTATACTGGTGGGATAAAGCCCAACTGCCAGACAGAAGCATCTGAGACTCTTGATGGGCCCCAACTCTCCTTCCAACCACCTCTATTTCCATTTCCTTAAATACACTGGTATGCCACCACACAGATTCTCTGTTGCTTCTTAAAAGTGGCATACTTGTTTTTTGCATGGTAAGCTTCTTGAGTTCTCTGGCTATTATAGATATTAGCCCTCTCTTAGAGAAGTAGCTGGAAAAAAATCTTCCCCCCTTCTGTCGGCCTTCTCTTGAGGTTTTTGATAGTTTCCTTTGCTGCACAGATGCTCTTCAGTTTAATGCAATCCCACATATTAATCCTCTTTTTAATTTCTTGTGCCTTTGGGGTCTTGTTGAGGAAGCTTTTACTCAGGCCTATGTGTTGGAGTGTTGATTCTATGCCCTCTTCAAGTAACTACAAGGTCTCTGGTCTAATTTCCAGGTCTTTGATCCATCTTGAATTGACTCTTGTGCAGCATGAGAAAGTAAGGTTTATTTCCATTTTTTCTGCATATGATAAGTTTTGTGAACACTACTTGTTGAAGAAGCTATCTTTTTTCCAGTATGTGTTTTTGGTTCCTTTGTCAAAAAATCAATTGGCTGTAATTGTGTGGATTTCTTTCTGAGTCTTCTTCTGTTCAGTTCTATTGGTCTCCGTGTCTGCTTTTGGGCAAGTGAACTAAATAGATACTTCACAAATGAAGAAATACAAATGGCCAATAAATGTATAAAAATGTTCAACATCATTAGCAATCAGAGAGATGAAAATAAAAACTACCCTAAGATTTTTACCTAACTCCAATTAGAGTGGCAATCATTAAATATACAAACAATAACAAATGCTGGTAAGGATGTGGAGAAGTAGGAATTCTAATACACTGTTGGTGGGATTGCAAATTAGTACGACCACTTTGGAAAACTGTGGAGGATCCTCAGAAGAATGGAAATGAACACACCATATGACCCAGCTATACCTCTTCTGGGTATCTATCCAAAATAATGGAAACCAAACTACCAGAGTGGTACATGCATGTCTATGTTTATAGCTGCCAAACAATGGAACCAGCCGAAATGTCCATCAGCAGATGAATGGATTACAAAACTTTGGGATATAGACACAATGGAATTCTACTCAGCGATAAAGAAGAACAAAATTATGTCATTTGCAGGGAAATGTATGGAACTGGAGCACATTATACTAAGCGAGATTAGTCAGTCACACAGAGTGAAATGTCAGATGCCCTCCCTCATACACAGAGCTAGGGAGGAATTAGGATACAATAGAGATTCCAGACAAAGGAAGAAAAACCTCAGATGTAAAGAAGGTGACTTAACAGAGGGAGTTAGGAGGGGGAAGAGGGAAACATCTCAATGGACATAATGGACATACACAAACGTATTAAAAGCCAATCACTGTGTGAGCAGGGAAAGGAGAGATGGGGGGAGGAATCCGGTGGGAACTGGGGAAGGGCTCAGTGAGAGGCTGTGTGCTCGTATGCCTCTATCACCTTGAACTTCAACAAGATGTATGACTACAATGAACCAATAAACTAAAAAAGAAAAGAAAAATAGCACACTAGCTCATCCCCATGTTGCCTGGAACACAGATTAGCTTATACACATTTGTCCAAATCTTCTCAGTCCAATCTCCTCTTCTGGGTGGCCTTCTCAAAAGCCATTCCTCAAGTTAGCCCTATCATGCCGCATGCTACGTGGGTGTCTGTTCCCACACTCAAGGCTCGACAGACGTGGCAACAGGGCCTGGCCCTCAGTCAACATTCAGTAATTGTGCAGTGAAGGAGAAAGAGATACCGGAGAGAAGGAACCACCTGTTGTTATTTCCTTTTTGCTCCCCAAAGAGTCTAATAGAATTAATAACCTAAGATCACTTGTTAATCTAATTTGATGAGTTGGTTAGTCAAATGCACAAAGGACATTTTTAAACCCGTAACTCTGGTGGAGATGTATACTGTAGTTAACTGTCTATGTTGGTGACTCTGTAAACTACTGATATGCATTGACAGAGCAGTCAGTCGCCGTGCGTGGTTGTGTGACTTTCTTTCTCTTTTTATGTCTGATTTCCCCACCATCAGTTATGGTAATTTCATATCCCTCATTGCTTTCTGTTCATGTCTGATTAGCATTATCACCAACTAGAAGACTCTTCTCAGCATCATTGGAGTAGGAATCTCTTTGTCTCTAAAAGCTAGGCTAAATACACATATGCTAGCACAAAAATCAGTTAATATTCTCAGCACTGACCTCCAGTAAGCTTATTTTGTATGCAATGCCATGAACTTGATTTATTGAGGAATGAAGAATTATGCCTTCTCACCCCAAATAATCTGAAGACTACCTGATTCTCTGGTGGACCTTTCATTTCAATATAAAATGATAATAATGAATCCATATTGTTCACTATACACTAATAATATTTCAGGAAATTCTCTGGTTTGTCTTGTTCCTTCTCACAGGTTATGAATATCTAAAGAGTATCTAGAGAAATTGTCAAGATGTTATGTTAGATATGTAAAATTACCAATGCCAATCTTATCCAGGGAGGGGAATACTGTCTGCATGTATGTCCCGTCGCTCTGGACTATATTAGGATGTGAAACTATAATACTCCAATAAAAGTGTGCACGTGTGCATATGCACACATGCACATGCACACACACACACACACACACACACACACACACACACAGTTGTCAGAGAATTAGAAATTGTAGAAAAGCGCTAAGTCAGCTGGCTTGATTGGAAAAAAAGTATCTCCAGTATAAAAGAACCACCTAAGTCATGACAGTACAATCAAAAGTTGTTATCTGTAGATACACATTTATTCTTACTCTGCAGGCATCCTTATGCTACTGAGCTACTGGTGACACAGGTCCGTGGAATTGGATTTAAATAAGCTGGACCATTTTGTTGCCAAAGCTGTCCTCGAATTTGCGTTCTTTCTGTCTCAGTCTCCCAAATACAGGAGAACACATGTGCGTGCTGAGCCAGTTAAACCGGACTTGGATGGTCAAAATAACAATAACAGAAAAATCTCTTTTGCCTTTTTGACTGACTTTGGGCTATTTACAGGACAAAACTGGAAAACAGGTGAAGTTTTACTATCCTTATTCTTTCAGTAAATACTCATTTAGTGGTTACTAGAGAAAACCACATCCTTGGGAATTAGTCAGATATGAGATTTCACTTGTGTGACGGTGGGGACATTGTTTAGCCATGTTAAACTTTGAATTCTATAAAAGAGGGTTTTATAGAATATACATTATCTCAAAGAGTATATGCTTGGGATGCTTGGTGGTAAGTGTGGGTAAATGGTGGCGATTGCTGTTGATATTACCACTATTGTTACTACTTTTAACATGTCTCAACTGGATGATAAGACATACTCCCTGTTCATAAGAAGCTTTCACTTTATTTGGAGTAAAGGGACTGTAAACAACTAATTATATCACAAGATAGCATAATTTTAGGGCAATAAAAAGGATAAACAAGCCATTTTGGGATTAGAGAATGGATAAATTTGGAATGACTGAAGACCTCAAAAGAAAACTTCATGAGTACTAGGAATCCTTGCTGAACCTTCAGAAATGAGCAGGATAGTAATGGAGAGAGATGGATTTTCATCATATCCAATCTGCCTTCTTAAATCTGTTCACTTATAATGATGCCACCATACTCCTCTCCTTTATTTAATACCCTCCCCGGAGGAGAATGTGATATTATTGTGCAGAGGGGAAATAGTCTGCATTTCCACATGTGTGTGTAACTCTGTGAGGAAGGCAGACGGAAGCATCTGGTCCTGTCTTGTGGTCTGCTAGGAAAGATTAGGGACCTACTGGATTTGAGCGAGAATCAGTTCCCTTGGGAAAAAAAAGAGTCTCAAACTGGACAGCCAGAAACCAGAGTGATGATCCCAGGTGGGCTGCAGGGTATTCTTTTGGCTTCATCATTGGAGAGGTGGTTCCCTTTGAAAGGTGTCAGCAGCCACTTTACAGAGATGGACTGGGCATGAGGAGTTATTAGAAAATTAGCAACTAACAGAGAAGTTGTGGGAAACCTTTGGTACGCTAAAAACATATGCTTTGATGACTCAGGTGTGCTCTGTGAGTTTGTGCACACCTGGCGTGGATGCCTGCTCTATCATTTACCAACGGTGAGTGCTGGGCAAGTTACTACATCTCTCTGAGTCTTGTATTACTTGTAAAATGTGAATAACAAGATCTTCCTTAGAGGACTGGTGTGAGGATTAAATGAGATGACTCCCAGACATGTAAAGCAGTCTAGGGTATCCCCAGTCACAGAATGGGAGTGTTTTTTCTTATTTTCTGGTTTTTTTTTTTTTTTGTTGTTGTTGTTGTTGTTCCCTATCAGCACTGCATTTTCTTATACAATGGATGAGTATTCTAGTGGGTATCAGCTATGATAAGAGGCACTAAGAAAAGAACTTTTAGCCATTCAAGAGATAGAATATTAACTGAGGAGCATACCCTAAGGGCTACCAAGGGAGTGGCCATGGTAACCGAAGGGAGAGACCCCCAAAGAGGTAAAACTCTGTCAGAGAGTGTTGGGGGAAATCTAATACTGTGATCAGCTAATCTCCCTTACCCAGAGATTTCCCTTCCAGGGCTAAATTTTAATATCTCCAAGTTTTAATAAGGGAGGTGGTACCCCTAAGGATATCCATACCTTAATGTAAAATTTAGTAAATGTACAGCTTCTCCTAGTGGCATTTAAAAATGATAAGAAAAGGAATTTTAAAAATACTTAGACAGGGATAATTTTGTGGGGGAGAAGGAGGACAGGTTTGGGGGACAGGGACATTTACTCAAGACTCAGAAGTTAGACATTGACTTTACCTGAGTATATGTGGTTCCAGCACAGTGAAACAGAAGCTCAGGCATTTCAGTTAGTAAATTGATCAGCTTCATTTAAGGAGCCAGGGTAAATGATATACCCTGAATTTCTCTGGCATGGCTAATTTGAACGTATTCTGATAGCCTGGCCCAAGAACACCCTGGATAACGTCATCATCTATCAGCATTTGATTTTTCTTTATTTGAGTCTACAAATGGAAAGTGAAAAGTAGACCAGAGGCAAGAAGGCGTGGAGAAACCAACTCATAAATTTGGGTCTGATGGATCCCAAGGCTGGTCTCTCTTATCAATCTTCTTTCTGAATGTGATGTTTGAATACAAGGGGATGCAACTGTTTCCCTGACGAGAATGTGGTATTCACAACTGAGCTCATACTTGTGATTTTTTTGTTTGTTTTTCTGTACTAGGGATAGAACCCAGATTTCCAAACTACATCCCTATCCCTATTTTGTATTCTTTATGTTCAA
Organism: Muscardinus avellanarius; assembly: GCF_963383645.1. Classification (NCBI taxonomy): domain Eukaryota; kingdom Metazoa; phylum Chordata; class Mammalia; order Rodentia; family Gliridae; genus Muscardinus; species Muscardinus avellanarius. Next base: position 76,684,876 of record NC_137800.1, on the reverse strand, counting down.
ACAGGGTCTCACTAAGTTGTGGAGGGCCTTACTAAGTAGCTGAGGCTGGTTGTGAACCTGAGATCCTCCTGTCTCAGCCTCCCAAGTACTGAGATTACAAGCGTACACTACAATGCCTGGCTTCATCCTAGTCTTGAATAGAAGCATGAAAGTTATGGATCTTGGGTTAGGAAGTCTTGTTTGAATTTAGCTTCTACTTGTTTTTGTTTTTGTTTTTTGTTTTATTTTGTTTTGTGGTACTGGGGATGGAACCCAGGGGTACTCTGCTTCCAAGCTATACCCCCAGCCATATTTTTTATTCTTTAGTTTTGAAACAGGGTCTCACTGAATTGCAAAGGGCCTCACTAAGTAGTTGAGGCTGTCTGCAAAACACGATTCTCTTCTCTCAGCCTCCCAAAGACGGGGATTACAAGCGTGCACCATCATGCCCGGCAATGGCAGTTTTGTACTTGCATACCTGACAGTCATGTGTAGAAGGTTGTCTATTTGCTGGTCATCTCAAATCTGATAAGCAAGTAGACATTCCTAAATAAACATATAAAGGGAGCCTGGGAATGTCTGTGAGTGAAACACTTCTAATTCTATAAAGGATATTAATGGATATGCGGCAAAACTAATGGGCTAGAGGGAGGAGGCCAACTGATTTGCACTTATAAGTGCATTACTTTCAGTGTGAAAGTCATCAAAAGTGCCGAGTTGCCTGGTGTGGTGGTGCGCGTTTGTAATCCCCGTGCTTGGGAGGCAGAGACAGGAGGATCGCGCTGGTTCGGAGCCAGCCTTGCTGGCTTAAGAGACCCTGTTTCCAAATAAAAAATATAAAATAGGTCTGGGAGTGTAGCCCGGAGATAGAAGGGCTTCCAGGAACCCCAGTACCACACACACACACACACACACACACACACACGCACAAACACACACACAGACACACACACACACACAGACACACACACACACACACACACACACAGTGCCGAGTTTACTCAGGTCTCAATGCTTTCAGCACCTCCCATTAATGATGCCGTGAACCAGATAAAGAGAGGGTATTGAGAGAGGCCTGATGAGATAGGTATGTGGAAATATAGTTACTTTTTAATATAAATAGGACTCCTCATGGGCCATTTTCCTTTTAAAGCCTTTACTCAACTCAGTAATTGTCTCAGTAGAATTCTGGTCTTTCAGAATTAGCAATATGGCATTTGCCTCATGATTTGAAGTTGAAATGTAGGTGAGCTTTAAAAACCAGAGCATTTTTGAGATAAATGTATAGTGAATTTTAAGGCCTATGGTTCTATAGTGGTCGCTGAACATGGTATTCCAGGTTGGCTGAACTAAATGTTATGCACAGTTGACAGTAATGATATCCCCTCTCTGTTCTTGGCCTTGCTAATTGTGTTGCACCATGCCGAACAATTTTAATGTTGTCCTCTGAGTCCACGTGTACAAATTGTGAATTTTTTTATTCATTCAGTTTATTGGAAATGAAAAATATGCTGTTATTATCCCAACTCTTCCTCCCCAGGGTGGGGAAAATCCTATTTAACTTTTTTTGAGGGGAGGGTACTGGGGATTTAATCCAGGGATGTTCTACCTCTGAACTACAATCCCAGCCCTTTTTATTTTAAAACAGGATTTCATTCAGTTTCTGTGGGTCTCTCTAAGTTGCTGAGGCTGTCCTCAAACCTGTGATCCTCCTGTCTCAGCCTTATAAGTACTGACATTACAAGCATATGCCGCCATGCCCGGCTATTTCACATCTTATAGTTGCTTCGGTCTCTAATGCAGAAGTTGGCAGTTGAATGAGGGCCTAACCTCATGTATTGAAGAATGTGCACTGTGTATAGGTACAGAGTTCGACACACATCTCACAGCCAACATATAAATATAGATCATGTTTAAAAGAGAAAGAAATAACATATTGTGGTCAGTCCTAGGAATACGAGATTTCTCTTGACTTCATTGCCTAAATTTTAAGGAACATCTGCCTTTAGGAAATCCTCAAAGCACAAAAGAAATTGTAATAGAAAAAAATCTATTGTGTATATGGTGGAAGAGGTAACTCTAATAGCAATTGCTGTGTGTGTGTGTGTGTGTGTGTGTGTGTGTGTGTATAAGAGAGAGAGAGAGAGAGAGAGAGAGAGAGAGAGAGAGAGAGATAGAGAGAAGTGACTCTAATAGCAAAAATTACTAGTGAGATATTCAGTACCTCAGTATTGTACTCATATGGTCATTATCAGCAAGGCGCATTTCTGAATACATTTCTGAATTGCTTGAAGACTCTTTAGGATGGGCACAAGGTTAAAGACAAACCCAGAAGCTGGGCGTGGTAGTGCACGCTTGTAATCCCAGCATTCGGGAAGCTGAGACAGGAGCTGATCCTGGTTCTCGGACAGCCTCAGCTACATCACGAGGCCCTCTGCAACTTAGCGAGACCCTGTTACAAAATAAAAATACAAAATAATGCAGGTGGTGTAGCTCAGAGGTCAAATGCCCCTGGATTCCATCCCCAGACATACAGAAAAAAAGAAAAAAAAAAAAAAGACAAATCCAGAGAATATAATCAAGTAGGATGGGAAAGCAGGGAGGGAATGAATGAACTGGGCTGGATGTTCTTTGTAGTTAGGGGGGGGGGAAAGCAATTATTATGAGAGCTGACTTTGTACCAGCTACTATGTCAAGTTCTTCTCATTCAAATAACCACCAAAACCCGGAAACCAAGGTTAGACAACTTGCGTAAGGTTGCATAGCTGGGAAGAAGCGGAGTTGTTCAATCTGCTGATTTCATCACTTAGACCAAACTGCCTGCCCATAATTCAGTGAGAGCATTTCTTTACCTGATTCTACTCCATGCCTAACAGTAACCACAACAGGCAAGTAAATGTTTAGGTAATGTTCTCTGATAATAAATGAAGTTTTCTACTTATTATATCTGCTAAAAGTTTAACTTGCATATCTAGTTTTGCCTATCAAAGATGTCAGTGAGTATGTAATAGAAAAATAGTACCAGTTGAGTAAGGCTTCCAATGAAATTGATCAAACTGGTAAAGGTGGTTTATTTCAGATGTGTTATATTCAAAAGTCTAATGTGGCTAGACATCCTTAGTGGACCCTACCCTTTTGCACAATTCAATAACAGCTGCACATTTTTACTGAATGTCAGTGGTTCTCTCTCTTCAAGTAGTTCATGCCTTAGCAATCAAAGTGTCCTTATTAACTCTGGGTTCATTTGATCATTTTTCCAATGTTTGAAAATTAAGATTACTAGTCAACACACCCAGTTTCGTGTGCATGTAAATTCCTATCACTCTATAGCATGTTGTTTAATTACAATGTGACAATAAAAATGTATATACAAAATACTAGTCGACAGTTTCTATGTAGCTGTTCATGTTTATTCCATTTGGGTTTAATATGAATACTGTATATTCAACTAGATACGCCTCTACTGGGTAAAACAAACAAACAGATTAGAAAAGGAAAAGTGTGCCTGGCTGCGTGACTGTTTTCATTAGCGGGGAATCTGTGTGTTTCTGTGATTGAGATGCCGTCCGTTCCTGTACCACCTCTCCTCCGCTCCCAGGAAACCCTCCCGGTTGTCTAAAAAGTCAACACCTTCTGACAGGCGCCATCTGGCCAGCTGTTTATTAACTCCCACAACGTTGCTCCTGGGTTTGCCTCTACCCAAGGACAGCGACACCATGGAAAGCTAACATGCCTTGAAAGAATCTTGTTTCCCTGTTTGAACCACCAAGGTATAACCAGGCATGAATCCTATAGGCATAAGGTCCTACCTGGCATATGGATTGGCTATAACATTAAATTTAATACTTGACCAAGTTGCAGAGATTTGAAGTTGAGGGTTGTAAGTAGTAAAAGAACAAGTAGATCATAAATGATGGTATTTTTGTTGTTGTTTGGTGTGAGAATGGAGAACAATTTAGAAAATTCTTTGGGTGGTGTCAGTAAAGAATAGGTGCTTATGAACTAGATTCATTTATTATAGTATGCCTGAAAAAAATCTCTCTTGTTTCATTGCTTACCATCCCCTACCCATAGGTTGTGTGGTCTAGTGGAACGAAGAAAGAATATGAAGGCAGAACCAAGAATCTGAGGGAAATTTGTGCTGTGGAATTGTGTGGAAGCTGAGACGGCCACTGCTTAAGGTTCTTTAGCTTGAGTTTCATTAGAGGACAATGGAACAGAGCTCTCAGATCTGCTCTACGAATCTTACATAGCTTCTGAAAGGCACACTTTCTGCAAATATCAAATAAGAGAATGCAGGTGATAAATCCATAGATACCAAGCATCTACTTGGGGTTAGATAATATTGTGGATATGGAGATCTCAAAATATAAGACTATATCTGGTTGTGATGGTACATGCTTGTAATCCCAGTACTTGGGAGGCCAAGACCAGAGGATTGCAGGTTCAAGACTAGAGTCAGCCAATTAATGAGCCCCGGTTTCTGGGGGTATAGCTTAGAGATAAAATGCTTCTGAGTTCAGTCCCCAGTATCAAAAAACAAACCAACAAACAACTATAATAAGCTCACTCTTAAGGATCTTGAAGTCCATTTGGAGGGATGAATGTTAAAGAAAGTAGTGGCATATGAACATTTGCTGGTCTTAAGTGTGTACACATGAGAGATACCAGACTAGAAAACTCATTGTCCCTTTATTTATGACAGTACTGTGTCAACACAGTACTGGCAATTAATACATCTATTACTGACCCATGAGCATGTTTTTCTTTTTTCCTTTGTAATTTATCTCCCTCCTAAGAGTTTCATTATAAACATAGTGGCACACGCTTGTAATCTCAGCATTTGTGAGGCTGAGACAGGAGGATCGCAGTTTGTGGCTAGCCTCAACTACTTAGTGAGGCCCTTTGTAACTCAGTGACACCCTGTTTAAAAAAAAGAATAAAAAATAGGGCTGGGGGTATATTTCAGAGATATAATGCCCCTGAGTTCCATCCCCAGTACCGCAAAAATAAAAATAAAAATAGTACTATTCCATGT
>NC_137800.1:74864859-74877359 GCF_963383645.1 Muscardinus avellanarius | reverse complement strand
AGGATCCAACTGTTTCTTTTGGAAGACCTGATTTATTTACTTAGCTGCAATGAGTAATGAATTCTCCCAGGTTGAGATCTACAATGAAAAAAATCTTTAAAAAGCTCCTGTCGTCATAACCCCACGTGTGCACGCGAGGGTGTACGCCTGTGTTGTACGCATGCTTCTGGGGCTCTTTTCTGGGAGACTGATTTCTTTCAGGATGAGTCGTGCTGCCATCCCTTCCCGTTCTGGGATGCCTGTGGCAGGTGCTCCGTACCCTACTTCTTCCACATGGAGCCACACTTCTAGGACACCAGGTAATTTACCCATACAGGCAAGACGACATTTTCAGCATAAAAGCTCAGAGTCTGCTCATACCAGTGGGTTTCATGTTGGCTTAACACTAGAATCACCTGGAAAGCTTTAAGCACTATGGATGCTAGGTCGCGTGCCCAGAGCATCCGGCTTAATAAGTCTGGAATTGGTGTTCAAATCTCACTGCTTTTCTTAGCAGATCCAGCTCCCTTGCAGCTGAGCCTTCTGCTTACACAGCCGCAAAGGCTGGGACCATCTAGCCTGCGGCTCTGCTTCTTCTGCACTCGCTGGAGCCCTTCCGTGGCAGCTCCTAGGATGACAGTCTTCGAGGAGACTCTTGCCTAGCTCAGGGCTGGGCTGTCTTGTACACACCAAGTGGAGAAGCTCGGCCCCGAGACTTGTTGTTTTGTTTCAACTGAAATGCTGAGTTCTGGGCTAGGCTGCCACTTGTGGTATGTGGCTGGGAAGGGCTGGAGACCTTCCTGGCGGGGTGGGGAGGAGCACCATGTTCTCTGCCTGCGGCGCTCACCCTGCGCGTTGACTGCCGGGTGGACAGGTGGCGAGAGACCCTGGGGCTGGCGCAGCCCCCCTTGCAGAGGTGCGCTACGGCTTCTCCTGTCCTGTCCTGGTTTACTAGTCCCCAGGACAGTCAGAAAGAATTAGCTCTGTGTTTATTTCTCTATTTGCAAGCAACGATTAACTAGCAGCTTCACCACACTTGGAAGATCTAATAATAAATGATATTTATATAATTATACCCTCCTTTTCTCTGGAGATTACATATATATGTAATATATAGTAATAATATATATAATATAGAATACATATGATATAATTATATAAGCATATTATATATTATATATTATAATATATAATATATCATATGTATTCTATATTATAATAATATAATGTAATAATGTACATACATATATATGTAGATTACATATGCATATATATGTAATCTCCAGGGAAAAGGAGAGTATAATTAAATAAATATATTATATATAATAATATATAATAATACAATAATGTTATTAATAATTATCATTGTTACAATATAATATTATGTAATAATACAATAATTATATATTTATAAACTATTTATGCTGTATTTTCCCCCTTTTTTGGTACTGGAGAGTAAACCTAGAGCCTTTCTACCTCTGAGATATACTTCATCCTTATTTTATTCTAAATTTGGAAACAGGGCCTCACTAAATTGCTGAGACTGCCTGTGATCCTCCTGTCTCAGCCTCCCAAATACTGGGATTACAGGTAGGGGCCACCACGCCCTGGCTCACATCCTGATTCTTCTTCTTTTTTTTTTTTAGAAGTTGCATTTGTTAGAAGAAGCAAAGAAAAGAAATGCTGGCAAAATCACTTAAGCTGGTGTTTCTCAGGAGGGCCGCTGGGATGCTGATTAAGTCCCAGGCACCTCTGCGATCCTCCTGAGTCCACCTCCGCGGGGCAGGTTGGGAGCTGTGTGGGAGCTCACTGAGCTTCCCAGCTGATTCTTCTGTTAAGTGGAGACTCTCTGACTTGAACACACAGTTACAAACAGGTCTACTTATTACCGCCGCCCTCCCTCCCATTCCTCCACCCCCAAGCATTTTGCCTTCTTTCCTGTTTACCTCCGTCAGAGCAAAGGCAAACATTTAGTCCTACATAATATGGACTTGGAGACATGCTGTGCTCTTTGATAAAAGCTGGCCCATTACAGCGCCGATGAGAGAGATGACTCGAGAATCACAAATGCAGCAGGGCGCGGAGTCAGGGAGCTCAGAGAGATGCACAAGGCGGAGCCCGGCTCCCCTCCAGCCTGTGACAACGCTCACAGCTCGGCAGCTGATGACTCCATCTATCTCTAAGAGCGTTAATAACGAAGGCGCGAAAACACGCTCGGCGCCTGCTGGAAGGTACGTACGTAATCACCGTCCTGCGGAATGAGTATGTTCATTTCCGACGACTTGGCGCTCACAATCTCACAGTCTAAGGCTTCCTCGCTGAGGTACAAGTGGCAACCTTCTGTCTTATTAATGGAAATTGTTGGCACTCTCCCCATTACCTGAAATAAAAAAAAAAAAAATCTAGGACTAAAGCAAAGACAGAAATGACAATGTTCCCAAGTAAATATAATGGACAGTCCTCTAGGCCTCAGTTTGGGCTTAACCAAGCGTTAGGGAGCGCAGGGTCTAGGGAGGGGGCTGGTCAATGGCTGAAGAGCGTAGGTGTCATTTGGGGACAGAATGAAAGGACCACACAAGGGGATTCTCAAATCCCAGGGTTTCTTTCCTGAGATAAACTTGGGGGATAATTTGGAAAGAGCAGCTAAATGTTCAGGGGAAAAAAAAAACAAAAAAACAAGCAGCATTCACGGATCTGAAACATATATTTGATTTCATGATAAAAGAAACAAGACACATTGGCTTTTACTGGCTTAAAATTGTAGTTTGGGCAAATATCTGTGAGACTGTGATTAAAACAAATAACAGTACTGACACCTAAGGAAAGGTTTATTCTTGAGCAGAAACTGAACAGATTGGTCCTGAGCTTAAGAATAAGTAAGAAACACGATGAGACTTTTCACACAAGTCCTTTTTTAGATGAAACTCTTACCAGGTGAATGCCAAGTTTAAATGAGATGACTGTCTAGGTATTTTGAAGTGTATTCATTACAGGAGCCTGAACTGGGGGCCTAGCTCAGGACCCACATTATATAGATAAACAGGACTGTATACAACAAGAAGAGATTCTTTGTATTATTTACAAATACTAAGTGCTGTAAAAATTCAGATCAGTTTTAAATTTCTTTTCCAACAATCAGTTTTCACAAATCATCCCAGCCCTCCATAGGGTCAGACCGTTCCCCCACAGACCATATTACAACTCTATAATTTTCCTTCTTGTGATGGTAATTAGAGCGATAAAGACATCTCCTCTTTCACCCTGAAGAAAGGGCCGTTTGCCCACCAAAGGAACAAGTCCTGTTGATGGTGCGGCCCATGTACAGTACAGGATTCCTTGGGGGGCGTCCAGCAAGGTCACCGTCCTTCTCTGTTTTCTCCCCTTTCTCCCTAGAAACTGGACACTGAGTTAGAATTGAATCTCATTGCAAAAAAAAAAAAAAAAAAAAAAAAGGAGCGGCGGGGGGGAGGTAGTTCAAGGTAAGCACAGGGCCTGGCCACAAGTAAAATAACAATAACTAAAATAATGTGCATATGTGTATTTCAAAAACGTATCAGCAATAAATATTATTATTATTATTTTTTTTTTGAGGTCTAGGGATGGAACGCAGGGGCATTCTATCTCCGAGCTACACCCCCAGCCCTATTTTTTATTCTTTATTTTGAAACAGGGTCTCACTGAGTTGCAGAGGGCCTCACTAAGTAGCTGAGGCTGCCCACGAACCGCGATCCTCCGGGTCTCAGCCTCCCGAATGCTGGGATTACAAGCGTGCGCCGCCACGCCCGGCTAGCAGTAATGTTTTGATATTATCTGGATTTGCTTATTTTATAATGATGACGAGCATTTGCATGCTGACCAGAACCGTATAGATACCAGGCCGGCCATGGAAAGGCAGGGCTTGCCAGTGAGGCTCAGATGGGTTGTTGAGGGGCAGGTACACAAGAGGTGGCTGGGTGCTGTCAATATATGCTTTATGTTTATACTTTGCAGGGTTTTATTAAAGATGCTGAAACATCCTATGTATCTGAAAAGGCAGTAACAAAACAAATTTTTTTAAATGGCCTTGGTGTATTAAGAGCAGTAATTTCCACAAGATTTTGGTCAATACTGTATTCAAGTACATTATATATACATGACTTTCTTTCCAGGTAGTCGGTGCACACTTGGAGAATAGAGCGTTTCTTATCAGGAGAGCTGAGCCAAAGAGCTCCTTTGCTGAGTGACAGGTGACATGTGAGCCTTCCCAGGCCAGTGCTCCTGCTTTTAATACTTCTTTCTGTATTAATACTGTGTGTTTTCTTTGGTGCTAGTGATTGAACCCAGGTCCTTACATATGCTAAGCATGCACTCTGCCTCTGAGCTACTCTCCCAGACTGATATTGCCGGCCTGTCCTCCCATTCTCCTTTCCTCCCTCCCTTCCTTGTGGTCCTGGGGATTAAATCCCAAAGTATTCTACTTCTGAGCTACACCTGAGCCCTATTTTATTTTTTTAATTTTGAAACAGGGTCTCACTAGGTTGCTGAGGGCCTCACTAAATTGCTGAAACTGGCCTGAAACCTGTGATCCTCCTGTCTCAGCCTCCCAAGTACTGGGATTATAAGCGTGTGCCACCATGCCTGGCTTTTCTAATACTGTTCTTCACGAACTTATTTCTCCATAAAAATTTTTGAAATTTCCCATTGACTAATATTAGTCCTTTCTTTCTCCCATAATTTGCCTATTTTCCTAGGCTAGGACAGTTTTTTAGATATAGGATTTACTGGGCCAAATCATATGAACTTTGGTCCATGCCTGCTTTTTTTTTTTAATTTCTTAACAGCATTCTTGAGGTAATTTCTGCAAACACAAACTTCCCCGTCTTGCGTGTACCGTTCAACATTTGATAAATTCACAGAGTTGTGCAATCATGGGTACCATCCAGTCTTAGAAGATTTCCATCATCCCTAAAATATCTCTAATGGCCACTTACAGTCTATCTTTTTCCCCGCCCCCAGGCATCTGCTAGTCTGAATTCTGTTTCTATTGTGTCCGGGCCCTTTTAAAACAATTTATTAAGTGCTTTAAATAGGTAATAGCATGTACTTGGTTTGAACACTTGAAAGTTTAAGACATGTTCAGTAAAAGGTCTTTCTCTCCTCTCTGAATTGCACTGTTAAGCTTTTCTTCCTCCTCCTCCTCCTCCTCCTCCTCCTCCTCCTCCTCCTCCTCCTCCTTCTTCTTTTTCTTTTTTTTTTTGGTGGTACTGGGGTTCCTGGAAGCCCTTCTACCTCCGGGCTACACTCCCAGACCTATTTTATATTTTTATTTGGAAACAGGATCTCTTAAGACAGTGCCGCTAGCTTCGAACCTGCGCGATCCTCCTGTCTCCGCCTCCCAAACGCGGGGATTACAAGCGTGCGCCACCACGCCCGGCTCTTATTTTCTTTTCTAAAGACCAGAGTCTTAAAATATCATCGAAGGCCTTTGATAACATTCTCTCTTTCGGTCTCTCCTTCCTCCCTTCCCTTTTAGTAACTGAGTTTTGCACTTTGTTTACGATCCACTAATCTGTTGGGCAAGGTGACTGTCTTAACCCATTAGTAATATATTTAACGTGAGCATGTCTTCAGTCTGTTTATACATGGATGCATTACACGGTGCCTGCCATTCTCTTGCCTGCCTTTACTGCTCAGTATTGTTTCTGAGGCTCACCTGTCTTTATTCATGTAACGGGAGACCATTCATCTTAACTACTGTATGGTATTCTATTAGGAGGTTTTATTCATTCACCTGTTGGAGGACGTTTAAACAGTTTTTCAGTGTCACTGTGAACAATACTGCGCTGAACCTGTTGTGTGTCTCCTTGGCATATGCGCTGAAGCATCTTGAGAATGTATTCTTGAGAGGAAACTTCCTCAGTCACAGGCTACGAATGCGCCTGCTGTGGATGGTGCGGGTCTGGTCTGCAGGGAGCGTAACGGAGTCGCCCTCCCGACACTGAGGTATCAGGGTCCTCATTGTTCCACTTCCTTAACAAGCCTGTACCAGCACGCTTTGAGCGTGCAGCTAGTGCTTGGCTTGCAGTTCCTACATGCAGGAGACTCGGTTAACCTGGTACCTAGGTAAGTAAAGACCTTCTGGATGCAAAACTGAAGATTGTGAAAATATATCCCAACTGTGTATTTATTTTTATTTTTTTGGTGGTACTGGGGGTAGAACCCAGAGGCCTTCTACCTCTGGGCTATACTCCCAGACCTATTTTATATTTTTATTTGGAAACAGGGTCTCACTAAGTTGCCGAGAGCCTCACTAAGTAGCTGAGGCTGGCTTCGAACCTGTGCGATCCTCCTGTCTCAGCCTCCCAAGCGCGGGGATTACAAGCGTGCGCCACCACGCCCGGCTCCAACTGTGTATTTAATATCTACTACGTGGGTTATGCATGTTTGCACACACACACATATACTATATAGAGTATAGTATATATCATACATAGTACACACACACACACACACACACACACATATAGTCAGCCACTTCAATTTTTCTTTTCTGAATTGCTTTAATAATCTTTGCCCATTTTTCTGTTAGATTGTTCATCCTTTTCATTGACTTGTATACTCTTTATATATTCTGGATATAAGTCTTTTCTGATGGTCGGCTTTGCAAATGCCTTCCCTCGAGCAACAGCGTGTTTTAAGGCTTTGTCTTTTGTTGATTATATTTAATTTTAATGACATCCACTGATTTTAGGTTAATCGGTCCTTCTCTTTATGCTTTGCACTTTTTGGTCCTAATTAATTTTTTTCTTACTCTGAGGGCATCAAGATTTTCTTCTGTATGTTGTCTGTTTGTCTGTCTGTCTGTCTGTCTGTCTGTCTATCTATCTATCTATCTATCTATCTATCTATCTATCTATCTATCTATCTATCGTACTGGGGATAGAACCCAAGGGCATTCTACCTCCGAGCTACATTCCCAGCCCTATTTTTTATTCTTTTTTTTTTGAAACAGGGTCTCATTGAGTTGCAAAGGGCCTCACTAAGTAGTAGCTGAGGCTGGCTGCAAACTGTGATCTTCCTTTCTTGACCTCCCAAATGATGGAATTACAAGCGTGCACCATCATGCCTTGCTTCTGTATGTTATTCTCAAAATTTAATATAACCAGAACTTTGTTTTTATGTATGGTATAAGGCAGAAATAGGAATTCAGCATATATATATATATATATATATATATATATATATATATATATATTCCCATGCTGATAATCATGTGTCATAAAATACATTTCTACATATGCATCTATTTTGGGACTTTTGGGCCTGTTTACTTAGTCTACTTTTGTTACCACCAACAAAATAACACTTTATAGTGACTCAACATCTGGTATTCAAAGTCCCAGATAATTTAAGATTATTTTTCAGCCGGGCGTGGCGGCACACGCTTGTAATCCCAGCATTTGGGAGACTGAGACTGTTGGATCGCAGTTCACAGGCAGCCTCAGCTACCTAGTGAGGCCCTCCGCAACTCAGTGAGACCCTGTTTCAAAATAAAGAATAAAAAATTGGGCAGGGCTGGGCGTAGGGGTGCACGCTTGTAATCACCATGCTTGGGAGGCGGAGACAGGAGGATTGTGCAGGTTCAAAACCAGACTTGCTGGTTTAAGAGACCCTGTTTCCAAATAAAAATATAAAATAGGTCTGGAAGGGTAGCCCAGAGGTAGAAGGGTTTCCAGGAACCCCAGTACCACCAAAAAAAAAAAAAAAAAAAAAAAAAAAAAAATTGGCCAGGGGCTATAGCTCTGAGGTCAAACGCCTCTGGGTTCCATCCCCAGACTCCCCCCCCCCCAAAAAAAAAGATTATTTTTCAAACTGTTCAATTTCACTAAACTTATAGATTAAATAAACGGGAGCCAGGCACAGTGGTGCAAGCCTGTAATCCCAGTACTTGTTAGGCTGAGACAGGAGGATCACAGGTTCCAGGCCAACCTATGCAACTTAGTGAGACTCTCTTGCAACTTAGAAAGACCCTCTTTTAGCTGGGCGTGGTGGCTCATCCTTGTAATCCCAGCATTTGGGAGGCTGAGACAGGAGGACTGTGGTTCACAGCCAGCCTCAGCTACTTAGTGAGGCCCTCCGCAACTCAGTGAGACCCTGCTTCAAAATAAGGAATACAAATAGGGCTGGGTTCCATCCCCAGAAAACAAACAAAAAACCCCCAAACAAACAAGACCCTGCTTCAAAATAAAAAAATAAAAAGGGCTAGGGGTATAGCTCAGAGATAGAATGCCCCTAGCTTCAATCCCCAGTATCAATCAATCAATCAATCAATCAATAGAGGCAATGGACATCGATGACTTTCTGTCCATTTACTGACATCTTTTTGCGTTTTTCATGACTATCTTCCATTTCATTTGTTAATTTTTTCCTAGGTATTCTACAGGGTTTTTTTTTTTTTTTGCTACATTAAATGTTTTGTATTACATCTTCTAATACTTACCTGTTTTGTAAAGAAATGCTATTGATCTTGCTATTTTGCATGTTGATGTTGTATACGGCCCTCTTGCTGAATGTTTTTTAGCTTTATAGTTTGTTTATTCTCTTGGGTTTGTATCTAAATGCAATCATTTTATTTGCAAATAAGAATATTTTTTCTCTTCCTTTTCCAGTTTAAGTCTCTCAATTAATCTTCTTATCTTACTGCATAGCTTAGAACTTTTAGTGAATTACTGAACAGAAACAATGTCTCTCTCTTTTTTTTTTTTTTTTTTTGCGGGTCTGGGGATGGAACCCAGGGGCATTCAACCTCTGAGTTCCACCCCCCCGCCCTATTTTTTATTCTTTATTTTGAAACTGGGTCTCACTGAGTTGCAGAGGGCCGCACTAAGTAGCTGAGGCTGTCCACGAACCGCGATCCTCCGGGTCTCAGCCTCCTGAATGCTGGGATTACAAGCGTGCACCACCACGCCCGGCTCTCTTTTTTTATTTTAATGGCAAGTCTTCTATGCTATCATATATATATATATTTTTTTTTTTTTTTTTTTTTTTTGCCGTACTGGGGATGGAACCCAGGGGGCATTCTACCTCCGAGCAATACCCCCAGCCCTATTTTTTATTCTATATTTTGAAACAAGGTCTCACTAAGTTGCAAAGGGCCTCACTAAGTAGCTGAGGCTGTCCATGAACCCAGATCCTCCTGTCTCAGCCTCCCAAGTACTGGGATTACAAGTGTGTACCACTTTACCTGGCTTGCTATCAAATTTTGAAAGATACTTTTGATTTGGTCACAGAGTTTAATATAGCTTCTCTTTTCCCCAGGATTATGGGATGTAGACAATTGGTACCTGGGTATCATGATACCCAGTCAGGATTATTTCCCTTAACAACACATGCAACAAACTTCTTATGTGACCATAAATGAAACGTCAGATGGATTCTAACTAAAAGTATAAGTGGTGAAAAGCCCAGTAAAACAAGAGAAAGATTTATGCAGTTAAAATCTAATTTTAACAAACATTATTAGGAAACATTAAAGGATAATTAACATTGTAAAAAGAATGTGGCCAGGCCGGGCGTGGTGGCGCACGCTTGTAATCCCTGTGCTTGGGAGGCTGAGACAGGAGGATCACACGGGTTCGAAGCCAGCCGCAGCTACTTAGTGAGGCTCTCAGCAACTTAGTGAGACCCTGTTTCCAAATAAAATATAAAATAGGTCTGGGAGTATAGACTGGAGGTAGAAAGCCCCTGGATTCCACTCCCAGTACCACAAAAAAAAAAAAAAAAGAAAGAAAAGACAAGAACGTGGCCAAATACAGAAGCTATGGCTGGCCAGAGGAGTCTTTTAGATTGCAGTGCATTGTAAAATCCCATTTGGCAAAATCCAAATTACAAAGGGAGATTTGCTTCTGGTTTTTTTCCCAACTTTGATTTCAATCCTCCCATGTTATTTTTCTGATGAACTCACTGATTCTTTAGAACATATTTTTTCTTTATCTATATTCAGAACCAATTTTTCCAGGGGTTGGAGGGGAATTATCTTTGGGATAGTGGTAGTATTACACTAGGAAACTTGCTTCATATATATATATTTTTTTACTAAATACCATATACTTAAAATATATAGATATATGCTTTGTTGTTGTTTGCTTGTGGTAATGGGAATTGAACCCAGGGGCGTTCTACCTACTTCAGCCCTATTTTATTTTTTATTTTGAAATAGTATCTCTACTAGGTTGATGAGGGTCTCACTACTTGCTGAAGCTGTCCTCATACCTGTAATCTTGCTGTCTCAGCCTCCCAAGTACTGGGATTACAAGGGTGTGACACCACACCTGGCTAAACACCATATATTTTTATTAAATATAGCAGTTGATTTATTCCAATCAGCATCCATCACACCTTTACTTACTGGACGCCTACTCGGTGCTGGTCCTGTGCACGTCTCTAGATTGGTGAAGATTAGTTAGCTGTCCTTAAAATACAGATGGTAATTGCAGCAGAAAAGAGAATGTGTTATAAGAGATGGAAGAGGAATTAATGCTGTCTATGAGGAAAGGGAAGGCTTCAGAGAAAAAGTGTTGACTGAGCTGTGTTGGAAATAGCTGGAAGAAGCCAGGCACGGCGATGCTTGTCATCTCAGGGCTTGGGAGGCTGAGACAGGAGGATCCGGGTTCGTGGCCAGCCTTAGCTACTTAGTGAGGCCCTCTGCAACTTAGTGAGACCCTGTTTCAAAATAAAGAATAGAAAATAGGGCTGGGGTGTAGCTCAGAGGTAGAATGCCCCTGAGCTCAATCCCCAGCACCAAAAAAAAAAAAAAAAAAAAAGGAAGAAAAGAAAAAGGCCGGTTAATCTCAGCCTTCGGGAGGCTGAGACTGGAGGATTGTGGTTCACAGTCAGTCTCAGCTACTTAGTGAGACCCTGTTTCAAAATAAAGAATAAAAATAGGGCAGGCGGTGTGGCTTGGAGGTCAAGTGCCCCTGGGTTCCATCCACAGACACCCCCCCCCCAAAAAAAAAGAGCTGAAATAAAAGAAGGGTGGACATATAGAATAAGAGTTTCCTCCCTCCTTGTAGGACAGGTGGGTGGTCTCTGTGTAAAGACCTGGCCAGGTTGCAGCCTGGTTGGAAGAGCTGCGTACCTGGATTATTATTTTATTTTTGGTACTAGACATTGAATCCTAGACACTGTATCTCCAAGCTGCACCTCCAGCCCTGCCTATTTTTTTATTTTGAAAAAGTATCTCCCTAAGCTGCCTAGGTTGGCCTCGAACCTGAGATCCTCCTGTCTCCGTCTCACCAGCACTGGGGCTCCAGGTGTGCATCCCCACAGCTGGCTGCTTACCTGGAGCTGAACATCCTTGGAGTTGATCACTTCCACAATGCCCACCACATTGTCGAACACCAGGCCAAACTTCTTACAGTTATCTAGAGAGAAAAATAAAACCCCACTAAATACACATAGCACGTCTGCACGAATCAACGCATCAGAGCAACTCCAGCGCCATAGTTTTGCCCTACCGATGGTAATGGAATTTATTTTCCCTTTTATCTGAAGAGTAGACTTGTCACACTTGAAAATGTAAGCCACTTGTTTCAGTTCAGTCTCTGAAATTACAAGGTCATTCCTGTCCTCTTGGTACTCCTAAAATCGAAACAGATAGCAATATTACATCGAAAGATAGGTAAAGAAACTGAATCCATGGATCCTGAAATTGCCGGGGCGCTCAGCACGATTACAGCCTTTCAGTGTGTTCTTTCTTTCAGAACCGTCTCCTTCCAGACAAGCCCGCAGGTCTTAGCCTGTCATTGTAATGATGAGAAGAGATGGGACCCTGCTTGGGTGGGGGTCAGTGTCAGTGTGCAATCAGCTGGGTGTGGGCCCTGGTGGTGGGTGGAGCTGCAGCAGAAGTGGGGGCTGCTGGGACATTGATGCTGCCTCAGATGTGCTGGTCAGACAGCAGATGGGGAGGGAGGCTGGTGATGGGGCCAGCAGTGGCCAAGCCCCACTGCCCTCCCGCCATGATAGCCTTTCCAGAGACTTTGGTTCTTGACCTGTAGGGAAGCTCTTGGAATACTTTCAAAGTGCCTTTGCCAGCTCACACAATGAACTCTGAAGGTGGAGGGCGGCAGTGGGAGTGGGTGGTTGTATCGGGCTCTCCCTCAGTGGTACTGAAGGAAGTATCCTACCGCGGATCAGAATGGGCCACATGTTAACGGCTTCTCACGCTGCCCCCTTCCAAGTGTATGGAAATGAGCAGTCAGATTCCTAAAGACAGCCAGACTCGGTGGAGCACACCTGTAATCCTGGTACTCGGGAGGCTGGGACTGGAGGATCGCAGGTTGAAGACCCGCCTTCGCAAGTTAATGATACTCTCAGCAACTTAGTGAGACCCTGTTTCTAAACGAAGAAACAGGAAAAGGGCTGAGGGTGTGGCTCAGAGGTAGAATGCTTCTGGGTACAAACTCCAGTACCACACACACACACAAAGATTTTAAAAAGTTCATAGAGACCGGAAGTAGAAAGGTAGTTGCCAGAGTGTCGGG
>NC_137800.1:74822359-74859859 GCF_963383645.1 Muscardinus avellanarius | reverse complement strand
TCCCAAGTGCGGGGATTACAAGCGTGCGCCACCACGCCCGGCCAGTCTCAGAATGATTTAAATGGTTCCTTTGCCCTCAGAATTCACTCTCCCAGAGCCAGTAAAGGACAGGGGATTTAGTAAGCCACGTAGGCAACTTTTAGGAACTTTGATATATTTAAATGGCTGGCCCAGGACAGCAGACAAATGATTTAATGCAACGAATGTTGAAAGTGAAAGCCAAAAAAAAAAAAAAAAAAACAAAAATGAGAGCAGTCAGGACCTTTTGAAACTCTACCCTGGACTCACCCTTTGTTAACCCTCCCTGCCTCTCAGCTCCCGCCTCTGTCTGCCTCTGTCTGCCCGAAGAGCACAATGCCAGGCTCTGGTTTCCAAGGTTACTTTTCAGATAGTGTTCATGGGCTTTGCTGAACCGTGCGGCTGGAAATCAAAGTGGTCAGACATTCCCTTAGCTGGATCTCCGTGGGCTGTCCCCGGCAGAGGAGCGTAGCATGGTTTTTCTCTTCTCCTCTTTCTGTAGGATATTCCAGCGCCTGGACCACACTAGGGTGCTCTGCATTTCAACGAACCTGGCCACGAGTGGCAGCCGCAACACCTGGAATCCAGCCTGATACTAAGTCTTCCGACATCTTAATGAGATACTGGGAAGATGGTCCCCGACACACGAGGAGCTGACTATTGTGGGAAGCACAGTTATTTTTTTTTTCATTCAGTACTTATTTAATGCTCAAAGCCAGGAGTTTCCAGGCTTGTCTGAACCTTAGAAGCATCTGGGGGTCTGTTAGAAACCCCCAAGCCTTCGTGGGGTTGCAGACATCCTGTGGGGGATGGGAGTGGGGTGGCAGAGAAGTTCCCTGGGCCCTCCCAGTATGTGGACGAGCTTGCAGGTGGCCACCCTGTCCTGTGTGTTAAGGCTCAGCTTAATCACAAGACTGAAATCCCTCACACAGAAAAGACAGCAGGCAATCAGAAAGGCTGTTTCAATTCAATAGTCAGACACCAGTCAATGGCAGAGACATGATTCATGCGTATGTCTGCTTGTTTCTTAAGCCCTCTTCAGAAGACTCCTTTTTGCTGTGTTCAGATTAAAAACCAAAACCAACCAACCAAACAAACAAACAACCACAAAACAAAGACCGGGTGGTGGTGCATGCCTAGAATCCCAGTACTTAGGAGGCCGAGGCAGGAGGATTACAGGTTTAAAACCCAGCCTCAACAACTTTGTGAGACCCTCATCAACTTAATAAGAGTGTGTTTCAAAGTAAAATAAAAATAAAAAGGGCTTGGAATGTAGCTTGAAGGAGAATGCCCCTGGCATCAATCCCCAGTACTCTCCCCCTCCAAAAAAAAGAAGTTGCTGGTCAAATCGAGAGGCACACATTACCTTGACATATATGTAGCATTGCTCCCATGTGCTCTGGTCAGAACACATATGATTGGAAGATTGGGAGGTGGCGTATAACCCTGGCTCCTTGGTTTATTTTTAATTTTTTTGCAGTACCAGGGATGGAACCCAGGGGCATTCTACCTCCGAGCTACACTCCCTGCCCTATCTTATTTCCTATTTTAAACAGGGTCTCACTGAGTGGCAGAGGGCCTCACCGAGTTGCTGAGGCTGTCTGTGAACCGCGATCCTCCTTTCTCAGCCTCCCAAGTCCTAAGATGACAAGCACACATCCCCATGCTCGGCGCCACCCCTCCTCAACTCCGCCTCTCTAGAGCCTTAGCAGCTGATCCAGCTTCTGAAGCTGACTCTGGACCCAGCCTCCCTCCCACGGGTCCTGACATCTCAGGATCAAGTCACTTATGATGCTGGTTTTGTTGTAAGCGGGCTTCCTGGTTCTAGAAACTGGCGTCTTGCTCTAACTCCTTTTTCTAAGGCTGGCTCTGGTAATGGGGTACTTGCACCTGGATCTTGGCTGTTGATCTAGGGCTCAAGCTGTTCTGGGATGGGCTCTCAGTTCCCTCCTGGGGATGAGAGACTGCAGGACACTGCCTCTTAGCTAGTCTCCCTCTAACTGTAGATATCTTGGTGAGGCGACACACCAGGTTGTCTAGGTTGAATGGAAATGAATAAGTGAAATCAGGGCCCCGAGCCACAGGTGCCTGCTGAACCTCCACTACAATTTTTTTATTTTATTTTTTTCAGTACTGGGGATGGAACCCAGGGGCATTCTACCTCTGAGCTACATCCCCAGCTCTACTTTTTTTTTTTTGTACTGAGGATGGAACCCAGGGGCATTCTACCTCCGAGTTCCCCCCAGCCCTATATTTTATTCTTTATTTTGAAACAGGGTCTTACTGAGTTGGAAAGGACCTCACTAAGTAGCTGAGGCTATCCATGAACTGCGATCCTTCCATCTCAGCCTCCCAAATACTGGGATTACAAGTGTGTACCACCACGTCCGGCTCCTATTTTTTATTTTGAAACAGGGTCTCACTGATTGCAAAGGGCCTCACTAAGTAGGTGAGGTTGTCTGTGAACCATGATCCTCCTGTCTTAGCCTTCCAAGTTTGATTTTTTCTTTTTCTTTTTCTTTTTCTTTTCTTTCTTTCTTTTTTTTTTTTTTGTAGTACTTGGGATTGAACCCAGGGGCGTTCTACCTCTGAGCTACACTCTCAGCCCTGTTTTATTTTTCATTTTGAGACAGCGTCTCAGGAAGTTGCTAAGAGTTTTGCTAAGTTGCCGAGCCTGGCCTCAAACCCTCCATCCTCTGGTCTTAACCTCCCGCGACCTGGGATTATTGGTGTGCGTCCCCACGCCTGGCTGAGGAGCCCCTGCTTCATGTTTGTTGATGGGCATTGAGGCTCTCGTCCCTATGGGAGAGCAGAGCTCAGAGGGAGCCGGGAGGGGGCGGATTCTGCATCCTTCCCACCGTGAGTTAGCTTCATCTAGAGATGTAGAATAAAAATTCCCTGATAGGCAAACCCATGAGAAGGCGCCTCTCAGCCAGCAGCACCAGGGACCTGAGAGGATAATGTCGACAGGGGTCCTGCACCACCCAGGACTTGACAAACCACAGCCTCAGCCTGTAGACCACCCTCTTCCCTCTGAACAGGGGCCACGTGGTCAGTTGTACAAGTGCAGAATGAACAGGGGCTTTCATTTTATTTATTTATTTATTTATTTATTTATTTATTTATTTATTTATCTATTTATTTATTGTGGGTCTGGAGATGGAACCCTGGGGCATTTGACCTCCGAGCTACACCCCTTGCCCTATTTTTTATTCTTTATTTTGAAACCGGGTCTCACTGAGTTGCAGAGGGCCTCACTAAGTAGCTGAGGCTGTCCACGAACTGCGATCCTCCAGTCTCAGCCTCCCGAATGCTGGGATTACAAGCGTGCGCCACCACGCCCGGCTCGAACAGGGGCTTTTAATAAGAGATGTTGTTTACTTGCAAATTAATCTATATCTGGTCCTTCTCAAAGAAGGAGTTCCGTAATTCTTATGCCTTCACAATATGTCATACCCCAACCATCACTTTCGTGTTATTGCCACGGTAGGTCTTAGCACTTGGGGAGCGAGGATGTTGATGTCACGTGACTGGCAGGAGATCAGGGAAAGTGATGGGGAAGGAGTTAGCGGTGGTTATGCGGCAATGGCCCCCGTGCAAGGGCTTCTTTGAAGACTTCTTCATGATGTTCGTAAAAGAAGTCTGTTATCTCAGAACTCCAGACCGTGGAGGGGGGCAGTCGAAAAAGGCATTCTCTTAAAATCACGTAAAAATGGCTTAGGACTTAAGAAAGAGAAAAGCGGCACGTTTATGATGTTAAATGGCCTTATTCACAGTGCAAAAGTTCACTTGTGTTGCAAGAACAGAGCACAAAGGCGGAAAAACTGCTGCTTTTCGGGTCTATTAAGATCAATTTTGAGAGCAGATGTTTGATTATATACTTCTTTTTTTTTTCCTGGCACAAAGAACTTTTTAAAAAGTTAATGTACTGCAAATCCCCTTCTCTAAATTAATTTCATTGTCCCGGGAACAGCTGCCTCTCCTGTTTTCAAATATATGAGCTGTAGCTTTAAAATAATGAAACCATTGTAAGCAGCACATGGAAAGCCTGTAATTTTTTGGTTATATAGGCTATACATTACACAGAGCTGTATTCTATATAATAGAGTTTATGCCGATGCACACCATAATTTGTTTTCATTAAGTGCTACTTCTTAAAATAATTCCTAATCACTTTATTACTTGGGAATTCAGGTTTTACTATGAAAGGGAAATCACTTCCGGTCCTTAAATGTATCTGCATATTGCTGTGATGGTGGCAATTATTATATGATTAACAATCTACTTTTATCCTCTTCTCCCTACCAGGAACACTTTCGCCTTAATAATCTAGTTCATTCAGGTACAGTCTAAATTTGGATCTTCATAAGCAAAGGAAATTCCTCCAGTTCTTGCCTTGTTTGGGTTTGTGGAAAGGAGGACTGAAGGATGCTTCTCGGTGGGGTCTGGGGGCCAGAGACGGGGCTGCGGCGGCTCAGGCCGGGGCCCCACCACTGGGTGCTTTGTCATCTCTTTATCTTACAAGCAGAGATTGAGGGACTTTAAAGCAAGGAAATTTTATACATACAGATACAAATCTCAGCTGGGCACGCTTGTAATCCCAGTACTTGGGAGGCTGAGACAGGAGGATCATGGGTTCAAGGGCAACCTCAGCTACTTCGTGAGACTCTTGGCAACTTAGGAAGAGCCGGTTTCAAAAATAAAAAACAAAATCAACTGGGGGTATAGCTTGGAGGTAGAACACCCCTGAGCTCAACCCCTAGTACCTCAAGAAAACAAGCAAACACACGAAAACAAAATCTCTAAAGTTTAAGAAAACTCAATCCATCAATATCTTGGTTGGTATTTTTTTTAACCAATTTTTACACAGCTGAGAGTGTGAAAATAAAATTCTCATGTGATAGTTTTTTTGGAACAGGTGGATTATGTTGCTTATAACAGAGCCTTTGCTAAGATGCCTCTTCTGTAACACTAGCTTAGTGATATTAATATTTGGAGGCACCTGTCTTTAAGTATTTGTGGAGATCGTAGATAAGGCCACAAAAATAAAACAGCTGACATGCATTGGCATTTATGGGTCCCACCTCCCCCCTGCCCTTCCGTCATGGACACACGCATTCCAGCCCCTTCGGGGCAGTCTCTCCCTCTGTCTGTCCATTGCTGAGCCATCCTGGTCCATCAGTCCACTGGACTACCACTGGTGATCTCAGGTGGCAGTGATGAATGCCAGGTACCCAATTATACCCTTAAAGTTCAAAAGTCACAAGGCCATGCTGGGTGTGGTGGTGCACACCTGTAATCTCAGTCCTTGGGAGGCTGAGACAGGAGGATTGCAGATTCACAGCCAGCCTCAGCAAATTAGTGAGGCCCTCAGCAACTTAATGAGACCCTATTTCAAAATAAAAAGCAAAACAGGAGCCAGGTATGATGGCGTATGCCTGTAATCCCAGTACTTGGGAGGCTGAGACAGAAGGATCGCAGGTTTGAGGACAATCTCCGCAACATAGCGAGACTCTCAGAGACCCAGCAAGACTCTGTTTCAAAAGCAAACAAAAAATAAATAAATAAAAAGGGCTAGGGGTCATAACTCAGAGGTAGAATGCCCCTAGGTACAATCCATAGCAGCACATAAATAAATAAATAAATAAATAAATAAATAAATAAATATTAAACGCCGGGCGTGGTGGCGCACGCTTGTAATCCCTGTGCTTGGGGAGCTGAGACAGGAGGATGGCACAGGTTCAAAGCCAGCCTTGGCTACTTAGTGAAACCCTGTTTCCAAATAAAATATAAAATTGGTCTGGGAGTATAGCCCGGAGGTAGAAAGTAGAAAGCTCTGGGTTCCACCCCTAGTACCACCAAAAATAAATAAATAAATAAATAAATAAATAAATAAATAAATAAGAGCCAGATGTGGTGGTGCACGTTTGCAAATCTCAGTACTTGGGAGACTGAGACAGGAGGATCGCGGTTCAAGGATGGCCTCAGCAACTTGCGAGGCCCTTCACAACTCAGTGAGATTTTGTTTCAAAATAAAGAATAAAAAATAGGGCTGAGGATGTAGCTTGGAGGTAGAATGGCCCCGGGTTCAATCCCCAGTACCACACACACACACACAAAAAAAAAAAAAAAAAAAAAAAAAAAAAAAAAAATTAAATAGGGCTAGAGGTATAGCTCAGAGGTAGAATACACCTTGATTTAATCCCCAGTACTACAAAAATCATCATCCTCACAAGTCGTCAAAAGTCATCATCGTCATCGCTACACGGCCTTCTCCATCACAAACACACTCACATCTTTATGCTACAGCTCTACAAACTCATGATATTTTACAACAGAACATTTTTTAAATAAAATGCTGTTGATTAATTTCCCCAAAGAATCCCAGACGACCTAGTGCCATATGACACATGAAAAATGAGGGCGATAAACCTCTCAAATGCCATACGAGGAGTCAGTGATTAAAAGAAAGAACTTTCGGTTTCGGAACTCAAGGCCACTGTTTGGTAAGCATAAATAAGACAGTCTTCCCAGCAGCCAAAAATAGTGTCGCAGATTTGTGAGTTAGGGTTTGCTTATGTTTTTGAGGTCAAAGCTAATTCCCTTCTATTTTCTGCAAGATGTACTTTGATCCATAACCTAGCAAAAATCGATACATTTCCAATGCGTCAACTCCCATAAGAACTTTCAAATTTAACATTCCTTTTTATGTCCAACTTTCACTGTAAGACAACTGTAATCAAGGAAGCTAACAGGTGATCATCCCCTACAGTGTAAGTGTGGGCCAAGGTGAATTTACGACTTAAGTTTTTATTCTCTTACTTTTGCCACTTATTAGAATTTTTGAGAGATCTTTTGCCAATGAAAACAAAGTTCCTGAGAGTCTTTCCAAGAAAACAGAATTGTTAATAATACCGCAGTGAAGCGCTGTATAATATTTTCAGCGTATGTTTATGAATATATATATATATATATATATATATATATATATATATATATTTTTTTTTTTGGTGGTACTGGGGTTCCTGGAAGCCCTTCTACCTCTGGGCTACACTCCCAGACCTATTTTTACATTTTTATTTGGAAACAGGGTCTCCTAAGCCAGCGCGCGTGGCTGGCCTCGAACCTGCGCGATCCTCCTGTCTCCGCCTCCCAAGCGCGGGGATTACAAGCGTGCGCCACCACGCCCGGCCTTATGAATAATTTTTAGAAAACCAATTTGGGGACTACTACCTACCCCATCTATGGAAACAGAATACTGGAATTTCAGGTTTCCATAAAAGTACCAGTGATATTTATATGCAGTGGACATAAAAAAACGGTCTTGCAATTATAAAAGTAATTAGGGCCAACTTTGATGTTTTCTTTGGAGGCAAAGCTCTAAACACCCTGATCCTGAGACGGAAAAGGGAAAGTATAGGAAAGGGAACGTCATTAAAACTTCAAATCTCAAGCTTTCCTCGGTGAATTTGGGTGGTCTGAACCTTCATTCACCAACTCTTCTACCCTCCTGTGAGAGGCTGAGACAGACAGGAAGGTCGCCAGTTCGAGGCCAGCCTCAGCAACTTAGTGAGACACTCAGCAACATAGGGCGACTCTTTCAAAATAAAAAATAAAAAGAACGGGAGTTGTAATTTGGAGGTGGGATGCCCCTGGGTTCAATCCCTAGTACTAAAATAGAACAAGAAACAAAGTCACTTCAGGGAAGTCCTAACCGCCGAACACTGGAAAACAGCCAGGGAGGGATCAACCCAGTCCTTATAAGCTGGTGTAAACTAGCAAGTTAGTGTTTTTATGCTTGTTGTCTTAATTGATATATCCAGTTGGGTCCTTTCAAAAAAGTATAGGTGGTGGCTTCTGATCGATGTGCCCAAAGTAGACACTTGAGACAAGCAGTCCAAGCCGCCAGAGCAGACGCCAGAGCACACACGGAACACGATGTAAATGTAAGTTGTACAAGTGCTTTGCACTTATCCTGTGCATAAATCATCCTGATAAGTAGCCTCAGTTATTAGTTTGCCCTTGCTCTGCCACTGATATCTGGGCCAGATCTGGGGGTTGGCAGATCGTCTTTTCTTCTGCTGGTCTGCCAGCATCGGCAACTTGAAAACACAATTTCTCATAAAGAATTAAAAAACGGAGAGATAAAATTAAATTTTCCATGGGAAAACTTTCCAGAGTTAAAGATAGCAGAGTATACCCATCAAAGGGACACGGTCTAGAGAGGCAGCAGTTATATATAAAAAGACCAAGGGCACCGTGTGGCTGGAATTGGCCGGACAGAGACTTCATTTGGATGGCAGGGCTCAGGCCGCGCACCATCGGACTCAAGTCTTTGTTGCTCTCTTTTGGCTTTTACAGTCCTAAAGAAATGACTGTGCTTCCCCCAATTACCCATGGTTGGTAATAGTCAGTAGAGACACAGGCGAAGGCAAAGTGATCGCCATCAGGAAGATGACTTACACTTGACTCTATGATATCTGCCTTTTATTTACCAGGGAAACCACTTTTATTTTTTTATTTTTATTTTTTTATTAGTGGAACGTGTTGAAAGTGGTGTACATTTAGGTTGTGCTTCAAGCCCTTCCCCCTCCGTCTCCCTTCCCCCCTCCCAATAGAGAGTGTCCGGGTTAACCATGTTACATTTATACTATTACACATACTCGTATGTAGCTCCTCCACTGGACAACCTCAGCTTTCTTCCTCTCCTATCTGGGAAACGACTTTTTTTTTTTTTATGGTACTGGGGTTCCTGGAAGCCCTTCTACCTCCGGGCTACACTCCCAGACCTATTTTTATATTTTTTATTTGGAAACAGGGTCTCTTAAGCCAGCAAGGCTGGCTCCGAACCAGCGCGATCCTCCTGTCTCCGCCTCCCAAACCCGGGGATTACAAGTGTGTGCCACCACGCCCGGCTTACACAGGGTCTCACTAAATTGCAGAGGGCTCACTAAGTAGTTGAAGCTGGCTTAGAACCTGCGTGATCCTCCTGTCTCAGCCTCCCAAGTACAGGGATTATAAGCGTGCGCCACCACGCCCGGTCTCCCCTCTCTTTTCTTACGTACATCTTTTTCACTTTATCTAATCCCAGCTTGTACCATCTGAGGACATGAGGCAGCAGGAGGCCAGAGAGGGCACCGAGGAGGTGTCCTTAGCCGGCAGGAAAGTGCACTGTCCCCTTCTATTACCATCACTGGGTAAACGTAAAGGCAGATTTTTTTTTTTTTTTTAAATGTGGCTCTTGAAGAATGGATACGATGTCTAGTTAATGGACCAGCGCTGTCAATTTCACCGGGAAGAAATACCATCATGAATGGGTGCATTCCATTAAGGGAACGTGTGTGAGTGTCATCTACTCAGGCTCTACAGCCCGGAGTGGCCGCTGCTGCACACCCCAGGCTACACTGGAAAAGGACCCAGTTTCCAGGGAGCTCACAGGCTCGGAGGAGGGGGGGAACACTTGTGAGCTCCGCGGAGTGATCAGCACTGGGCTGTCTTTGCTCGCCATGACAGTTGGGCAAACGCTTTTCCAACAAATATTTGAAAAACTCTTTCATGTCCTTCAAGGCTCGGCTATATCGTCTCTTCTTTTTGTAGGTTTTATGGAGCGCTCCTAAGAGGGTATTTCCCGTTTCTCTACACAAGGGCTCATGGAGAGACTCTTAAGACCCGTCACATCCTTTTGTATTCATTTGTGAGTCTAGGTCTGGTGAGCTTTGAGGAGCCTCCCAAAATTCATCTTAATGTCACTGGTGGTGGGGCCCGGGGCCTGCGGCCTGACACTGTCTCAGAATTAGTTGCTGAGCTGAATCAATGACTGCTTCATAAAGTGGAAAGTGCTAAGCATCACACAAGGAGTACAGATTTTATGAAATGCTAAGCTTTGAGGAGAAAAAGGGTAAGCTTCAGCTTGGGGAAGGGGTTAATGAGGTGCTGAGCTCAGAGAGCCTTCTCCAAAGAAGTCTGTTTTATTTATTTTATATTTTTGGTGTTGAGTATTGAACCCAGGGGCAGTCTACCTCTGAGCTACCTGTAGCACTTTTATTTTATTTTTTGTTTTGAAACAGTGTCTTGCTAAGTGGCTGAGGATGGCCTCTGACCTTCTATTCTCCTGTCTCAGCCTTCCAAGTACTGGGATTATGGGTGTATACCACCATGTTTCATGCCTGGATGAAAGAAGTCTGTTTTCAATAGACCTTAAAGGATGGATAGGATTTGATGCAAGAAAGCAAGAGGGTGGGGATTTTAGGAGCAGGAGGACACGAGCATTGTCATTACAATAAGAGCATGAAGCAATTGTTAATCATCATATAAGAACTTACAGACCTACACTGGTGTGGCCTTTGCAAGTAGCACCTCCTGATGCTAAAGACTTTTTTTTTTTTTTTTTTGGTACTGGGGTTGAACCCAGGATCATTCTATTTCCAAGCTCTAGCCCCATGCCTTTTTATTTTGAAACAGGATCTCATTAAATTATTGAGGATCTCACTAAGTTTCCGAGGCTGGCCTTGGACCGTGATTGTCCCATCTCAGCCTCCCAAGTACTAGGATTATAGGTGTGCACCACCATGCCTGGTGCTACACACCCACTTAATAAAACTACCACTACTCCACAACAACAACAACAACAACAACAACAACAACAACAACAGCAACAAAACGTCCTTTAAAATGGCCTCCAGGCCTATGTACAAAACCATACACATTGAGCCGGGCGTGGTGGTGCACGCTTGTAATCCCCGCGCTTGGGAGGCTGGGACAAGAGGATCGCACGGGTTCGAAGCCAGCCTCAGCTACTTAGTGTGGCTCTCAGCAACTTGGTGAGACCCTGTTTCCAAATAAAATATAAAAAAGGTCTGGGAGTATAGCCCGGAGGTAGAAAGCCTCTGAGTTCCACCCCCAGTACCACAAAAGAAAAAAAAAAAACCCAAAACAAAACCATACACATTGAATAATCACTCTTCCTTTTCACTCTGTCTCTTTGCAATAAAAATAGTATTACTGGAATCAATCCCTTTCCGAAGGAGTTCCTGATAGATTTTTGTCCATTTGAAGAGATAAACTTCACTTTTTGGTTTTTTTTTTTTTGGTGGTACTGGGGTTCCTGGAAGCCCTTCTACCTCCAGGCTACACTCCCAGACCTATTTTTATACTTTTTTATTTGGAAACAGGGTCTCTTAAGCCAGCGGGGCTGGCTCTGAACCAGTGCGATCCTCCTGTCTCCACCCCCCCAAGGGCAGGGATTACAAGCGTGTGCCACCACGCCCGGCTAAACTTCACTTTTAAAGAAAGGATGCTGTCCCTTAGCATCCTAAAAAGATGGGCGGAAGGCATACATACACACTTCTACTGGTGCATTGCAATAATACATCACAGTGAGATTCAAAGCACTGCATATGCACACCCAGCGCTGGGACTCTAGATTCCTCTGTCTGCTCCTAATCATTCTTTGTCTCCTTGACAGAGTTACGCAATCCTTTAGAGAACGAGGTTCCCCCATGGTTTTATCCTGGATCTTCCTCTCTTCTTCCACCCTCTCCCCTAGTTATCTGTCATCTCTACAGACCACTCCCCACGTGGATACTCAGGTCTCCCTTTACTGGGTACCAGACCTGCCCTTCACCTGCCACCTGCATCTCTCTACACCTCTACCACGGATCCCAAAGCTTATTTGGCCTCCTTTTCAGGAAAAAAAAACAAAAACAAACAAACAAACAAAAAAAACACCTCAGCACCCTTGGGCCCCCAAATCTACTTTAAACAAATAATAATACGATGATTAATTTGCATTCTTGTATGTATATATATATATTTCATTCTGGCACCTTCTGGGGGGCAGGACTGCCCACTTCCGTGACCTGTGAAACCTGCCCCTCCAACACCTCCTCCTCTACTAGTCACACCCCATGACTTGCCCTCTTTTTATTGATGTTACCATAATTCTCCCAGGATTCCATATTGGAAATGTGGGATTTAGATTTGGTGTCTCCCTTCTCCTACTCCTACCAGCCACCACTACCTTTGTCTTCCCGCTCAGTGGCTACTTCATCTTTTTCTCGCCCGTGCCACTGCCTCCTTTGTATTACACTGATGCCCTCGAGCCTCCAGCTAAAGTCAGCTAACACGGATCGGGGCCTCTAATCTCCAACCGTTTCCATTTATTTTACACAATTCCTAAATCATTCTTCGCAGTATGTGACGTTCTGCTTGACACCCTTTGGTGAAGGGAACAGCCCTGCACACCACACATGGCCAGACAGTCTCAGAATGAAGGGTGAGGATTTTATCCTCTGGCTTCAACACGCCTTCCTAACCCCATCTTGTGCCCTGTTCCGCACACTCTGTTCTTTGTTCGTACCCCATACGCACACATCAATTTTCTGCCAAGAACTGACCTTTCCTTGATTGTCTGCCTTGGCAATTCCTAATCATCCTTGAAGACCCAGGTCAAGGCTCAGCCCTTTTGTGACCCTTCCTGCCTGCCTAGGAGTCTAATCTGCAAAGATTATTTTCCAACATAGCTTTGAGTTGTTGTTATTAAATTTTGCATTACAATAAAAACGCTGCTGTTGGATGGCAGGAATGGTAATATGATGCTTGATGCGTGCTTTGCGCATGGTGGGTAGCCAGTAAAGAGTTATAAAGTCAACTAATTGTTGAATAAATCAATTAGTAAAGTTGAATGACCTCCCTTAGTGAGAACTTGTTTTAAAGTAAAAAAATAAAATTGGGCTGGGGTATAGCTCAAAGGCAGAAGGCTGGTAGGTTCAATCCATAGTACTACCAAAAAGAAAAGAAAAGAAAAAGAAAAAAAGAAGATGTCAACAAGTTTAACACCAAAAGTTAATATGATAACCACATTTATCCTATTCATGGAATTCTTTTCATGTTCCGTTTCGGTCCAGATCCACACAAAACAGAATAAGTTGAATATTGACCTGGACAATTCACGGGGAAAAAAATCAATTATTTTGGCAATTATAAATGTTAAGGACTAGCCGGGCGTGGTGGCGCACGCTTGTTATCCCAGCATTCGGGAGGCTGAGACTGGAGGATCGCGGTTCGCAGACAGCCTCAGCTACTTAGTGAGGCCCTCTGCAACTTAGTGAGATCCTCTTTCAAAATAAAGAATAAAAAAATAGGGCAGGGGATGTAGCTTGGAGGTCAAATGCCCCTGGGTTCCATTCCCAGACCCGCAAATAAATAAATAAATTAATAAATGTAAGGACTAGACCTTAGACTTAAAAAGCTTTAGTTATGTGATTGTAAGAACTGCCCATGAGAATTGCAAATGTGACCAGATGCAATGGGCTGGTAAATAAATCTTTCTACCGGGTTTGTGCCAAAATATCAATCTACTCAAAAAGCATATTTGAACCTTTGCACCGTGAAAATGATGCCAAATTGTACGAGAAGAGTCCACAAGAGCGAAGCTGATGCTGCACGTAGCGTCTGGCGTACAGCCCTTCTGCATCACCGCTGTCTCCATGTTGAAGAGAAGCCCATAGAAGCGGCACAATTCCATTTGCCACGGGGAACATAAGAAGGGATTCCAGATGGATTACCCACAGCTGTTTCCCCGTACAACCTCCGCCCCAGCCGGCACACTTGTGCACATTTGCAGACTCTCCAACCACCGTTCTGAAAATCTCTGGCCCTAAAGCTTTACATTTTACTGTGACAAGTGACCAGAACAGCAGTTGCTCGGCACAGCTGCGGCCTGAAGGCCAAGGTCAGGAGGTGGCAATAGGCAAATCGGTTTCCAAGCGTAACTCAGGGGGCAGTTGTTCCTTAGAGCGATGTGCCCTTGGAAACCCAGGGTCTAAGCAGCAAGTTTCAGACTACTACTGGGATTACGCTTGTAATCCCAGCACTTGGGAGGCTGAGATGGGAAGATCATGGTTCGCGGACAGCCTCAGC
Source organism: Muscardinus avellanarius (assembly GCF_963383645.1). Lineage (NCBI taxonomy): Eukaryota > Metazoa > Chordata > Mammalia > Rodentia > Gliridae > Muscardinus > Muscardinus avellanarius. The sequence goes on along the minus strand of NC_137800.1, from coordinate 74,845,921 downwards.
TCCTTAGTGAGGCCCTCTGCAACTCAGCGAGACCCTGTTTCAAAATAAAGAATCAAAAATAGGGCTGGGGGTGTAGCTCGGAGGTCGAATGTCTGTGGGTTCTATTCTCAGGGCGTGGTGGTGCACACTTTGTAACCCCAGCATTCAGGAGGCTGAGACAGGAGGATCGTGGTTCAAGGACAGCCTCAGCTACTTAACCAGGGCCTTGGAAACTCAGTGAGACCCTGTTTCAAAATTAAAAAGACTAAAAAAATAGGGCTGGGGGGTGCAGCTTGGAGGTACAATGCTCCTGGGTTCCATCCCCAGTACCACAATAAATAAATAAATAAATAAATAAACCCTAAACAAACAAATAAATAAATAATAAAAATCCCATGATTTGTGAATCTGAAAATTTGACTCGAAAATAGAAGAAAGCCACAATTACTCAAACACTTAAGATACCGAGTCACCTTAAGGTTCTGTGGTGCCCGCAGGAGCCCTGTATTCCCTGGAAACACAACCACTACATTCTTTTCTCCTTTCTCCTCTGCATTCTCTAAAGCATTAGAGTTTATGAAGTTGTGATGAGCGGACAAGTAAATGAAAGGATCTTCTTTATTTTTTCTCCCTAAAGGCCATTTGATTAGAAAATTCTAATCGCCCTTTTCCTCTTCTTTGCAAGAAATGTGTGATTCTGTCTCTAATTGTTTTAGCATTCATTTGGCTGGTATGCTTGATTGACATACACAATGGATCATGCTTGGAATCTTCAAATAGCTTGTAGTAATTTGAAATAAAAAAAATAATTTTAAAAGTCAAAAGCAGCCGGGTGTGGTGGTGCACGCTTGTAATCCCAGCACTTGGGAGGCTGAGATGGGAAGATCATGGTTCGCGGACAGCCTCAGCTCCTTAGTGAGGCCCTCTGCAACTCAGCGAGACCCTGTTTCAAAATAAAGAATCAAAAATAGGGCTGGGGGTGTAGCTCGGAGGTCGAATGTCTGTGGGTTCTATTCTCAGTAGTCCCCTCCCACACAAGTCAGAAACTTAACTTTATTTATTTACTGTGGTGTTAGGGATTGAGCCCTGGTGCAGTCTACCTCTGAGCTATACCCCAGCCCTATTTTATTTTTATTTTGAAGCAAGTTCTCACTAGGTTGACTGGAGTCTCATTACTTGCCAAGACTGTCCTCAAACCTACAATCTTCCTGTCTTAGCCTCCCAAGTACTGGGATTATAGGTGTGCACCACCATGCCTGGCTTAACTTTTATAATGTACTTTTAAATTTTTTGTAGTACTGGGAATTGAACTCAGGGGCATGCTACCTCTAACACACATCCCCAGTCCTATTTTATTTATTTATTATTATTATTATTATTATTATTATTATTATTATTATTATTGTTATTTTGTGGTACTGGGAATGGAACCCAAGAGCATTGTACCTCTGAGCTACACCTCCAGCCCTATTTTTTTAGTCATTTTATTTTTGAAACAGGGTCTCACTGAGTTGCGAAGGGCCTCGCTAAGTAGCTGAGGCAGTCCAAGAACCTCGATCCTCCAGTCTCAGCCTCCCAAATGCTGGGATTACAAGTGTGCGCCACCACGTCTGGCTTCTATTTATTTTATTTTTTATTTTATTTTTTATTTTGAAACAGGGTCTCATTGAGTTGCCGAGGCTGGCCTGGAACCTGCAACTCTCCTGTCTCAGCTTCTCAAGTATGAGATTACAGGTGTGTGCCTCCAATTCCAGTTTATAATATACTTTTTAATAGTTCTCCCCAAACCTTAGAAGTGGACAGAAACTGTTTCTAGGCATACTTCCTTAAAGCCTGTCCAAAGATTTTGTACGTATGATGTTACTTTGAACCCCTTCCTATCAGGAAGGGGTTACTTTTAATATCTGACAAAAACGTTTATCATTCTACTCCTGCATTATAGAAGGGATAAAGTAGGGCTGGAGGTACAGCCCAGTGGGAAAGCACATGCTTAGCATGGATGAGATCTTGGGTTCAATCCCCTGCACTGGGTGGGCTGGTTTTGGTGGGGGTGAGGAGAAATGAAATAGATCCTCCATTTCAAACAGAATTTTCCCATGACATATTATGTGCTCAATAAATAGCTTCCCTTGTTCTGGCAAAACTTGATGCACATGTGTGGTCCAGGGACCATCTGTATTTGGGGTAAATGTAACACTTGTGTTTTATACCTTCATAATGTGAGATGTGACCAATCGGTCATGAAATAGATTTAGTGAGTCTCAGCCAGAATTTTATAAAAAAGGACATTAAAACACTCTAGTGTCGCACTTGGGAGGCGGAGACAGGAGGATCGCGCAGGTTCGAAGCCAGCCTTGCTGGCTTAAGAGACCCTATTTCAAAATAAAAATACAAAATAGGTCTGGGAGTGTAGCCCGGAGGTAGAAGGGTTTCCAGGAACCCCAGTATCACCAAAAACAAACAAACAAACAAACAAAAAACAAACAAACAAACACATAAAAAATAGGTTTGGGCCTGGGTGTGGTGGCGCAAGCTTGTAAATCCCCGCGCTTGGGAGGCGAAGATAGGAGGATCGCGCAGGGTAGAAGGCAGCAGCGCTGGCTTAAGAGACCCTATTTCGAAATAAAAATACAAAATAGGTCTGGTAGTGTAGCCTGGAGGTAGAAGGGTTTCCAGGAACCCCAGTAACACCAATAAATAAATAAATAAATAAATAAATAAATAAATAAATAAATAAATAAATAAATAAATGTAGGTCTGGGAGTGTAGCTCAAAGAAGAATTTCATCCCTATTACCACCAAAAAACAAACAAACAAAAAACCAAAACAAAACAAAACAAAAACTCTAGTGCATTATATGTGGCAAGAAAAAGAGGATTGTTTTGTGAAACTTGCTTTAGTATTATGCATGTAGGGTATGTGTGTGTAAAAATGTATTTCTATAAATTGTTTTAAAGAGCTTGAAAGACAGCTGGGTGTGATGGCACACACTTGTAATCCTAGTACTTGGGAGGCTGAGATAGGAAGATCACAGGTTTGAGGCCAGCACATGGTAACTTAGTGAGACCCTGTTTCAAAATAAAAATTAAAATAGGGATGAGAAGCCGGATGTGGTAGCCCATGCTTGTGATCCCAGTACTTGGGAGGCTGAGACAGGAGGATTGCAGGTTCAGGGCCAGCCTCACAACTTAGTAATGCCCTCTGCAACTTAGTGAGACCTTGTTTCAAAATAAAGAATTAAAAAAAAAAATAGGGATGGGGATGGATGTAGCTCGGAGGTAGAATGCCCTTGGGTTCAATCCCCAGTACTGGAAAAAAAAAATAGGGCTGGAGTTGTAGGTTAGAGATAAAATGCCCCTGGGTTCAAACTCAGTATGACACACACACACACAGACACAGACACACAGACAGACAGACAGACAGACAGACACACACACACACACACACGTTTGAAAGTCACTGTCACAAAGCATCTATTTCTTATGAACATAACAAAGTATGCACTGTAGAACAAAGGAAAACAGCTACATTTATTTTTATACAATTAATAATCAATTCTTTTCTTTTATATTCATAAACACAATTACCCAGCTTTGTAGAGTGCATTAAAGGTATTCAAACCATTTAAAAGTAATTTTCTATTCATTTTCCATGGGTACCATTAGAGAGTTAATAGACCAGCATTTGCTGCCATTATTTTCCACAAATGGATTTTTATTCTCTTCCATTTATCTACCATGAAATAATAACAGATCCCAGGACTGTGGATTTTCAGCTTCTTTAAGGATGACCTATCTCCATGGCAAAGATGTAACAAGCCCCCTTTTTGACACATTGATCTTTAACAAAACAGTATCTCATTTGAAATGGATGAAAACCAATTCTAAATAGTCGACATCCATACCCGCTCCTATCTACACACACCTTTCCTTATGAAACCCTACACATGTTGATGGACTTTTTCTGAAAAGCTGTAATGTTGTGGGCAGAAGAAATAGAGTCAACTTAGTTATATCTTGCACTGTGCATTTCAATGCTATGGGGAGGGGGCAAGGTAGAAAATCAAAAGAAATATCAGCCTTCAGGACCCATGTTATACTATGTACCAGCCGGGCGTGGTGGCGCTCGCTTGTAATCCTAGCACTTGGGAGGCTGAGACAGGATGATCGCGGTTCGAGGACAACCTCAGCTACTTAGTGAGTGAGGCCTTTGCAACTCAGTGAGACCCTGTTTCAAAATAAAGAATAAAAAAACAGGGCAGGGGCGTCGCTCAGAGGTAAAATGCCCTGGAGTTCCATCCCCAGTACTGAAAAAAAAAAAAAATTGTGTATCTGTTGGGGTATGAGTGTTGAAATCCTATACTCTTATAAAAAAAAATCCCAAAATGCCACAGCATGAAACCTTCTATACTGATGTCAACATTCGGGTCTGAGAGTTAGGTACTTGGGGTTCAGTTATCAGAGCAGTAGAGAGTTGTGTCTTTGAATGAATTCACAAATACGCTGCTTTGTCTTCTCTGGTTAGACTGTACATGCTAGTCATGTTTGTTTCTAAGGGACAGGAGTTTCCACTGGTACAGAGACTCCAAAGGGCAAGGAATGTTCACGAGGCCCCTAACTCACAATGCAGTTCAAACCGTTTACTCAGCACTTATTCTGGGCCAGGTACCATGCCATGGGTTAGAGACAGCGGCGCCTTCGATGGAGAAGGAGAATCCCGAAAGCACACAGGAAATCAGAATTCTCTATGGTCAGGGCTGAGACTAAGCTATTCTCAAGGCACGAAGGAGGCATAGAGGAACCCCCATCCCAGGCCCCCAAGTCAGAAGAAAACTGGTAGAGATGAGTGAAGTTCCTTAAAGAGGATAAACGTCCTTCCCCTGGGGAATGCAGAGAGCCAGCGTGATGTGTCACTGGGATACTGTAATTAAGATTAAAGTTTGGCAGATTTGGGGGCAACAGCAATCCCGTTTGGTTTGATCTAAGCATTTGTGTACAGGATCCATGAGCAGTTAGGGATTGCTGGGCTGCTCGGTGAGGAAGGGGAGATGTTAGAGCCGGAGCTGGAGAAGAGGCAGAAGCCAGATCAGTGTCCCACGTGGAGACTACAGTGAGAACAGTCACAGGCCAGGGTTTCATCCTATCGCAAAGGCAGGACTGTCTAATTCAGAACTACTGTTTAATCAACTTAAATACATCAAAAGAGAAACTAAAAGGACATTTAAAAAGACACTCTCTTCATCATTTTACCTCTTCAAAATTATACCCATTTCCAAACCGTCCTATTCCTCCCTGGCGCCATCTTAGCCACCATAATCATTTGCACTTGACTTTAATCGCTTAACATTAACTAGTAACTCGTTTTCCACGAACTAACATATTTTTAATGCCTCTTGGTGCATTGCAATGATGCATCATCCTGAGCTTCAATGTGATACATGCATCTGTGCACCCAGCACTAGGTGTATTTCCCCACACACCTTCCTTCTGATCCCGCAAAAGTGAGATCGGTAGTGATACCTTCATACACGGACCTAACATTATTTGCACTCTTTGCTTTCTCAATCCTCCTTTTTCTCTTCCCTGCCTTCCTTCTTTCCCTAGCCCTTTCCACAATTCTGCTGTTCTCTCTCCTCATTTATCTGAAGTCTTTTTTGTTTCGTATTTTCTGTCTAGCTTCCACATAAGAGAAAAAACTTAGGATCCTTGATTTTCTTTTTTCTTTTTCTTTCTTTCTTTTTTTTTTTTTTTGCACGTCTGAGGATGGAACCCAGGGGCACTCGACCTCCAAGCTACACTTCCTGCCCTATTTTTTATTCTTTAACTTGAAACAGAGTCTCACTAAATTGCAAAGGGCCTCACTAAGTAGCTAAAGCTGTCCGCGAACTGCGATCCTCTGGTATCAGCCTTCCGAATGCTGGGATTACAAGCGTGGGCCACCACACCCGGCAGATCCTTGATTTTCTGAGACTGGTAGATCCCACACCATGTATGTTATTTTTATTTTATTTTTTGGTGGTACTGGGGATGGAACCCAGGGGCCTTCTACCTCTGGGCTACACTACCAGACCTATTTAATATTTTATTTGGAAACAGGGTCTCTTAAGCCAGCGCGGCTGGCTTCGAACCTGCATGATCCTCCTGTCTCAGCCTCCCAAGCGCAGGGATTACAAGCGTGCGCCACCACGCCTGGCCTCGTATGTTATTTTTAAAGGCTGTAGAATGTTTTGTTGAGTTTCTTATCAAAGCCAACCATTTCATTGTATTCTTACTAAAAGAATGTTTCGTTGTATTCTTAGCAAAGGCAACCACGTATGGCATGCACACAGTACCAAGATTTTCCTCTGACAAATACTATTTCCATAGACAGTTTCTCCTGTACGTCTTCTCCTGTCTTTCCTCGAGGTGAGGTTGAAGGTGTGAGATGATCAGGTTACACAGGAGACACAGGTTTTTGTGAACACGTTCTTGGTCTTTTGTACCTCGGCGGGACAGGGCCTGGTACTTACCGTCTTGCTCCAAGCCAGGCCTGTGGTGTGGTGCTCCTTGATGTATGCCTGAAGCTCAGTCCAGATGTTTAGGTAGGACTTCACCCAGTCCACGTGCCGCAAGTCGCTTGGTTACAGAAGAGAGTGGAATAGAGCCTAGTTAGGATCTAAAATAAAATTCAAAACAGGCTAGGGGGGCGGGGGAACATGGTGATCCTGTAACCAGCACCCTCTGGACCCTGGAACTACTGTCCCTTACCCCCAGAAGGGGAGGTGGCCTAGGACTTTCCTGAGGCCAGGTGGGCTGATGATCTGTGCCCTGATCTGCAGGCGTGGACACAGAGACCACAGAGAGGGGACTGACCCCACCCAACAGAGTGGACTCGGGCCTCCTGTCTTCCTGCCTCCTCTGTGAGAGGCTGGAGAGCAGAGGCCATCTCTTTCTATAGTGCTTTAGATGCAGATAAAGAATACTGTGCTCTTGGGATGAAAAAAGTATTTTCTAATCATTCATCTGAATTATCTGGCTAAAAGTATAACTGATTAGAGCCAGCGTGTGCCAGTAATCCCAGTACTTGGGAAGCGGACACGAAGATTGCAGGTTCAAGGCCAACCTCGGCAATTTAGTGAGGCCCTCAGGAATTTAGCAAGACCCTGTTTCAAAATAAAGAAAATAAAATAGGGCTAGGAGTGCAGCGCAGAGGTAGAAGGCCCCTGGGTTCAATCTCTCGTACCAAGAAAAAATATAACTGATTGGAGAATTTTAGTTATTATGACTAACAAGGAAGTTGGCTTTTTTTTTTTTTTTGGTGTGTGTGGTAGTGGGGATGGAACCCAGGGGCTGAGGGTGCACCTCCGAGCTACCCCTTCAGTCTTATTTTTTATTCTTTATTCTTTATTTTGAAACAGCGTCTCACTGAGTAGCAAAAGGCTTCCCTAAGTAGCTGACGCTGGCTGTGAACCACCATCCTCCTGTCTCAGCCTTGCTAATGCTGGGATTACCAGCGTGCACCACCACACTCGGCTAGGAAGTTGGTATTGTAAGAAAATATTTTCTTACAGACAGGCAACACCCCATACTTCTAACGGGACACTCAAATTACACTGATTTATAGTCTTGGCAATGAGTAGGCATGGCCAGTATTTTTATCTCTATTTTATGGAACCCAAAGCTAGTGAAATGCTTACCTCTTTTTTTTTTTTTTTGTGCTCTTAACTGAATCCAGGGGCATTCTACTTCTGGGTACATCCTCAGCCCCAACCCTTTTTTACTTTTTATTTGGAAACAGGGTCTAAGTAACAGAGAGCCTCACTAATTTGCTGAGGCTGGCCACAAACCTGCGATCCTCCTGTCTCAGTCTCCCAAGTACTAGGATTATAAGCCTGTGCTACTATGCCTGGCTAGTGCTTACCTCTTCTAATGGGATAAACATATAGGAGAGAGAGAGAGAGAGAGGAGAGAGGAGAGAGGAGAGAGGAGAGAGGAGAGAGGAGAGAACTGTTCGAAATACTAAATTCACAGACAGGAGAAAAGATTTGCATTTGTTTTTGGTAATTTTCACCCACAATATTCTTTTTCCCACTTTGAATGAAGTGCTGGCAAATAGAAACATGATATTTGAACTAACGAAAATTTCACTGTACACCTAGGTCATTAACTCCTTCCAGTCACAACCCAAAGGCTAAGCACGGCTTTCCCACGGTCTCTCATGAGTTTCCTCGTCCTGCAAGGTTTTCTGAGGGTCTTAGTACAGCGCCTTCCCTGTGGAAAGCAATCGTATGACAGATATGATTGACTGGCACACAAAGCCACTGCAGTATAAATGTTCACTCATACTCACGTATATGGTCATTTAATACACATACATTATGTGTATATGTGCATGCACACACAAAACACATATACACATATAGATGTGTACATCTGTATATACATACAAAACACGCATACATATATGTGTGCAGACCTCAGAGAAATATCATGTTGCATATTCAATATCCTTTTTATTAAAAAATTTAATAGCTAATGGGGTCCAAATCTGTGTACAGATATACTTTTAACCATTGCAGAATTATTTGGACTTGAAGAAGGGTTTCTTTCTTCCTTTCTTTCTTTCTTTCTTTCTTTCTTTCTTTCTTTCTTTCTTTTTTTTTTGTAGTGGGGATTTAGCTCAGTGGCATTCTACCTTTGAGTCACACCCTACATACAACTCTTTTTATTTCTTATTTTAAAACAGTCTCATTAAGTTGCCGAGGCTGGCCTTGAACCTGGGATCCTCCTATCTCAGTTTCTCAAGTACTGGGATTACAGGTGTGTGTGTGTGTGGCTCATTTTCTTTGAATATATATCTAGGAGTGAAATTGTAGGTTGCTGCTGTTCCATATAGTGAATAATATCTGTAGCTCTTCATTAAAACTGGTGGGGGAAACATAGGTATTTTTTGCTCGGCAATTCTTACACTTCATATATATTTTGTAAATACTGTTTCCTATCCACTCGATCTTTATTAAAACAACAACAACCACCAACCTATAAAAGAGTAATGCACGTTTTGAGTATGTATCCTATGGGTCCATAACTTGGAACTATGGTAGGTATTTACTTATGCATCATATCCATTTTTCTATATTCCACTTAAAACTTTTTTTAGGTTGTTGTGGGTCCTTTTCTTCTGGTTCTTAGTTTCAGATCTGTGTTGCTAAAATGAAAAGGTGAACTGGGTTGAAAATTCCCGGGTAATTCAGGTCTTCAAATCTGCTTCCGTGAGAACAGGCTGGGTCACCGATGAGATGTCCTCAGGAGCTCTTACATTTGCCAGGCGCAGCTCCTCTTTGGGGTTAGCACCCGAGGGTTCAGGTGGGGATCCACCTGGACCCCAACGCCAAGGGAGGGTGGGTCACTGCTGCCCTTATTTTTGCCCCAGCTATTCCTTTAGTTGCTAGGCACCAGCCACAGCACATTCAGAGCTGTTTACAGGGCAGAGCATGACCTTAACAGCAGGTGATGGATCTCATGATACTCCTGAAATAGTTTAGGAGACAGGCCCAGGGATGTTTCTTCAGCTCTGGCATGTCTCCATTTGATCCCACTTTCCAGTCTAACCCTAGCTCAAGTCTCCCTAGGATCTATTCTTGGGCTGTAGAATGCAAGGACCTTTAATACTGGTTTTCCAGATGAAGTCCCTTGGTTCGAACCCACCTCTACGTCCAACTGCCTTCAAACAGCTGCTGTTCTCACAGATGTCTCTCTGTCCACCCAACAGTATGTATGTATGTATGTATGTATGTATGTATGCATGTATGTATTTATTTTTCTTCTTTTATTTTGGACTAAAGATTGAACCCAGGGGCATTCTATCTCCAAGCCACACTCCCAGCCCTATTTTATTTATTTGGAAATAGGGTCTAAGTTGCTGAGGCTAGCTTTGAGCCTGTGGTCCTTCTGTCTGAGCCTCCCAACTACTGGGGTTACAGATAAATACGGTAGTGCCAATACGTGCAGCTACCATATAGCTACCATATTTCATTTTAACTACATCTGGTTTCCCGCTCTCATGGCCTGGCGTCTGGTCTCATTTTACCTTAGCTTCATTTCTGGACTCCTCTTTTCTTCTCTCAGCCCACCCACAAACTCTACTTTGATCAATGTAAAAGTTTTGTGACTATATACGGCCGGTCCATCTCAAAGCTCTCTCATTATTATGGGAACGCATAATGTAGTAACATGCGTTCACATGGGGACAGCTAAGTCATTAAAAGAGAACCAAGGCTGCCGGGCGTGGTGGCGCACGCTTGTAATCCCCGCGCTTGGGAGGCAGAGACAGGAGGATCGCGCAGGTTCGAAGCCAGCCGCGCGCACTGGCTTAGGAGACCCTGTTTCCAAATAAAAATGTAAAAATAGGTCTGGGAGTGTAGCTCAGAGGTAGAAGGGCTTCCAGGAACCCCAGTACCACCAAAAAAAAAAAAGAGAACCAAGGCTGACTTTTTTTTTTTTTTTTTTGGTGGTACTGGGGTTTCTAGAAACCCTTCTAACTCCAGGCTACACTCCCAGACCAATTTTATACTTTTTTTTTCTCCCTTTGGAAACAGGGTCTCTTAAGCCAGCGCGGCTGGCTTCGAACCTGCGTGATCCTCCCGTCTCTGCCTCCCAAGTGCAGGGATTACAAGTGTGTGCCACCATGCCCGGCATGGGCCTACTTTCTAAAACAATTATCTGCATAATTGATTCCACCTTCCACTTGGCCTTCCTTGCGAACATGAGATTTTTCTCTGTTGTTTACTCTAGGAAGAACTTTGAAAAGGGATCAATAATTAACTGTATTAAGTTTTAGAAACAAATGTCTAACAAGGGATCAATTGAAAACCCCGTCAGAAACAGAAGGTACGTACCTGTGTTTGTAGTCCTTCAAGACCCTGTTAGTGTAAAAGGTGGCCGCGTCGTTCATCTCTTTGACATAAGGACCAGGTTTGGGAGACTGAGAAGACAGGACCATCACCCAAGCATAGAAGGCAAATAAAATAGAATAAGAAAGAAATGCCTTGAGGGAGAAGAAAAGCACTAGCGATATGGTTGAAAGCTAGAGGCGAGCTGTGCTCTGTAGAGGCTGTGGAGATGCTTCTCATCTTGGGAGAGCAAGTATTAAACTTGAAACAGGGAAAGAAATTGCTGATGCCTTCAGCCTGGAAGGAATCATCCTCCATGTATTAAGACTGCACAAAGAAGTGCGAAGGTGGCTACGAGGTGTCCTCAACACTCCAAAGATGTGACCAGGTGAAGGGGCGGCACCCCGGCCGGACTCACCACAGCTATCCACCCCAAAGCAGGGATGCTTTCGCTGACAGCTGACAGATGGTTAAACATGGTACTCCCCCGGTTTCTCTCTCGGAAAGTCTGGATTTCCTGAATCTTCTCCGATATGGGTTTCAGAAGTGCCGCCACCTCGTTCTGTAAACAAACACAGGTAACAGTCACCGTGGACAGAAGCACACAGCTTCCATCCATGCTGGCCTCAGCAGGTGTGCTCAGGACTCGTCATTTGTCCAGTGGTCTAAAAGAAACATCTGGCCACTTTCAGAAGGAAATGAGTTTTTCTTCACGATAGTAATACCGTCAGCCCTCTGTACCCACATCTGTGCATTCAAACCAACTGTAGATTGAAACTATTTGAAAAAAAAAATGGCATCCTCTTTCTTATCATCATTCCCTAAAGAGTACAACGATAGCAACTATGTCCATAGCATTCATGCTGGGCTAGATATTATAAGTATTCCGGAGATGATGAATTAAAGTGCATGGGAAAGCCAGGAGCGGTGGCGCACACTTGTAATTCCAGCATTTGGGAGGCTGATACAGGAGGATCATGGTTTCCAGCCAGCCTCAGCTATTTAGTGAGGCCCTGTGTAACTTAGTGAGACCCTGTTTTTTTTTTTTTTTTTTTTTTTTTTGGTGGTACTGGGTTTCCTGGAAGTCCTTCTACCTCCGGGCTACACTCCCAGACCTATTTTTACATTTTTTTAAAATCTGGAAACAGGGTCTCCTAAGCCAGCGTGCGCGGCTGGCTTCAAACCTGCGCGATCCTCCTGTCTCTGCCTCCCAAGCGTGGGGATTACAAGCGCGCGCCACCACGCCTGGCACAGTGAGACCCTGTTTTAAAATAAAGAATAAAAAATAGGGCTGGGGGTGTTGCTCAGAGGTAGAATGCCCCTGGGCTCCATCCCCAGTATCACAATAAACAAAGTGTATGGGAAGATGTGTGTAGGTTATATGCAAATATTATGCCATTTTATATAAGGGACTTGAACATCTGAGGATTTAGGTGTCTGTGGGAGGTCCTGGAACCAACCTCCCTCAGATACCGGGGAACAACTATACTGTATTTTTATGCTCTGGATTATGAAAATGGCAGATATTTTTTAGCATTATTGATGCTGTATTTGACACATGGAGAAACCCAGCAACAAGATGTTTGCTCCTGCTCTGAAGAAAATCACAAGGAAGGCATGGAGGTGGAACGTATCTGCTCTGTTTTCAATGGAATACACCGATTGCCTGCTGCAACAACACAGGTGCAGAGTCAGGGTGAGGAAGAGGTTATTCAAAGGATGTCTTCCTATTCCTGTGGGAAGGAATGTGGGCGAGAACCCAGCTTTGCCTACAGTTACCACAATCCACGTGAAAATGAGGACATCCCTCACTGAGGATCCTTTTAAGAAAATGCAGTAGCTGATTATATTTCTGGTGACCTCAGTCAGGTTTGGCTTTCCACATAGTTGCCACTCCACGAAGCCTATGACTACTGGTCATGCTCACTTATGATTCATTTAACTACTGACCTTTCTAGTTATATTAAAAATTGGCTCTCAAGATTACGTGAAGCAAGCCGGGCATGGTGGCACATGCTTTGTAATACTAGTACTTGGGAGGCTGAGAAAGGAGGATCACAGGTTCTCAGCCAGCCTCAGGAACTTAGCGAGTCCCTCTAAAATTTAGTGAAAAATTCTGCTTCAAAATAAGAATTAAGGCTGGGTGTGGTGGTGCACACTTGTAATCCCCACGCTTGGGAAGCTGAGACAGGAGGATGGTGCTGGTTCGAAGCCAGCCTCGCTGGCTTAAGAGACCCTGTTTCCAAAAATAAAAAGAAAATAGGTCTGGGAATATAGCCCAGAGAAGGGCTTCCAGGAACCCCAGTACCGCCTACAAAACAAAACAAAACAAAACAAAACAAAACAAAACAAGAAGTAAAATAAGACTGAAGGGTGTAGCTTGGAGTTGGAATGCCCAGGGGTTCAACCCCCAGCACCAAAAGCAAAACAAAACAAAAAACCAACAGAAAACAAACAAACAAAAACCCCAAAAGATTATGTGAAGCTGGGCATGGTGATACATGCCTATAATCCCAGTACTTGGTGAGCTAAGACAGAAGGAACAAAGGTTTTATTTCAGGACAGTCTCAACAACTTAGCGAGATCCTGAGTAACTTAGTGAGACCTTGTTTCATAAGAAAAAATGATAAGGGGAATGTAGCTCAGAGGTAAGACCCCTGAGTTCAACACCAATCTGCCCCCCAAAAAGATTATGTGAGCTCTTATGACGTATCACAGAGATACATCTCTATCACACCATGGTTGCTCCAAACATCTCGCCATCCACACCTGTAGCATCCTCTGCTTCCTTTAGGTACTGAAGAACAGGTACAAGGTTGTTTATCTGTTGTTTGTGTATGTGCTCCCCCCCCCAATAGAAAAGATCCTAAACTTTTCAGCTTTGTAAGAGCAGTTGAAAAGCCTTAAGCAGTATTTTACTAAATCTTGTTTGCAGGAGTAAAATGGAAAAGCTCCTTATAGCTCTTTAATTTCTTTAACCGAGATTTCAGAGCAATGACCGCTAATCCTGGTTACGCACTGAATCTACCTTGAGCAAATGATATGATCCTTAGTTTCTTTATCCATAAATCAGAGATATCAATCTCTGCAACCTATAGGCTGCAGGAGATACTGTGTTTTGAACTCTTAGCACATGGGAGGTGTGTGATAAATGGAAATGATTATTATTATGATGCACTTACTGAGCTCATACCAGAGGTAAAAAGAATGCTGCTGCCCCTACTAATATATAATAGTCTTTTGCTTCAAATAAATGGCTGTGAATTTAAGATAAGAGAGGCTCCAAACATACATTCTAGTAGGCTGATTTTAGGATCACAAGGCGTCTATATTGGGCCACCTGGCTCAGTCTCTTGACAGACCCAATTAAGTCCATCACAGTGTTTAGAAAATAGATTAGAACAGAGTAGAAAGTCTTGGAGGTCATTCACAGGTAGTAAGGGTTAGGAAACACCTGTTTCAGTTAAGTACTCCGTGTGTGTGTGTGTGTGTGTGTGTGTGTGTGTGTGTGTGTAGCATTGCAAAGTGAAATGTGTTTATTATGGGTCTCAGTTCAAAGGTTGGCAAAACATGGATCTAACCCAATTCTCCACCTTGGTATATGTGGACAGAAGCTCAGAGAGGTCAATCTACTAAGTTAAGATCAGCGGCAGGAGTTAGCTGGATCCGGGGTGTTCCGGAAGTCATTGAGACAATTCTCTATGTAAGTACTAGGTGCTGAGTAAGACAGCTGGCTACACACAGGTTTCGCCACTGCCAACAAGACTAGGAAAAGGTTCTGTGAAGAGCTCAGGTTAAGAGCTGAGCTCAGGTTTGAGAAAGAGCTGAGTTCAACACCTCTAGAAAGAGAAACAGCTCTAGAAAGATGAAGAGGTCAGGTTCTAGGAAGAGACTGCTTGGATTCAAGTTCTTGCTCTATGGTATACTAAGTTCTAGGACTTTACACAAATTAGTAAACTCATTCAGGATATCCTTATCCTCTCTGCAAAAGAGGGTTGACAATGGCACCCACTTCACGGATATGTTATGAGGCATACATGAGCATATGTGGCAAGATTTAAACATTCTTCCATACTGAAGAAAGGGGAAAAAGAGAAGAGTTCATTGGAGGAAGCGAGCTGGTTCCGGCAGGAAATTTATGAATATCCTCCTGCCTTCTCTTTCCTCTTCTGGTCATTATAGAACAAAGGTCTCATGATCTGGAAGAGGATCTCAGTTGCTCTGGGCTGAACTGCATCCCCTCGTACTCATATGTTGAATCTCTTAACTTCCAGTATCTCGGAATATGATCATACAGCATTTGGAGACAGGATCTTTAAAGGGGTGAATAAATTAAAATGAGGGTGGGCTTTAATCCAACATAACTGGCATCCTTCCTTATAAGTTGAAGAAATTTGGAGATGGCTTCCCCTGGTGGGTGGGGGTGATGGGAGGACACAGGAAGAATATAGCCTCCTGCGGGCCAAGGGGGAAGTCTTTAGAAGAAACCAACCCTGCTAACACCTGACTTGCAGACTGCCCATCTCCCCAACAGTGGAAACATTCAGCGCTGTTGTTCATCTAAACCATATGGTCCCCTCTCATGGCAGCCCAAGCAAATAACAAAGGAGTCTAGTGGCAGCACAGTAAAAGAAAGCCAATCCCCTCAACTCCTTCCCTTCCTGACCATCAATAATAAAACAAGCACGAACCCCTCAAAACCCTGCCCTCAAACACAAGTGTTCCATGTTGGCTTGCTAATGGCGGTCACAAGTCAGTTGCAAATATTCTCCCTGGAATCGTGCTCTGTAGAAAGCAAACGCTGCCTTCTTCTAGGGATTGTCCTACATCCCAGTTTCCATGTGTGATCAAGGAGGTGGCCCTTGTTTCTACAGAAGGCCCCTGATTTTCAATCCCGGCAGAGCTACTAAAGAGCATCCTTTGTGTCTCCAAACAGTTTGCTAAACTACTATAAATTTGATACAGCGATATTTTTGAGAAAGGCCAGAATATCTGAATTGTTGGTGATATCTGGCCCATTGCTTCATGGGGAAAAGAACCAGAAACTGCGTGTTTGCAATGTTAGATTTATGAAGGCCATCTTTGTTTATCTCCAACCTCCCATGAACGAGCTCTAAAGTCAGAGGAGGCACAGTATTCTGGAAGATATCTTGAACTGGTTATCTGATGAAGGCATCAGAAAGATACAGGGTTTTTTGTTTTTTTTTGCCTTAGCTTGGCAATTGCATGAAGAACTGTCATCATTAAAACAACAAAAAAGAAAGTAATGCCAAGAGAATGATGTACAAAAACTATTTGCACGCTAATAAACAGTACGGCTTTTATTTTGTGCCAATAGATTTCTCCTGTACTTTATAGTAGGCTTATCTTCTCCAGTTCATCCTGAACTTTCACAGCTGGACTTAAAAAGAGGAGAGAATACTAGAGAGAAGAGTGTGATTTCCATCAAGGCTTATTGTGCAGATGTCAGAAAAAACAGTGGAGGAGATATTTAGAGGCCCTTCCCTCCCTCCCTCCTTCCCTCTCTCCTTTCTTTCCTTCTTTCTTTTTTCTTTCCTTTTTTCTTCCTTCACTTCTTCTCCCCCTCCCTCTCTCCTTCCTTCCTTCCTTTCTTTCTTTCTTTCTTTCTTCTTTCTTTCTTTCTTTCTTTCTTTCTTTCTTTCTTTCTTTCTTTCTTGTACTGGAATTGAATCCAGGGTCATTCCATCATTCCATCCCCTGGAGCTATACCCAGCCTTAGTTTATTTTTTATTTATTTTTTAATTTAAAAATTAAAAACAATTTTTTTTTTTGCGGTACTGAGGATGGAACCCAGGGCATTCTATCTCCAAGATACACTCCCAGCCCTAAATTTTTATTATTTATTTATTTAGGTGGTACTGGGGTTCCTGGAAACCCTACTACCTCTGGGGTACACTCCCAGACCTATTTTATACTTTTTTATTTGGAAACAGGGTCTCTTAAACCAGCACGGCTGGCTTCGAATCTGTGCGATCCTCCTGTCTCCGCCTCCCAAGCGCGGGGGATTACAATAATGCACCACCACGCCTGGCCTATTATTTATTTTGAAACAGGATCTCACTGAGTTGCAGAGGACCTCACTAAGTAGCTGAGGCTATCTGTGAACTGCGATCCTCCTGTTTCAGCCTCCCAAATGCTAGGATTACAAGCATGCACTGCCATGCCTGGCTTATTTTTTATTTTGAAGCAGTGTCTTGCTAAGTTGCCGAAGGTCTCACTAAGTTGCTGAGGCTGGCCTCGAACCTGTAATCCTTCAAAGTACTGGGATTATAGGCATGCACCACGGTATGCTGCTTTTTCCACCTGTTGAAGCATTAAGCATCTATGGGCATGCTCAACAAATACAGGCTGAATTGCAGTGATGTGAGTTAAAATTACAAAAAGAATTTACACGAAAGAAAGAGAATCTAAGAGGTGTCCTGGTTTTGGTCTGTTTTGTGTGTATGTGGAACTGGGGATTGAACCCAAGGGCATTCTACCTCCAAGCAAACACCCCTCTCTCTATTTTTTATTCTTTATTTTTGAAACAAGGTCTCACTAAGTATCCGGGGCCAGCCATGAACCTGCGATTCTTCTGTCAGAGCCTCCCAAGTACTGGGATTATAAGCGTGTGCTACCACACCCAGCTTGGTTTTTGGTTATTTTTTTCAATAGACTATCTTGGAGATAGTCTCGAAACATGGCCAGAAGCCTTTTTTATGATTAAGTTAATCCAGTGTTACAAAGGTGTCGCTTAAAGCCAGGCGTGGTGACACATGCTTGTAATCCCAGTACTTGGGAGGCTGAGACAGGAGGATGGAGGTTCCATGCCAGCTTTAAATACTTGGTGATGCCTACAACTTAGTGAGACCCTGTTTCAAAAATAAAGCATAATAAATAGGGCTGGGGGTGTAGGTAGGAAGGAGAATGCCCCTGGGTTCCATCCCCAGCACCATAAAACAAAAACAAAAGCAAACACACACACACACACACACACACACACACACACACACACACACACACATATATATATATATATATATTTTAAATTTTCACTTAGGTTTCTTTTATTCAAAGATGTTTCCTTGGAAGAAAATAATTTTTCAAGTCCATGAGGATGAACCACAAAACCTTCCCTGCCTGTCCCTAGGGTTCTGCAGCTTTTACAGAAGAAATGGTCCAGCGGGTGAAAAGAAGCGCACGTTGTCAGTGAACGTTTCCAAGGCCTATCCTAGCCGGATGGGACTGTACTTTGGAGAGTATTTTAGGACTCCATGTCTTTATGACCCTTTAAACTTGAAGAATTGAGTCCATTATCAGAGACATCTCCGTTGAGCTCCAGAAGCAATTGAATTGTTTTGCAGAAAATGAAATAAAGAGTTTAATCAGCAAGCTTTGTAGAAACTTTACCCAAAAAGGAAAACCAAATTCCATCTCATGCTGTTTTGTAAGAGATGGAACAAACTCCTGGAGTTTGACCTTAAAGATGTGTCATTGAGGGAAACGAAATTGGCCTGTTATTTCTGGAATCCAGGGTTCACATGTAGTTCTTCTATTGGGTAGAAAAATGGCTCAATCACTGATATTTTTAAAGAAAATTTTTTTCTGAGTATAAAATTAATAATGCACTTTAAGAAGTGCACTGAAAAATGAATGAGCAGACACAAAGCAAGTAAAAAAAATTTCTTATTTCTGCCGCATGGAGAAAAAAGCACTGTGGATATAAGTTTGATGGGTAGTTTCAAAAACAAGTATTATTTTAAAAATAATAGCTATTGACTCCATAAAGAATGATTCTAAGAGTAGAATTCTAGCAGTTCAATTAAAATAAGCAAACACACAAAAAAAGTCCCATCAATATATTTCTGGCAAATACTGTGAGAACTCTGTCATGTTAGAAAGGATGTTTTATGACATTTGTCATTACCATTACCCAAATAAATTTAATCAGGCATTAAAGTAATATTTGAACTTCTCAATGTTTGGAATCTACTTACATTTAAAATTCTAAGAAAGCTCTCATACAAAGCAATATTTCTTTTCTTCTTCTTCTTTTTTTTTTTTTTTGGTGGTACTGGGAATGGAACCCAGGGGCCTTCTACCTCCGGGCTACACTCCCAGACCTATTTTATATTTTATTTGGAAACAGGGTCTCTTAAGCCAGCTGAGGCTGGCTTCAAACTTGCACAATCCTCCTGTCTCAGCTTCCCAAGCGTGGGGATTACAAGCGTGAGCCACCACGCCCAGCGATAAAGCAATATTTCTTAGCAAACCATGTTACCAAATTCCAGTCATTATTATTTTGGCCTATATAATGTGTTTTTATTGTGTGTGTGTGTGTGTGTGTGTGTGTGTGTGTGTGTGTGTTTGTTACTGGGGATTGAACTCAGAGGCAGTCTACTCCCAAGCTATACCCCTAGACTGATGTTTTATATTTTATTTAGAAACAGGGCCTCACTAAATTGCTAAGACCCTTGCTAAGTTGCGGAGGCTGGTTTTGAACCTGCCATCTTCCTGTCCAACAACCCTCACCCTCCCAACTAGTAGGATTATAGACAGGTACCACCATGTGTGTGTGTGTGTGTGTGTGTGTGTGTGTGTGTGTGTGTGTTGCTACAGCTAGAACCCAGGGCCTCATGTATGCCAGGCAAATACTCAACTCCCGGGCTCCAGCTCCAGCTCCAGTTCCCATGTAAAGTTATACCTGCTGATTGCATTAGGTGGCGAGTGGTGGGTATGGGTGAATGTATAGCGAAGAAAACAAATGGAAAGAAGTATATTCAAGTGTTAACAGAGAATTTTCATTAAATATTCTGGCTTATTCACATTCCTACATTTTATACTATGTACATATATTTCTTTCTAATTCAGGGACTAGTTTTAAAGCAGATTAACTAGCTTTATGCCTTCAAAGGTAGAAAAAAATCCCACATAGGTATTGTTAAATTTGTACATATAAAAACAGTCTCTTTCTTCCAGTCACAGAAAATAAAGTCACAGGAAATGACTGTAATCCCAGTTCCTTAGGAGGCTGAGGCAGGAGGATTGCAAATTCAAGATTGACCTGAGAAACTTAGCAAGATCTGGTCTCCAAAAGAAGTGTGTGTGTGTGTGTGTGTGTGTGTGGGGGGGGGTTATGGGTAGGGAAGAATAGGGAATTATGTCCCTGGTACAACCCTTGCTTTGCAGTTGAAAGACTCTGGATTTAATTCTCAGTACTGTTAAAAAGAGAAGATTTTTTTTTTTTTTTTTTTTTTTTTGCGGGTTTGGGGATGGAACCCAGGGGCATTTGACCTCCGAGCTACACCCCTTGCCCTATTTTTTATTCTTTATTTTGAATCAGGGTCTCACTAAGTTGCAGAGGGCCTCAGTAAGTAGTAGCTGAGGCTGTCCGAGGACCACGATCCTCCAGTCTCAGCCTCCCAAATGCTGGGATTACAAGCGTGCACCACCACTCCCGGCTTAGAAATTGTTTAGATAAAAAAGAATAAGGTTTTATCAAGCAAAATTATCCAAACCAAAACCAGTGTTTGTTGCTAAAAATACTACATTTGAGCTGGGCATGGTAGTACATACCTATAATCGCCATACTTGGAAGGCAGAGATAGGAGGATTGCAAGTTTGAGGCCAGCCTCAGCAATTTAAAGAACTCCTGTGTCAAAATAAAAAATAATATAGGACTGGGGGTATATCTCAGAGGTAGAATGTCCCTGGGTTCAATCCCCAAAATCACACACACATAGTGTTTGGGTGTACTCTAAAAGTGAAAGTAAGAGTTTTCACTTATTTTAAGTCGGGATCAGATTTTTTTAATCAAATATGTTAAATTGAGTTAACCTTTGTTTTGGTGCAATTTAGGTATTTCCCTAGGATAGTGTCCCTTCATGTTTCATATATATATAATGCATGTTTCATAGATATATATATGTATATATAAATATTCAACTGCCCAGTTTTTAGAATGTGCTTCATTAAAATACTCTCAGAAACACTAGTACATTATTAACAACAATGTGAAATTCAGAAACATTTGCAAAACTGTCGCACAAGTCGATCAAAACAGACAATCCGAGCCGGGCGTGGTGGCTCACGCTTGTAGTCCCCGCGCTTGGGAGGCAGAGACAGGAGGATCGCGCAGGTTCGAAGCCAGCTACGCGCACTGGCTTAGGAGACCCTGTTTCCAAATAAAAATGTAAAAATAGGTCTGGGAGTGTAGTCCGGAGGTAGAAGGGCTTCCAGGAACCCAGTACCACCACCAAAAAAAAAAAAAAAACAAAAAAAAAAAAACAAAAAAACTCCCAGACAATCCGTATGGAGCAGCACAAGCGTACGGGACCCTAGAACTGCCCTCACTGTACTACAGTACGCTCACATAGTCACCTTACCTTAGGGTTGATAAATGCTCTTTAAAACATTCCAGAATCCCAAAGGTTTTACGGTCCTTAAAATCGCTTTTGAGGAGTAAAACCTGGGGACTTGGTCTTCCAGAGAATTAACCGCTTTGGATAGTTGTATTGTCCAGATACCTGGGAAAGAAACCTGTCACATGTATAAACTCCTACTTGGATGTAAATATTTCAACGACTCATACTTAACAGTACAGTTTTTTTTTTTTTCCAAAAGCAATAGCTTTTGTTTTTGTGGATGAACCGAACTATTTCAGACATGTAAAGTAGCAGAGAGTAATCACCAGCTGGCCTGTGTATGAAATGTGATCTCATAGTCCAGTGTGATGGTGCACCCCTGTAATCCCAGCACTTGGGAGGCTGAGACAGGGGAATTGCAGGTTTGAGGTCAGCACGCAGTAACTTAACAAGACCCTGTTTCAAAAAATAAAAAAGGAGCCAGGCGTGGTGGCGCACGCTTGTAATCCCCGCGCTTGGGAGGCGGAGACAGGAGGATCTCGCTGGTTCGAAGCCAGCCTCCCTGGCTTAAGAGACCCTGTTTCCAAATAAAAAGTATAAAATAGGTCTGGGAGTGTAGCACGGAGGTAGAAGGGTTTCCAGGAACCCCAGTACCACAAGAAAAAGAGGGGGGCCTGGGGGTAGTCCAGTAGCTCAGAGGCACGATGGCCCTGGGTTCTATCCCTAGTACCTATACAAACATATGTACAAGTTCATGGGGACCCAGGATCATCCCCACAGTGCCCTTTTACTGACCTTTACTGAAGATTGTTAGAAATGCAGAGAGACAGGGAACTGTGTAGGTAAGACTTCAGAGGTTGCATTTAAAGTTTGACATCAAATTGTTCCATTTTTCTCATGAAGGGAGGACTTTGCACTTTCAGTTACAAATCGAGCATTTTTAATGTCAAGCGTTTTCAGCAAAAGTGTCCCGCACATCGTAGACTAAAGAGCCTACTCCGAAGACATTTTCTTGCACTTTAGATAATCACCTCGGCCGATGCTGTCAACATAGTTTAATCTGGCGGAATCATTTCAAAGACTTACCCAGGACTCGGGGCCATCGACCCGGCGAGCAGTGAGACATTCCCTTGTTGGGAATGTTTTTGTCACCGTTCACAGGGGTGAGCCCAGCCTTTCCTCATTTCTAGGTTTGATGCTCAGCCTAAAATCGACAATGTATTCATCAGAACAAGAACATGGGTATAGCTGGACATGGTGGGCTATGCCCGGAATCTCAGTCCTTAGAAGGCTGAGATAGGAGGATTAGGGATTGGGGGGTAGCCTCAGCGGCTTAAAGAGACCCTTAGCAACTTAACCAGACCCTGTTTAACAGACAGACAGACAGACAGACAGAAAAGACAGAAAACTAGGAGTAGAGCTCGGAGGTAGAATGTCTGTGGGTTCAATCCCCAGTACCCAAACCAAAAACAAACAAAAAAAAAAAAAATCACAATTCTATTGACATGCCGTGGACCACAATTTCCTCTAAGCTCTCAATGTTTAACACTTTTTGGATGAGCAGGTATGTGATATAAAAAGGCAAGTTCAAAGCCGGGCGTGGTGGCGCACGCTTGTAATCCCAGCATTCGGGAGGCTGAGATCAGAGGATCGCGGTTCACGGCCAGCCTCAGCTACTTAGTGAGGCCTTCCGCAACTTACTGAGACCCTGTTTCAAAATAAAGAATAAAAAAATAGGGCAGGGGGTGTAGCTCGGAGGTCAAATGCTCCTGGGTTCCATCCCCAGACCCAAAATAAATAAATAAATAAATAAATAAATAAATAAATAAATAAATAGCAAGTTTAATAAGAACGTAAGTGTTTAACACTGTGACTCACAATAGTTTGTGTTCTTATATTATCTCATGTCCTGAAGCTTTATCAACAACATTAAACACAGAACAAAGCAAAACAACAATGTCAACAGCAACCCTTTAACATTAGCCACTCCCACAGGTTGATGTTTACTTTTTTTAATTTATTTTTTCTGGGACTGGGTTTGGAACCCAGGGGCATTTTACCTCTGAGCTACACCCCAGCCCTATTCTTTATTCTTTATTTTGAAACAGGGCCTCACTAAGTTGCAGAGGACCTCACTAAGTAGCTGAAGCTGTCTGCAAACTCATGATCCTCCTGTCTCAGCCTCCCAAATGCTGGGATTACAAGCGTGCGGCACCAGGCCCAGCTGACATTTACCGTTTTCACCAGAGCTGTTTTGACTTTCACTGGCAGTACACAAAGAGAATAAAGAGTCCAGTCAGAGAAAACTCATCTTTCTTGGGTATGCATGGGAGTACTGGCTAACTACAG
>NC_137800.1:74709859-74817359 GCF_963383645.1 Muscardinus avellanarius | reverse complement strand
TTTTTATTTTTATGTGGACCGTATTGAAAATGGCAAACATTCACACGGTACTTGGTGTCCTCCCCCAGCTTCCCCTTTCCCCCTTCCCAACAATAAGTGTCCAGGCTGGCCATGCTACATTCACACATACACACGCTCTTTTTTTTTTTTCAATGTTTCTTTCAGTTTTTTAAATTAATTAATTTATTTTTTAAATTGGTGCATTGTAGTCACATATCAATCACATTGGAGTACAAGACTTGAGAGGATATACAAGCACACATCATCCAATTAGCCCTCCTCCAGCCCCCATCCCATTCCCTCCCCCTCCCTCCATCCCACACTTCTTTGGTGATTTACTTTGATACATTTGTTTATGTACCTCCTGCATTTTAAAGAGGCTCCGTCCTCCAGTATTACATACCCTCTGATTGGTCACATTAGTTGCTTCACTATAGGGCCCTTTCTATAGCTCAACCTCTTCCTGTTGCCCCTTTCCTCCTAGTTATTGCTGATTAAGAGAAGCATCTGATTTATATTTTCTGCGATATTTCTCTATGCATGCTGCATTGCAAGTACTGATCCCACTCTTGATGGCCCCAGTAGTGGCCTGGCTACTCAGTGGACTGATCCAGACCTCGCTGGCTCAAGCAGCGGCCTTGCCTCATGGGAGGCCCCACTTCTGGTCTCGCTGGCCCCTGCACCGGTCTAACCCCTAAGCTGGCTTTGGTCCCGGCCTTGGAGGCCGCAGGAGTGGCCTTGCCTCACGGCAGGCTCCGATGCTGGCCATTGGCCCCTGCACCGGCCTAACCCCTTGGCAGGATTCCAATCCCGGCCTCGGAGGCCCCAGCACCGGCCTAGCCTCACGGCAGGCTCCAATGCCGGCCTCGTTGGCCCCAGCACCGGCCTAACCCCTCGGCAGGTTCCGTTCCCGGCCTAGGAGGCCCAGCACTGGCCATGCCTCATGGCAGGCTCCGATGCCAGCCTCTCTGGCCCCAGCACCGGCCTAACCCCTTGGCAGGCTCTTATCCCGGCCTCGGAGGTCCCAGTACCAGCCTTGCCTCAAGGTAGGCTTCGATCCCAGCCTCGGAGGCCTCAGCACCGGCCTTGCCTCCTGGCAGGCTCCGGTGCCGGCCTCGCTGGCCCCAGGACTGGCCTAACCCCTCGGCAGGCTCCGATCCTGGTCTCGGAGGCCCCAGCACCGGCCATGCCTCATGGCAGGCTCCAATGCTGGCCTCGCTGGCCCCAGCACCGGCCTAACCCCTTGGCAGGCTCTTATCCTGGCCTCAGAGGTCCCAGTACTGGCCTTGCCTCATGGCAGGCTCCGGTACACACGCTCATTTGAATGTAGCTCCTCAACCTTCTTCCCTGGGGTATTCCACCTCTGAGCTACACACTCAGCCCTTCTTGCTTTTTTTTGACCTCATTAAATTGCCATGGGTCCTGCTGACTTGCTGAGGCTGGCCTCAAACCTGTACTCCTTCTGTCTCAGCCTTCCCAAGTACTGGGATTTCAGGTGTGCGTCATCGTGCCTGGCTAAAAAGACCATTCTTTGATTGTTGACTCAAGCTATATTATTAGATATAAAGCCTTTACAGCTCTTGACTCTAATAAAATGAAGACCACTGCATTCATGGTATAGCTGAAGAAAGTTATCTCACTACCTGATAGTTTATTTCTTCCTTCATTTATTCAGTAAATAGATACTGAGTGTCCTCTCTGTGCCAGGGTTGGGTGTATTTGTCAGATTTGTCCAGAGAAACAGAGCCAATAGGATCTGCCTATTACTGAGGGTTGGTCCTTAATGTAGACTGACAGGTCCTGAGATGCGCAGGCAGCTAGCTGGAGACCCAGGAAAGCTGAGACAGCTCCCTCTAGTCTGAAGGTCAGCCAGCCGGAGATTCAGGAAAAGCCAGTGATGGCTCAGTTCACATTCAAAGGCAGGAACAAACCAATGTCCCAGCTCAGAGGCGTCGGGCAGCAGGAATTTGCTTACTTGGGGAGGGTCAGCCTTTCACTCCATTCAGGCTTCAAATGATTGGCTGATGCTCGCCTGCATTAGGGAGGACCTCGCTGTTCTACTCCATCTGTTGAGTCACACGTGAATCGCATCCAGAAACACTCTCACCAATCACCCAGACTAATGATCTGCCGAATATCTGGACACCCGTGGCCCAGTCAAACATAAAATCAACCACTGCGAGAAGAGATTAACAGACAAAGATAGTGGTAATACATTTCTAAATTCTGTACCACGTCAGGTATTACAAGCCATAGGAGCCACAATTCACATCTGCATCATTTGCGATGCAGATGTCAATGTTTTTAGTGCCCCCCTCGCTCCAGCCCATCCTGCTCTGTACCTTCTGGTCTATCTATGCTTGGGAGCTCCTGATCCATTTTCAGTTCGGTACATCCAGGGTAGATATGGGCTCCAGGTTCCTGCAGTCACTGTAACTCAGTTCCAATTCAGACAGCACATGTGCAAATGGTGTGTTCTTCACCTGCAAGGGAGGCTCTGTGGCCTCCAGCCGGCAAGGTGAGCTGGGTTGTCCCTCTCCTGGGGTCGGCTTGTGCTGAGTCGCCTGCTCTGGCCAGCAGCTAGCTCCTTGGATTATGTGTGCAGTCTGTGGTTGGCAGTAAGATTATTTTTGCTTATTTTTTAGTTCAATTACTCATTATATTCGGGAAACCAGCAGGCTCAGAAAGAGATCAAACCTTTGGAGTTGGCTTCAATACATTTTTTCCCCCCCAGTACTAGGGATGGAACCCAGGGGCATTCTACCTCTGAGCTATAGCCCCAGCCCTATTTTTTTATTCTTTATTTTGAAACAGGGTCTCACTGAGTTGCAAAGGGTCTCACTAAGTAGCTGAGGCTGTCCTCGAACCCTGATCCTCCTGTCTCAGCCTCCCAAATGCTGGGATTACAAGTGTGCAAGCCTGGCCTCAATACATCATATTTTAACTGTCAGAGAGAAGTACATCATTTGAAATGGCTGATTTGTGTCAGACCCAGTCATGTTATGGGAGCAGGTACAGGTGGTCGGCTTGCATTTTTATGCAAAACCCAGTGTCATGTGGCAGGTGACAGAATGGACAGATGAAGAAGACAAACTAATGTCAAAGTGATAAACAAAAGTTAGGATTCTGAAAAGTCAGATATGACCTAGCAGAAGTAAAACATACCTGTCTAAAGATGGCAATGGTTCACTTCCGGGCTACATTCCCAGACCTATTTTATATTTCTATTTGGAAACAGGGTTTCCTAAGCCAGCGAGGCTGGCTTTGAACCTGCGTGCTCCTCCTGTCTCCGCCTCCCAAGTGTGGGGATTACAAGCGTGCGCTACCACGCCCGGCTCTCCCAGACCTATTTTATATTTTATTTGGAAACAGGGTCTCTTAAGCCAGTGAGGCTAGCTTCAAACCTGCGCGATCCTCCTGTCTCTGCCTCCCAAGCGCAGGGGTTACAAGCGTGCGCCACCACGCCCGGCCGGTTCACCTTATTTTGATACACATTTTAAAAATTCATAAAGACTGTATTTTTTTTTTACATCTTCTATTTTTCTTCATAACATTTTTTTCTCCTGCTGGATTTTCTTCACCTAGACTCCATCATGGTTTCCGTTCCTTTTACTTGTTAAAATATTTATCGAGCATTTACTATGTGCCAGGTTTTATCCTAGGAATATGGAATCTCAGGGGATAAAAAAAAAAAAGCTCCCCTCTGGGGTTTACAAATGGTAAGCAACCAATGTATTAAATTTTTATCTTACTATGATAAAAAGGGGAATAACACAGAGGGCTAGGGAGCTTTTCATTTAAGGCAAAAAGTTTTGAGTCAGGCTCTTTGGCTGACTGAAATACTTGAGTGACTGGCTGATGTTCTGGGACCTGGCTCATCTGTCTCACACAGTAGCTGATCACAACGGAGCATGAAATGTCAACGGGGAACAACAGGACGCAGAAAGGAACGAACGCTGCTTCCCCTCACCTGGCTAGCCTTTGTTCAAGCCAAAGGGCACTTCCAGCCCTGCTGGCCCTTGACCTGGACCCAGGGCAATATGCTTGCTGCCTGTCAGCAACATAGATCAAAACCTACCGGTTGCGCTTTCCCGTACTCACTACCCCTTGGTGTCTTATCAGTCCTGTTTTTCTTTTAGGTACCTGTCCTCAGCTCTGTTTCTTCTCACTTCCAGCTTACAGCATCACTTCATCAAATATGCTCAATTTCTTTCTTTTCTTTTTCTTAGTGATAACCCCCCCCCCAAATAAAAATACCAACACCAGTACTCTGTTACTGGCTAACATCACATGAAGTTTATAGGCAGGGGAAAAAAATGCAACCATTTCCCAGTGTTGGTTTTGGAAGATTTCTCTGAATTTCTAAGATGCACCTTTTATGCCTTAGTGCTGGGAAGTGCAAAATACAATTCCTGCAAAGGAAAAAGGCCACCATGGTCAAAGCTTTCCCTTCCCTCTGGCACACTGGGAAGTGTTCCTTTCAGAATAAACAGAGGAACAGGTTAGGGCCAAGGTAGCTGAGCTGTAGCCAACGAGACTTCAGCAGACCTTGTGAGGAAGTCCATAAAAGTCTGAGTGCTCAGAAACCAGTGTAATCGAACAATCAGTTCAGAAGGCTGAGGAAATGCATATTTAGGGGCTGCCCACTATAAACCAGGCAATGTACATCATAGTCCATGTATTACTTAAACGTCACAAAACTTGGGAAGGCTGGCGTTTTTATCCCTGTTTTATGAATGAGGGAACAAGGATGAGAAATATTAGTAACTTGCCTGAGATCATTATTTGGCAAGAATTGGGATTTGGACCCAGATATATTTGGCTCCCCGAAGCTTAACCTCAGGCCCAATGGAAAAAGCGCTGGCTTTGGGGTAGGGCACATTTGGGTGTAATCCATACCTTTCATGCTAGTCTGAGCCAGTATCCGCCTTTGAAATGGGTAATGCTCATCTGCAAGGCTCTGATGAGGATGACATACAGTAATATGTGCACGACGTCTGACAAATAGAGGCTCAAACACGGCCGCTGGTATGCTTATCATAATTATTTGAGCTGTTTTTGTTGACCTCAGACACTGAAGAAAAATATGACTGACAGCTGGCAAAATGGAATGGTTGCCCAGTTAAACGGTGTTGTTGGTAACAGAACTAAGCACAGTGCCCGTGATACACAGTCAGAGGGACAGGCTTCCTCTGCTGGCCTTCCTGGGTGGGATGGAAGCTTGAGTCACTTCTTTGTGAAACTCCCAGGCAGTTTGCTTACATCCCTGAAGGATATTGGATCAACAGAGGCACCTAAGGGCATCCTGACAGTCTTTGTAGCACTGGGAACAGTCTTTACTTAGGAAAAACTGCTCAAACTCAATATAAGAGTGCTGTTAGAAACCCAGGGCCAGAACTGGGTGCAATGGTGCATGCCTGTAATTCCATTGCCTGGGAGGCTGAGACAGGAAGATTGCAGGTTTGAGGTCAGCCTCAGCAACTTTGTAAGGCCTTCGGCAACTTATCAAGACCCTGTTTAAAAATAAAA
Organism: Muscardinus avellanarius; assembly: GCF_963383645.1. Classification (NCBI taxonomy): domain Eukaryota; kingdom Metazoa; phylum Chordata; class Mammalia; order Rodentia; family Gliridae; genus Muscardinus; species Muscardinus avellanarius. Next base: position 74,811,830 of record NC_137800.1, on the reverse strand, counting down.
AAATTAAAAAGGTCTGGGGCTGTAGTTTAGAGGTAGAATGCTCCCGGGTTCAATCTCCAGTACAAAAATATTTTTAAAAAGAAGAGGAGAGGAAGAAAGAAAGAAAATCTCAGGGCCAGAGGCTCACCTTTCTGAGTATGAAGTTAAGGACACTTGATTTCTAGAGGCTTAGGGCAGAAAAGGGACCAAAGAGGAACAAATTTCTTGTAGTAGCACTTGTCCTTCCATTCTGGGGAAATTCAACGTATCAGAGGTGATACGGTTGTGACCACTGGGACTGTCCCAGGGAAATTGAAAAGCAGAGGCTAAAATAGCATGCCCTGTTGCTGAGAAGACGGGAATGGCATTTTCAAGCGCCTCTGGAAATACCCAGGGGAACGATGGCATAGTCTGGAGCATCTTGTTGCCTGGGAAACAGATGTGTGTGCAGAAGGTCTGAGCTTACGGCTGACATTCAACCCAACGGTGGCCAGGCAGCAGTACCAGGGGTTAAGGCTCTGTTGTTGTGGGTTTTTTTTTTTTGTTGTTGTTGTTGTTGGTCTGGGGATGGAACCCAGGCGCATTCTACCTCTGAGCTACACCCCCTCCCCTATTTTTTTATTCTTTATTTTGAAACAGGGTCTCACTAAGTTGCAGAGGGCCTCACTAAGTAGCTGAGGCTGTCCGCAAACCGCGATCCTCCTGTCTCAGCCTCCCGAATGCTGGGATGACAAGCGTGTGCCACATGCCCGGCTTGTTGTGGGTATTTGAATGGCCACTTGCCAAGCCAGACTCTGCTGCTCTGGCTGTCCCAATACCTCTCCCAAGATCCCCTGAAGTCTCCACAGTCCAGCAACCCAAGAGTAACAACTGTCCTAGCAGGAACCTCTAGGAGCTTGTGGCAGAGCTGTGGTTCTATGTCTCCACTGGACCTCTGAGAACCTTAGGGCTAAAACCTAAACTCACAGGCAGGACTCCTGCCCACAAGGAGTGCTGCTGATGCAGCAGGAGCTTTGTGATCTACAGCCTACCAAACTCGAGGCTTACTGGGGATTGAACCCAGGGGCATTCTACCTCTGAGGAGCACCCCAGCCCCTTTTATCTTTTACTTTGAAACAGGGTCTTGCTAAATTGCTGAGGTTGGCCTCAAGCCTACAATCCTCCTGTCTCAGCCTCCCAAGTACTGGAATTACAGGTAGACGCCACCATACCAGACTTCAACCTCTATTTTTAGTATCAAGTACAGGCGATTTCTGACGTACAGTGGTCAGTGGTTTGACTTAGTTTTTTTTTTTTTTTTTTTTTTTTTGGTGCTAGGGATCAAACCCCAGGAGCATTCTTCCTCCAAGCTACACTCCCAGCTATTGAAAATAAATAATAATTTTTTTAAAAATTGGTCTCTTTAGGTTGTTAAGGTTCTCACTAAGTTACTGAGGCTAGCCTTAAACTTGAGATCCTCCAGTCACCCTTTCAAGTCCTGGAAGTACCAGTGTGCACCATCATGCCTGGCTCTTTAACTTAGATTTTTTCAACTTTACAATGATGCCAAAGTCATAAGAACTCAGTAGAAAGTATATCTGAGGTTTCTGAATTTTGATTCCTTTGCAGGATAGTGATACCGGTCCAATCTCCTTGGGTGAAGCCTGTAGCAGCAGTGCATTAGCCCTGTGATTCTGAAGGAAGCAAGTGCCATTCCACCCCAGCTAGGACTCCTGCAGATTAGGTGAATTACATGTATTTTCAGCTCACCACATTTTCAATTTACAGAGTAATCCCATAAGCCAATAAACATCTTAATCCTCCCTTTTTGAGCCCAGAAACAAATTCACAGATAGTATAAGCTATATATACCCACAGTTTAAAAAATCAATATGGTGCCTAATTATTTTTTTTTTAAAAAGGGTGAAATAGAAGAAAAGTAATTTAAATATGTAAGTGCTTGGCCATAACTACCCTAGGATGATATGAAATTGTCTCAAATTTGCAGCGCTTCAGACAATCATAAGGAATGAGTTGACCACGGATGCGGATGGGATAGAGATGAGTGAGTTTCTGCTCAGATACAAGAAGCCTTCTGTGGATAATTAGAGACATGACTTTCTGAAATGGAGACCAGCATATGGCTCGGTTCAGAACAGAGTGTCATTTCCCTCAATCTGCACTGTAGCTGCGTTCCAGGATAACTCAGGGCATGTTAAACTGCAGACAATCGTTATTTATATTTATATGGAATATGAAATGGAATTAAGTTCCACGTTTCCCCCCTACATCGGAGGCTGGAATTCAAGCAGGATGAGGGATAAGGCACCACATTGCATGTTGCTGGGCTTCTAGCAGCAATGGCTTCCACTCAACAAAGGCCAGGAGCTTCCTCCTGCACCTGACAACTGAAAAAGACCCTCACACAGTTCCAAAGTGTCTTTTTGGAGAGTGATCACATCCCTGTGAAAAACTGCAGATCTAGCTAAATAAATGGTGCCCTGTTGTGACTGATCTACTAGCTTACAAGCTCCATGAAGACATGTGTGTTGGGCATGCAACATGGTATTATGTTTCAGGGCATTAATTCCAGCAGCCAAGCAGAGATGTGTGCAAAAGAGTTTGGTAAGAATGGAACTCTCCTGGTGACGGTGGGCAACGTTATGCAATGCAAGTGTGGACATAAAGTCACTCGATACCTTTTCAGGACCACGACTGGACACTGAGCACTCAGCACTGCCACCTGCTGAAGCACTGGATTTTCTTAAAAGGTACCTTCTTTCCACATTTATCATGGCCATCAGTTTTATGACTTTTGGAACGAGTATCTGTTTACTAAGGGTTGTGTTAGTCAGCTTTCCATTGCTGTGGCAAAATACCTGAGGAAAATCAACCTAAAGGAGAAAAAATTTCTTTCGGCTCTCAGTTTCTGAGGTCTCAGTCCATAGTCAACCAGCTCCACTACTCTGAGACTGATGTGAGGCAGAATATCATGGTAGAAGGGCATGGTGGAGAAACAGTGTGTAGCTAAGGTAGCTGGAAGGCAGTAAAAGAGAGAGAGGGAGGGGGCAGGGACAGATATTGATTCCAAGGGCATGCCCCAAGGACCCACTCCCTTCAATTAGGTCCTACCTCTTATTTGCTTATAGTTTCCACCACTTCCCAAAAATCCATTCAGATGATGGAGCTACCAATGGACTACCCAACTGATAAGGTGAGAGCCCTTGTGATCTTATCGTTTCTTGAAAGCTCCACCTTTGCACATTGTTGCATGGTGAGGACCAAGCTTTTAACACATGAGGTTTGGGGGGACATTTTAGCTTCAAACCAGAACACAGACATCCTTTGCGAATCTCCTAGGTGTCTCATCCAATGAAGCTGACCATCAAGGTTAACCATCATGAAGACTTTCTGGTGGAGGTGGAACTTTCCTGTGTTTGTAGGAGCGAGCCACAGGAAAAAGATATGTGTGCACCATTAGTGGTAGAATGAGCTGTAAGGCTACGGTGCCCTCTGGCATAGGAAACAGCACAGTGGAGTTTATGCAAAACACTGGCATTAAGGTCAGTCTTGACTCTGTCCCTTAACTGATAATAACCACCTCACACAACAGATGTGAAGCAACAGGCGCTCTGTGCTCATGAATCCCCTTCTCCTCCTAGCCAGTGTTCAGGATCAAGCGTGCTAACTCAGAATGCAACTTCAACGACACCAATCTAGAACAAAATACTACTAAATAGAGATGATACCATGGGCTCAGTAGCATGACTTTGTTGGGCAGCGCACACCTGTAATCCCAGTACTTGGGAGGCTGAGACAAGAAGATTGCAGGTTCATAGACAGCCTCAGAAGCATAGTGTGGCCCTGTTTCAAAGTAAAAAGTTAACAAAAGATAGGGCTTGGAATATAGTTCAGAGGTAGAATGCCCCTGGGTCCAATTCCCAGTACAAAAACAAACACACTATGACTTCCACGTACCTTGGCACAAATTTTCCTAAAGACTTTGTGATTACTTTTTTTTTTGCGGTATACACCCCTAGTCCTATTTTTTATTCTTTATTTTGAAACAGGGTCTTATTAAGTTGCAGAGGATCTCACTAAGTAGCTTAGGCTGGCTGGAACCTGTCATCTTCCTGTCTCAGCCTTCCAAGTACTGAGACAACAAGTGTGCGTCACCGTGCCTGGCTCTGTGACTGAGTATTATTAGCTCTATTTTCAGTAGAGGAAACTGAGGTTTAGGCACACTTATCATTTGCTTTCCTTTTCTTTCCTTTGGAGGTGCTAGGGATCAGACCCAGGGCCACATAATTCCTAGGTAAGGACTCTACCACTGAGTCTCACTTTTTTGGTGGGACAAGTTCAGCTTCGTATTCCAATGAAGTTTTTAAAGCAGGATATAACATTCACTGAACAGCCGGGCGGGTGGCGCGCGCTTGTAATCCCCACGCTTGGGAGGCTGAGACCTGAGGATTGTTGTTCATGGAAAGCCTCAGCTACTTAGTGAGGCTCTTTGCAACTTAGTGAGACCCTGTTTTAAAAATAAAGAATAAAGGCCGGGTGTGGTGGCGCACACTTGTAATCCCCGCGCTTGGGAGGCAGAGACAGGAGGATCGCGCAGGTTCGAAGCCAGCCGCGTGCACTGGCTTAGGAGACCCTGTTTCCAAATAAAAATGTAAAAATAGGTCTGGGAGTGTAGCCCGGAGGTAGAAGGGCTTCCAGGAACCCCAGTACCACCAAAATATAAATAAATAAATAAATAAATAAATAAATAAATAAATAAAGAAAGAAAGAAAGAAAGAATAAAAATAGGGCTGGGGTATAGCTTGGAGGTAGAATGCCCCTGGGTTCCATCTCCAGTTCCTCAAAAAAAAAAAAAAATGCACTGAACAATTATGAATCACTACCTTAACCACAGTTCCCTACTCCTAGCACTGAACTCCTCACAGATGAACTAGATGGTCATGTGCACAAAGGTTACAGCAGAGCTACCTGGCTGGGGCCTAAGGACGCGGTGCTGAGGGGACGTGGACAGCCCTGTGTTGGCAGGACAAGCCAGGAGAGACTGATGTCTGCTAACTGCCTAAGGATTAAGGATTAGAAGAAATCAGGAGAAAGGCACTCCAGGTGGAGAAAGGAGAGGACAAGAATACACAAAACCACCAAGTCTTGGTTTGCTCCAGAGGCAGCAGATTCTTCAGAGTGGGTGAAGGATTACGTGGGGGCCCGAGGCTGTCGGCCAAGGAGCGTGGCTTGTCCTTACTACAGTAAGGGATGCTGCAAGGATTCTGGGCAGAGTGGTCCCCTGTTCACGGGCTTAGAAAGCTCAACCTGCAGGCAGGGGTGGCTCAGAACAAGGGGCAGGGGGCAGCCCCTAGTCAGAGGTGAACACTAGCTGAAAAGCCTTGGCCAGGGGCTCCAGGGAAGGCAATGCCAAGGGTGACCGGGAGGGGGCGTGAGTGAGGGCCGGGTAAGGGCAGAGCTTCCCATAAGCACCATAGAGATGGATTCTGTTTCTTTTCTGCTTTATCTTCAGCATCTGGCACAGAGTAGATACTCAAGGACTAAGTGCTGAGTTAATAAATCACGAGAATTAGTTATGAGTTAATGGAACAAGACAAGGAGGAGGATCACAAGGTTCTTTGTTGGGAAACGACCACTGGAAACCTCAACTGCGTACATCCATGAGCAGAAGAGATGGGGTGTCTACCCCTCCACAGCAGCTCAACCTGGAGGCCACAGGTGACAAGGGCGGTGTCTTGGGATGCCCACAGGATATGCAATGAGCCGCTTGTAGTATGCATTCTCTCTCTCTCTCTCTCTCTCTCTCTCTCTCTCTCTCTCTCTCTCTCTCTCTCTCTCTCTCTGTAAGGATGAAAAATCAGGAGTATTCTATCACTGAACTACACCCCCAGAATTTTTCTGTGGAAGCAGGATCTCGCTAAGTTGTCCAGGCTGCCCTTGAACTTGCGATCTTCCTGCCCCAGTTTCCTGAGTCACTGGGATTACAGGCATGTTCCGCCACACCTGGGGTCATGGTCACAGAGTGGGGAAGAGAAAATTATTTTCCTGATCTCATGCAGTGTGTGTGTGTGTGTGTGTGTGTGTGTGTGTGTGTGTTGGTACTGGGAATTAAATTCAGGGGCATTCTACTTCTGAGCTACATCTCCAGCTTAAAAAAGAAAATTTTAGCCAGGCGTGGTGGCACACACTTGCAATCCCCACGTTTGGGAGGCAGAGAAAGGATCGCACAGGTTTGAAGTTAGCCTTACTGGCTTAAGAGACCCTGTTTCCAAATAAAATATAAAATAGGTCTGGGAGTGCAGCCCAGAGGTAAAAGGGTTCCATCCCCAGTACCACCAACAAAACAAAACAAAACAAAACAAAACAAAACAAAACAAAAAACACACCAAAAAATTTAGAGTCGGACACGGTGGCGCACACTTGTAATTCCAGCATTTGAGAGGCTCAGACAGGAGGGCTGTGGTTCGCAGACAGCTTCAGCTATTTAGAGAAGTTCTTTGCAACTCAGTGAGACTTCTGTTTCAAAATAAAGAATAAAAAATTGGGCTGAGTGTGTACCTCAGAGGTAGAATGCCCCTGGGTTTCATCCCCATTACCACAAAAAATAATTTTTTTTTTTGGTGGTACTGGGGTTCCTGGAAGCCCTTCTACCTCCGGGCTACACTCCCAGACCTATTTTTGCATTTTTATTTGGAAACAGGGTCTCCTAAGCCAGCGCGCGGGGCTAGCTTCGAACCTGCGCGATCCTCCTGTCTCTGCCTCCCAAGCGCGGGGATTACAAGCGTGCGCCACCACGCCCGGCCAAAAATAATTTTTTTTTAAAAACAGGGTCTCACTAAGTTGCAGAGGCTGGCCTCAAACCTGCGGTCCTCCTGTCTCAGTCTCTCAAGTACTGGGATCACGGACCTTAGATCCCCGGCTTGGTTTCTTGTGACCAGGGTTTTTTTTTTGTTTGTTTGTTTGTTTTGTTTTTGTTTTTTAGTCAGGTAAATTTCTTTTTTTTATTTTTTATTTTTATTGGTGCATTGTAATCATACATCATGACCAGGTTTTGATGTTGATTTAAACAGAACTCCCTTGGTTTTGTTTTTTAAAGATCCCCTCACCATGTTTAAATATTTAAAAATGCATCTGTGTTTTCCCCTTGAAAATATTTCAATTGAGATTAAATTATCAACAGTCACAACCTCCTGGAGGTTGTATTTCTGATTATTTTATAAGATTTTTCTATTTTAGGACACTTTTGGCCACAAACAGAGAAGACTATTGTGTATGAGGAAATTTAGTTTTTTTTTTTTTTTTTTTTTTTGATACTGGGGATTCAACCCAGGGGCATTCTCCCTTGGAGCTATACCCCACAGGCCTATATTTAATTAATTAATTAATTGGTGGTACTGGGGTTCCTGGAAACCCTTCTACCTCCGGGCTACACTCCCAGACTGATTTTTGTATTTTTATTGGAAACAGGGTCTCTTAAGCCAGCAACCTGCACGATCCTCCTGTCTCTGCCTCCCAAGCGCGGGGATTACAAGTGTGCGCCACCACGCCTGGCTATTTTTTATTTTTGAAACAGAGTCTTGCTAGGTTGGTGAGTCTTACTACTTGCTGAGGCTGTCCTCGAACCTGTGATCCTCCTGTTTCAGCCTCCCATGTACTGGGATTACACACCTGGCTAACTTCCAACTTTTAAAAAATGGAATGCCACATTTACTCCTCTGCCCTTTGAGCCTTGGGGTGCCATGGATGGTGGGAACACCAGTCACCTCTTCACCCTCGGAAGCCTCTGGACCAGGTGGTGGCCCAGTAGAGCTGCCTTGGAGGTACAGTTTGAGGGATATTTCCATAGAAGCTTCTTATCAGTCTCTGGTTGCTAAAAGTGAAGGAAACACATTGGAAACAAGGAAAACTAGATGCCCAGGCTGGGAAGACCTGGTTGACATTTAGACCCTCCTTCTAAAATGCAAGTTAGGCACAGTGGTGCATGCCTATAAATCCCAGTACTTGGGAAGCTAAGACAGGAGGATCACAGGTTCAAGGATAGCCTCAGCAACTTAGTAAGATCCTGTTTCAAAACAAACAAACAGACAAAAAAATGTTGGGAGTATATTTTGGAGATAGAATACCCCCTGGGTATAATCCCTAATACCAAACACAAATAAAAATACATACCCTTTTTTTGGAAAAGAGTGATCTTATTAATAATTACCATCCCCTTCAGATGGCAAGGAGCCTCTCTCCAGGACTGATCTCTAGTGAAATCAGTCCGTAGCAATTGAGGGGCTGACAAGGAGGGTGGGAAAGTGGGTGGGAGAGGGGGACCCACATATCCACATGGCAAAGAGTGCTGTCCCGGGTGCCAAGAGGTCTCAAGTCACTGTGCCCACTGTTTTGGGCTGGCCCTAGACCCAATTCTCAGAACCAGGTGTCTAGCTCCTTCGGGTTAGGCTCTCTGGTTGCCAAGGCTGGCAGGGGAAGCTGGTAGCACCAGCAACCAGACTTGTGTCCTGGGCTGGAAAAAGCTCAGCTGATCACTGCAGGTCTCTGGCAAATTCTGTAATTAAACATCTGTGGGCTTTGATCTCTCCATCTGTACAGAAAGTGTAGCATTACTCCGCACGCGCGTTAGCATGACATTGTGAAAATCAGCTAACAGGTGATAAAGAGAATTTCGAGGTCCTCGAATTAAAGAGTTCCTCATAAATATTCACACAAAATGCCATCAGTGCTTCTATCATTTATATCAGGACCGGGGAAAGAACACCTCTCGGGCCTGGGAATCTATTGATTGTTCGGTTTCTATTTGCCATTCTACTTATCTCTGATTCTCGCCCGGCTGGCTGAGTAGAGAGATCAGCGGCCAGGAGAGTCTGAGTGTTGAAGTTTGGATTGCTTTCAGGAAATGCTCACATTATCCCAATAAAAAATGATTTCCACAGGCAGGGAGAGCAAACCATCTTGGGTTTGGACCAGTTTGTGGCTAGAGAAACGTCAGGACGTGGATCCCGAGATAACGGCACAATCTATCTTTCAGCTGTGACAGCGAAAGCTCCCGGTGTCCAGAGGCAGATGCAGGATGCTCTGGAAACCCTATTGGGTTTTCTATTGGGTTTTCTTGCCCAAGGCAAATCTGCCACAGTCAGGTTTCTGGATCAGCCCAGGTGCATTACTGTAGGGACCCACTTCCACATAAACTCTACCTCCTGAGGCCACCGACGACGCGCATGCTCAGCCCATCTGTATTCGACTTGGGTTTTCAATTTGCAAACCACCCAGGAAACGCGTTAGAGGGAGATGAAAGGCAAGGTGTTTACAAACTGGCAATGAAATATGATATTTATCCTGTCAGCCGAAATGAGCCTGACAGATGTATTTTTTGTTAAAATTAAAATTGTGAACCATATCGCATTACTCCTGGCGATACCACCAGCTGCGCAGCGTATGCTGACAGAGAGGCACCCTGTGGACATTTGAGCCAGGCTGCGGCTTCCAACAATTCATTACTCGGGAGCCCTGCCCGAGAGGGGGGCCCACCCCGGCACTGAGTACACAGAAATTGGTTTAGAAATTATTCTTTTCTATCTTTCCCTGCCCGCAGACATCCTTGCTATCAGACAAAGGCTTTGGAGGGGGCACAGGGAAGCAGTCACCCTTGATTCTGGTTGGCAAAAATGATTCTCATGTCCACCTAGCAGACTGGGCATGTTCCCAAGGATGTAAACTCTAGGACCCCCCTTCCCGCTGGAATGACAGCCTACAAGCAGGAGTGGCCAGAAAGCAGACAGGAGACATGGGAGAGAACCAAGAGGGCCATTTTCTAGGGCAAGCTCTTCTGATCCCCCGCCCCAGGGTGCTCTTGGACACAGTCTATGAATATGGTCCACATTTTTTTTTTTTTGTGGTACTAGGGATTAAACCCAGGGGTTTCCTACCTCTGAGCTATACCCTCAGCCCTATTTATTTATTTATTTATTTATTTATTTATTTATTCATTTGCAGTACTGGGGATAGAACCCAGGGGCATTCTACCTCCGAGCTACACCCCCAGACCTATTTTTTATTCTTTATTTTGAAACAGGGTTTCACTGAGTTGATGGGTTTCACTAAGTAGCTAAGGCTGTCCGTGAACCGAGATCGTCCCGTCTCCGCCTCCCAAATGCAGGGATTACAAGCGTGCGCCACCACACCTGGGTCCTCAGCCCTATTTAAAATATTTTTTAAAATTGTTTTGTAGCCGGGCGTGGTGGCGCACGCTTGTAATCCCCGCGCTTGGGAGGCAGAGACAGGAGGATCCTGCAGGTTGGAAGCCAGCCTTGCTGGCTTGAGGCCCTGTTTCCAAATAAAAATATATAAAAAAAATAGGTCTGGGAGTGTAGCCCGGAGGTAGAAGGGCTTCCAGGAACCCCAGCACCACACACACACAAAAATTTGTTTTGTAAAAGGGTCTAAGTTGCTGAGGGCCTCAGTATATTACCTGTAATCCTCCCGTCTCAGTCTCCCAAGTACTAGGATTACAGGTCTGCACCATGGCGCCTGGCCATGGTCTACTTTTATCACTGAACAATGAGTTGGTGTTTCCTGAAAAAATATGCCAGCAGTACCAGGGAGAGAAATCTTTATGGAGGGATTTCCTAAGGACTCTGAGCCCCAGGGTAGGAGCTGGGCACAGGAGCGTGCTCTGTCAAGGGGTCCTGGGCTTTCTGAAGGTGTGCGTCTTGCCTCTCATAGAATCCCTCTATAGACTTGCCCTCCGTTCTTCTGCACAGGCGCCACAGCCCAATACTGTCTTGTAAAGTGAATCCCAGTCCAGCTGAATCTTTTCTCATCGCCTATTCACACTGTGCAGAGCCAGCCAATCAGGTGATGTCCCCCTGGACCTGGACCATGGCCAAGCGTGTACCAAGGACATCTTTCCTTAACATTTACATGTGTTCTATGTGTGTGCTTGGCATCTTAGGACGTCACACAGATTTTAAGGAGATTGTCCATAAACACAAAAAAAGGGTACAGTGGAGGGAAACAGAGAATTAGAGAGCAGCGCTGGTTAAGTGAACCCCAGTAACACACACACACACACACACACACACACACACACACACATTGGATGCCATCTACCCTAGACTCATAAGAAGGAATTTTACAGGTGGTTATCATCATCTCTAGAAATTACCTGCAATAAAGAAATAACCAAGCACAACAAACACAACACAATAAGTTTAATTAAAAAGGTAGTAACACAAAATCCCATTAAAAGACAGCCTGAGTCCTTAAAAGAGGTTGAGCAAATGGGCCTGGGGCGACCCACCTGAACAGGTCTGAATGAGCCAATGAGAGAATAGTTATCCCTACGGAGGAAGGTGTAGTGATAGAAGCCAGGCCATGCTGGACCAGATGGCCCAAACCGACTGCTAAACACAGATAACAGTGTCGGATAATAGTGTTACCCGCTGCACCTGCTCTTATGGGTTGACTTGCGCTGTCTTCAAGTTCATATGCTTAGGTCCTGATCTTATGTATCCCTGGGATGTGACCTTACACACTGCGGGGTCGTTGCAGATGTGGCCAGTTGGGATGAGGTCAGGCTGCAGTAGGGGCGGCCCCCGGCCCTGTATGACTGGCGCCATTGGTCCCCTCCCAATACCATGTTGATTTGTTCTCCATTGTCACATAACAGTATGAGGAGACGGGGCCTTTGAGAAGCGATTAGGCCACGAGGGCTCAGCCTTTGTGAACAGATTAATGCTATTACTGTAGGACGGACTCCTCATAAAGGGATGGATTCAGTCCCCTTTGCCTCTCCCTTGCTCACCTGATGCCCTTCGGCCATGTTATGATGTAGCAAGAAGGCCCTCCCTTGCCAGATGTGGCCCCTTGGTCTTGGACGTCTCAGCCTTCAGAACTGTGAGACATACATATATGTTCCTTACAACGTACCTGGTTTCAGGTAGTCAGTTATAGCAGTGTAAAGTGACTAACACCAATAGCGTTCTTACTCAGAGGGGAAATCTGGAGCCGGAGACATGCACCCTCCGAGGAATGCTATGTAAACATGAAGAGAGATCAGGGTGACGTGTTTATGAGCCAAGAAACATGGGGTTGCCAGAAAGCCACCAGAGGTAGGAGAGGCCTGACACTCGGCCTGCCCAAGGGTGGGCAGCCTGCAGCACCCTGACCTTGACTGCCAGCCCCAGAGCAAACAGACACCACGTTTCCCTATAGCCACTCAATTTGTGGTATTTTGTTATAGCAGCTCTAGCAAACACAGACACCTAAGAAGTGGAATTTGGAACCTCAGGCTGTGAAGAATAGGAATTACCAAGAGTCAGGAAAGAACTGTAATGAGCATTAAATCAGAGTTGGAGATAACCAAAAAATGTACTGAATGGAAGTAGAGATTTGGCCCCGGGTGGCCTGGGAACCCAGAGAAGTGGATGCAGTGGTGGGTGACTTCCTATGTCCCCATTCCCTTTCATATGGTTCTTTAAAAACTAAATGAAAAGTTGGAGCCGTGTTTGTAATCACAGCATTCGGGAGGCTGAGACCGGAGGATCGCGGTTCGCGGACAGCCTCAGCTACTTAGTGAGGCCCTCTGCAACTCAGTGAGACCCAGTTTCAAAATAAAGAATAAAAAATAGGGCAGGGGGTGTAGCTCGGAGGTCGAATGTCCTTGGGTTCCATCCCCAGGTCCTCAAAAAAAAAAAAAAATGTTGGACATGGTGGTGCACACTTGTAATCCCAGCATTTGGGAGGCTGAGACAGGTGGATCGTGGTTTGTGGACAGCCTGCTACTTAGGAAGGCCATTTGCAACTCAGTGAGACCCGTTTCAAAATAAAGAAAAAAAAAATAGGGTTGGGAGTATGGCTCAGAGGTTGAATGCGCCTGGGTTCTATCCCCAGTACCGAAAAAAAAAAAAAAAAATTAAATGAAGCCAGGCACGGTGGAGCATGCCTGTAATCCCAGGATTTGGGAGGTGGAGACAGCAGGATAGGAGTTTTGAGGCCAGCCTCAGCAACTTAGAAAGACCCTGTTTCAAAATAACAAATAAAATAGGGCTAGGTAGAGTTTGGAGGTAGAATGCCCCTAGGTGCAATTTCTACTAACACACACATACACATACACATGCATATACACGGCCAAGTCAGAGCTCGACCATCGTCACTTTGCTGTCTGAAGGCAGAGGAGACTATTTTAGGACCTAAAACAAATGGCCAATTAAAAAGACAAATAATGGACCACAAAGACCCATACCCACTATGCCACTCTAGGGGATAATTGTTAGCCAGACAGAGACTTAAGGGCATCTCTGAGAAACAAATAGAGCCCTAAGCTAAGATTAACAGAATCTAACAAATGTGGTTGGTAAATTTGCAAATAAATTCTTGGGCCGGGACTGCATATCAGCAGAACCTCAAAAGGATCTCAGATAGTAACTGAGAATAGTAAATAGTAAAAAGAAATAAAAATAAAAACAAAACCCCTCTCTTTGTTTCCTGAAAGGAATAAATGTTTATTTAGTTAAGAAACAAAAGAAGCAATTAAAATGGTTTTTCTGAAATGCATGAGTGAGGAAATATAAACAGGAGGCCCTTAAGGTTATCTTTCGGCCTCGCTCAAAAAAGAAATAAAGAATTGAACATCCATTACAGAAACTAGAGAAAAGAGACAGCAAGGAATGATTACAATAAAGATAAACTTACTCGGGTTTATGGACAAATAAGGTATCAAAACTCAATGTGAACAGCCTAAGCTTGCTTATTAAAAAAAAATAAAGCTGGGTGTGGTGGCGCACGCTGGCAATCCCAGTATTTGAGAAGCTGAGACAGAAAGATTGCGGGTTCGTGGCCAGCCTCAGCTACTTATCAGGGCCGTCCTCAACTTAGTGAGACCCTGTTTTTTTTTAATTATTTTAATTTTTAATTTTATTTTTTTAACATTTATTTTTATTGGTGCATTGTAATCATACATCACATTGGAATACAAGACTTGAGAGGATATACAAGCACACATCATCCAATTAGCCCTCATCCAGTCCCCATCCCATTCCCTCCCCTTCCCTCCATCCCATGCTTGTTTGGTGATTAACTTTGATACATATGTTTATGTACCTCCTGCTTTTTAAAGAGGCTCTGTCCTCCCCTATTCCATACCCTCTGATTGGTCACCTTAATTGCTTCACTATAGGGCCCTTTCTATAGCTCGACCACTTCCTGTTGCCCCTTCCTCCTAGTTATTGCTGATTAGGGGAAGCATCTGATTTTTATTTTCTGCGATATTTCTCTGTGCATGCCCCGTTGCAAGTACCGATCCCACTCTTGACGGTCCCAGTTGTGGCCTGGCTACCCGGTGGACTGATCCAGACCTCGCTGGCTCAAGCGACCTTGCCTCATGGGAGGCCCCGGTTCTGGCCTCGCTGGCCCCGACACTGGCCTAACTGCTCAGCTGGCTCCGATCCCGGCCTTGGAGGCCCCAGCACCGGCCTTCCTCACGGCAGGCTCCGATGTTAGCCGATGGCCCCGGAATCGGCCTAACCCCTCGGCAGGCTCCAATCCAGGCCTTGGAGGCCAGTGAGTTTGAAAATAAAGAATAAGGCCGGGCGTGGTGGCACATGCTTGTAATCCCAGCATTTGGGAGGCAGAGACCAGAGGATCACAGTTCGAGGACAGCCTCAGCTACTTAGTGAGGCCTTTTGTGATGCAGTGAGACCCTGTTTCAAAAAAAAAATAAAAATAAAAAGACTAAAAATAGGGCTGGGGGTGTGGCTTGGAGGTAGAATGCCCCTGGGTTCCATCACCAGTACTGCAAAAAAGAAAAGAAAAGAAAAGAAAAAAAAGAATAAAAAATAAAGCTGGGGTGTAGCTCGAGGTAGAATGCTCCTGGGTTCCATCCCCAGTATTGCAAGAAAACCTCCCCCAAACCAAAAAAATAGCAACTGACTGGTATGAAAAAAAGTCAACAAAAATTAAGAAAAGTTAAACAATCTGCTGTTTAAAAAATATATTTAGCACCCAGTCAGTTTAGTAGAAGGGATTGAGGGAGAAAGGTCTGAGATTTAACTCACTTTTGTAGATATCGGAGCAAAAATACTTGGGCTCTTCCAATGCTAGTCAAGAGGATTTCCCAAGCGCGAATCCTGCTCATCTCGCGAGGCCGGGCTGAAGGGCCCTGACCCCACCAGCTCGGCATTTATTACAAAACACTTCTTACAATGCACCATGTTTATGTTTATCTATTTCGCCATCATTAGACCTTGAACTCCTAGAGAAAATAGAAGATCTTCGTGTTCCAATCACAGCTAATACAATTCTGAAATATGACATGTCTATTAAAAATGAAACTTCTGGAGGTCAGGAAGAGAAAGATGGATAATTCAGCCCCATAATTCCTTCTCATAAGCAAAGGCACACGAGCTCTCAAGCCCTGAGTTCAGGGATCTTTGGCTGTTGGGCGTGACTGGGATACGGGGTGTGTTGTGGGGAGTCCTGCGGAAAGGGTTCAGATGCTGAGAGGCTGCAGAGGGCCTTGCGTGTCGCCCTCTGCAGTCTAGAATTGATGTGTATGCAGGCAAGGGGAAAGAAATCCAGAATGCCGGATGAGCTTTGTTTTCTGCTTGTTTGCTTTGTTTTGTAACAATAACTAAGACAAGAAAATACGAACAGATTGGAGGAGAAGGAGCTCTGGAGCAGAGACGGGTTATAAGAGGCCACACCATAGCATCTGTTAATGGCTGGGAGAATTTTTTTTTTCTTGTTACATCCTTTTTTCACAGTTTTTATTATTTTATTTATTTATTTATTTATGTATTTATTTATTTATTTGGTGGTACTGGGGTCCCTAGAAACCCTTCTACTTCTGGGCTATACTTCTAGACACCTATTTTCTTTTTTTATAGTTTTATTTGGAAACAGGGTCTCTTAAACCAGAGAGGCTGGTTTCGAACCTGCGCGATCCTCCTGTCTCCGCCTCCAAAGTGCAGAGATTATAAGCGTGCGCCACCACGCCCGGCATTACTTCACAGGTTTTAATAGAGGAGGGAAACAGTGGTGCATGTCTGTAATCGCAGTGCCTCTGGAGGCTGAAGTGGAGGATTGTAAATTGGAGGCCAGTCTGGGCAACTTAATGAGATCTGTCTCAAAATTAAACAAACAAACAAACACACCATAAACAAACAAACAAACAAACAAACAAACAAACAAATAAACCAGCCAGGCTTGGTGGTGCATGCTTGAAATCCCAGTACTTGGCTGAGACAGGAGGATTGCAGGTCCATGGCCAGCCTCAGCTACTTAGTGAGGCCCTCTGCAACTTAGTGAGACCTTGTTTCAAAATAAAGATTAAAAACTAGGACTGGGGGTGTAGCTTGGAGGTAGAATGCCCCTGGGTTCCATCCCCAGTACTGCAAAATAAATAAGTAAATAAATAAACAAATAAATTAATTAATAAAGCCAGGCATGGTGGCGCACGCTTGTAATCCCCGCACTTGGGAGGCTGAGACAGGAGGGTCGCGCAGGTTTGAAGCCAGCCCAGCTGGCTTAAGAGACCCTGCTTCCAAGTAAAATATAAAATAGGTTTGGAAGTGTAGCCCGGAGGTAGGAGGCTCCTGGGTTCCACCTCCAGTACCACCCAAAATAAATAAATAAAATAAAATAAAAAATAAAATAAAATAAAAATAAATAAATAAAAGGGGTTTGGGGGGGTACAGCTCAGCGGTAGAGTGCCTTGCCTTCAAACCTCAGAATTACAATACATACATATATACATCCATGTATACATACATACATACAGCAAGTCTATGGTACCTTTATATTAAACAATAAAAAAGTAGGTGATATTTTTCTTCCTTATCATTTTCCTCTCCACTTCCTCTTTCACTTTTCCTCCCTCCCTTCTTCTTTATTTCTTCTATCTTCCTCCTCCTCCTTTTTTATGGTACTGGGGATAACCCAGGGGCATTCTACGTCTGAGCTACGCCCCTAGCCCTTTTTATTTTTATTTATTTTTTTTATTTTGGTGGTACTGGGGATGGAACCAAGGGGCCTTCTACCTCTGGGCTGCACTCTCAGATCTATTTTATATTTTATTTGGAAACAGGGTCTCACTGAGTTGCTGAGAGCCCCACTAAGTAGCTGAGGCTGGCTTCGAACCTGCGCGATCCTCCTGTCTGAGATTAGAAGTGTGTGCCCCCGTGCTAGGTTTCCTACTTTTAGTTCTTTCTTCCCTTCCTCCTTCTCATCCTTTTGGAATTAGGGCCAACAGAATTGGAAGAAAGGTTTTGGATAAAGTCTCAAGGCCAGGGCGTGGCCAGGACCCGGAGACTGGCTGGATTTTGGGGGTGGGGTGGGAAAAAGAGCTCAGGAGGGTTTACCAGTTCTAGTTCAAGGACAGGTGGCTTGGAGTTCCCAATCTCTGGGGAGAAAAGGATTAGGAGGGAGAACAGAGCTTCAGTGAGCTGCGTGTGTTTCTAGACCAACTGCCTCTGAGGCTCACAGGGGACACTGGAGCCCAGAATGCAGCAGCATCCTAACCTGGAGCCGTATCGCTGGCACCCGAGCAGAGGAATGACCGACCCCGCCGCACCGATGGACAGACTTACACCCAGAAGACAGCGGGTCTGACAAAGGCCTCTCCGGATGTTGGAGAGTAAGGGCTAAAGTGATGGCGTGCGTGTCTGCCTCTAACATCTTATACTCCATTCAGATGTATGACTACAATGCACCAATAGGAAAAAAGGCATTTTAAAAGAACATCTGGCCGGGCGTGGTGGCGCACGCTTGTAATCCCCGCGCTTGGGAGGCGGAGACAGGAGGATCGCGCAGGTTCCAAGCCAGCCGCGCTGGCTTAAGAGAACCTGTTTCCCCAAATAAAAAAGTATCAAATAGGTCTGGGAGTGTAGCCCAGAGGTAGAAGGGCTTCCAGGAACCCCAGTACCACCAAAATAAATAAATAAATAAACAAATAAATAAACAAACAAACAAACATCTCTACTTAAGGGGGTAGAGAAGTTAGAGAAAGACCTTAAGTGAACTTAATTTAAAATGATTTTCTTTCCTTTCCTTTCCTTTCTTTTTTTTTTTTTTTTTTGTACTGGGAATGAAACCCAGAGACATTCTACTTCTGAGCTAAATCCCCAGTCCTGTTCTTTATTCTTTATTTTGACACAGGGTCTCACTAAGTTGCAGAGGGACTCACTAAGTAACTGAGGCTGGCCGCAAACCTAGATCCTCCTGTCTCAGCCTCCCAAGTACTGGGATTACAAGCGTGAGCCACCAAGCCCGGCTAGGACTAGTTTTATTATTATGCAAGAAGGCAAAAATTTTGAGCAAGTTGACGGTTCCTGGTGAAAATTCTTTAAGGAGGCTGGATGGGATGGGGACGCTTAGGAAGAGAGCAGGTGCAGGGGCATCTTCTTGGGTGAAGTGATAAGGAGAGAAGACAGGTGACAGGAGGTTGAGAAGGGACAGGGTCAGGAGGACATGGATCAGGAGGGCAGAGGGTGCTAAGAGGTCTGGCAGTGAGGAGGGGGGTAGAAATAGTGTTGGGCTCTTTTATGGATAGAGAAACCCGGTTAGGTCTGTAGACTAAACAGAAGGAGCCTGTCGGGAGAGAAGGAGAAGGGAATTGTTAATTAAATTAGGTTCTGGTGAAGGCGGGGGGGGGGGGGGGGGTCGTCACATTAACACAATAGGGATATCTATAATGTTATCAGATTAGAAAAAGCATTCTTTTTTTTTTTTTTACGTGTGTGTGTGTGTGTGTGTGTGTGTGTGTGTGGTGCTGGGGATGGAACCCAGGGGCATTCTACCTCTGCGCTACACCCCCAGCCCTATTTTTATCTATTATTTTGAAATAGGGTCTCACTGGGTTGTGGAAGGCCTTACTAAGTGGCTGAGGCTGGCCATGAACCTGTGATCCTCCTGTTTCAGCCTCCCAAGTACCAGGATTATAAGCATGTGCTACCATGCCTATATCCACAGAAAAAAATTTTAAAGATATAAGTGACCCAGGACATTTTTACCAAACACCTTATTACTTCTAAAGAGTCGTTACTGATCTTTATCATCGTCTCATTAGTTTCATTAGTAAGGCATGCCATAGACTTTTTATTTTGTTTTTATTTTTGTGGAACTAGGGATTGAAGCCAGAGGCATTTTACCTCTGAACCACACCCCCAGCCCTTTTTATTTCTTTTTATTATTTTGTTTTGAAACAGGTTCCAGTTATGTTGTTGAGGCCGTCCTGAAAACTGCCATTCTCCTGTCTCGGCCTCCCAAATCCTGGGATTCTAAGTGTTTGCCACCACACCCAGCTATGTATGGCATAGACTTTGAATGAGCTATATATGCACTTAGTGTTTATCGGGAACTCACAATCACTGTGAACAGCATCTTTACATCCACTTTTTAGGACTTGGAATCGCAATCACCATTTGAAATAATTCTAAAGATCTTAGTTGTATCTTAGTTGTTGTGATGTATTGTTTGCCTGGTCTGTGCTTTATCCATTGTCAAGCTGGTAAAATATGAAGTTTCTAATTATAGCCCTGTCCCAGTGGGAAAAGATAATCCAATCTATGACTATCGAAGAGGAATCCTGTACACATTCAACCATAGGATATTCAGCCAAAGAAAATGATGGGACCCCTGTCGTTGGAGTCGTTTAAATCCAATTTGTGTGATGTGCGGGCCATTATTCGATACAGAGAATCCATCTGCACAGAGATGGCACAAACCCCGAAGTTCTGCACTGCAGACTCCGGTGTTCAAACCACATAATTACCAGCTTCAGAGGACGGATATTGGACACTCACAACAATTTCACTGCCTCAAGACGCCACGTTTCTCACAATTTACATGAAAACTCTGCACGGGGAAGAATCCCTCTAATTGGAACATTTTTCAACAGCATTTGAATATCGGGCCAGCTGGATCTCCGCCGCCCATGTGAATTTAATCAGCACACTCTTCCCAGAACCTATATTCTATAATCGCTGAAAGCTTGAGTTACATCTGTCACCCAAATCTGCTTGTTATCATCTCTCATCGTTAGCGCTGCGCATCCAGAGATGAGCCATTCCGCGCGCCCCTCGGAGGCTTTCATAGGAGAGATGGCACCTCTGAAATGAAATGCCTCCCTAGCACCAGCAGGCTTCTTCTTGCTCTATTTTTCCTTTTCCAAATTTCTATTGGTTCAAGGCTAAAGGAATGTGGTGCATGCATGACTTACATTTTACTAATTGATGTCTCAGCCATTATTGAATATACCTCCAAACACCAGGTTCTTTCTTTGGTAAAAGATAATAGTAGGATAGTAAATCAAAATGTCACTTCATTCTGCTCCCTTCCCTGGGCTGCTGTCCTCCACGAACCCAGCTTTGGTCCCTCATACCCTTCCAAAGTGATCAGGAGCCTGAGTCTGTCTTCTTATCAAATTTGGCATCAAATAAAACATTGTTAAGACCAGAGTATGGCACACAAGCAAAGATGCATCAATTCTAAAGACCTTTGCTGTGGGCGCGGTGGCACAATCTGAATTCCAGTTCTTGGGAGGTTGAGACAGGAAGATCACAGGTTTGAAACCAGCCTCGGCAACTTAGCAAGGCTCGCAGAAACTTAGGGAGAGCCTGTTTCAATAACAAAGGAAAAAAACAGAGCTGGGAGTACAGCTCAGAGGTAGAATGTTTAATCTCCAGCAACACACATGAAATAAATAAATATCCTTGAAGCTCTACGGATCTTGTTGAAGAAACAGAAAACACACACAAAACAGTAAATGGCGGACTATGTCCAAAATAACACATGAGCAAGTTACCTGTGGATTGACAGAGATGACTAGCTTCTGAGCAAGATTCAAGGCCATAAAGAGACCTCAGAAGGCTGTCAATACGCTCCTTAACAGAAGAGATGGGTGGTGATGGGAGAAGGTGAGACGTAAGGAATGGGGATGGTGACATCTAAGTTAAGTCCAGAGCATGGGACCGAAGAATCAGGATGAACTGATTCTTCCCCCAGACTCTTATTTTTTTCAATATGTGACCCCATAGGAATAAAAAAAATAATAGAGGCCAAAGTGCTCAGTGCTCTGACTGTTAAACAGTAGGCATCCAATCACTGCTTGGTTAAAAAAGAAGGAAGGAAGGCAGGCAGGCGGAATTGCCGCCTTAGCTGGGCATAGTAGCACATGCCCTTAATCCCAGTACTTGGGAAGCTGAGACAGGAGGGTTGTAGGTTCAAGGCCAGCAGCAGCAACATAGAAAGACCCTGTTTCAAAATAAAAAATTAAAAGGGCTGCGGGTGTAGCTCAGAAGTAGACTGTCCCTGGGTTCAACCCCCACTACCAATAATAAATTTTAAAAGCCCTAAGAAATAAATTAGTAGAGTTGAGGAAATGAAAGAGGACTGGAGTGCGCAAGATGAGCGGGGCCTTACCCAGGATCTAAAGCAACTACCGAGAGGTAAATTTATCTCATAAACGATTCCAGATACGGAAACACTACTTCTCATAGCAGCTAATCCACCAAAACCTGACAAGAACACTTCCCCCCCCCTGTTTAATTTATGAGAAAAAAACCATTATCAAAAAAGAAGTACATTCTCTGAGTGGTTTTGCTGCTAGAAACCTAAATATTAACCTGCAGTGAGGGAGAGATGTAGAGATTTAAAAAACAAAAAAACTTACAGGGTATTTTCTTTTTTTTCTTGCTTAATTTGAAAAACGTTTCTCCTGCCAAATAAACGGACATCAAGATTCCCTCATATCCAAGTCAGGAGAGGAGCTAAAGAATGTAAAGTCGTGAGTTTCGGTCTTTATTATGCTGGCAGTGTTGACTCGCTCGCGTTCAAAATGTATGTGTTAAAAATCTCTGGAAGGCACCGTGCATTTCAATTATTTGGGCGAATGGCAGTTTGTCTCCTCCCAAAGACAATTATATAAAATGTATTCCGGATTATTTGGAATTTCAGTACACAGGGAAGTGTCTGCATTTTCAATTAAGAGCTAAATATACAAATTGAAAGTACTGCGCGGCGAAGCTTCCGTGCGAGGTGGTGCACATAAACACTAATATCAAATGATGGTCCTGCCATGTGGTCCATCCCCCAGCACATACAAATATAGAACATGACCATAAAAAGTAACGGACCATGCCCTCTGCTAAGTAATTTATGACAGCGGATCCAGGCTGGAATGCTAGCTGGAATTACCTTCTTTCTCCGCGCCTGCAGTTTCCACATACACAGCTTTGTAGGACAGAGAGAAGCCATGTCCGGCAAAGCAGACCTGAGTTCAGGCTGCGAGAACCGTGAACCAGCCGATCTGCGTAAAAGGTCAGCGCGGGCTCAGCACTGATTCAGGTTGATTTGGGAAATCCTGAAACCCTTCCAACTTTTTCTACCAGATTCACGGTGGCCAGCCGGCAACTATTGAGCTTCACAGTGGAGGATAATAAATAGTCAATACTTATTAAAAAATACAAAGTGATCTCAACATGTAACCAAATGGAGAACGAAAATTCCTCCCTCCCTCCCCTCCTCGGTCAAATAAATACACACTTTTATCCTTTCTGTGGCATTTACCAACAAGGCTGTCTGGAATTCTGACAAACTCAGTATGAAATAGTTGGTAAAACAAAGGCTATTATCTTTCTTTATTAACCTTTACCCCTCAGATAATCTCTAAATCCCCAGTGGGTGATAACCCCCTCCCCACTTCCTCTGGGCACTCATTCTTTATCTAATTCATGTCTTAGACAAAGAGAGATGAGCTAATGTGCTTTATCAGATTTAGGAAAAAAAGGTCATCATGAGTGATAGACCAGTGCCACAGGATCTTAGCAAATCCAAAGCTACCATCCCATAGTCACAGCTCCCAGGCTCAGGGCAGCTTTATGTTTGCTAAAGCAAACAGTCTGCGTAGAAGAATGACAGAATTACTCTGCTTTCTGATTACCCTCTGCTCTGCATCCTGATAAACCAAAGATTAGCTTTCCTGTTGGGATTCGGCCCTGACTGGGGAGCTTCAGGCTGTCAACTCCAGCGGACCCTGATGATATCACCCGGACAGAGGCCCCTCTTTCCTCCCTTGGTGATCTGTCCTGTGCTAACCGGCATCTAGACCCACAGCAGCTTTCACAGACAAGCCAGGGTGCAATTCCCAAGGAAATTTACTTGCCAGGAGTGGAAAAATGTACTTGAAAAGCAAAGACTTCCATTTGCCTGGCTACTCCATCTACAAAGTGAACTGCTAAAGAGCTGCTAGAAAGCTCCCGCTGTATCAGCAAGCAGAAATTTTTATTTATTTATTTATTTTTTGGTGGGTCTTGGGATGGAACCCAGAGGCATTTGACCTCCGAGCTACACCCCCTGCCCAATTTTTATTCCTTATTTATTTATTTATTTATTTATTTTGTGGTGCTGGGGGTGGAACCCAGAGGCTTTCTACCATTGGCCTACACTCCCAGACCTATTTGATACTTTATTTGGAAACAGGGTCTCACTAAGGTGCTGAGAGCCTCACTAAGTAGCTGAGGCTGGCTTCGAACCCGCGCGATCTTCCTGTCTCAGCCTCCCAAGCATGGGGATTACAAGCGTGCGCCACCACGCCCGGCTTTATTCCTTATTTTGAAACAGGGTCTCACTGAGTTGGGAAGGGCCTCACTAAGTAGCTGAGGCTGCTCGCGAATCGCCATCCTCCTGTCTCAGCCTCCCAAATGCTGGGATTACAAGCATGCGCCACCACGCCCGGCTAGCAATTGGCAATTCTTGCCTGCGCTATGTAGATTGTTTTTGAGTGGGTCTTTCATTGAGCTTAAGCCCGTATGCTTCTCCAAAAATTAAGTGTATATCGCCCTTAGGTGCTTTTGAGTTGGTGTGAAGAGATCAACCCACCGAGCACTACCATCAGGAAGAGCAGAAACTTATGCATATTTGTGAAATAGGAATATTGAGTTTATGTGGAAAAAGAGCCTTAAAGTATGCCACTGGCCATAGTCTGAGGTTCGACTTTTCCCCCGAAATTGTCCATCGAGAGCAGTGGGAAATGTCAGCATTAAATAAGAACGCAAGTGAGCGTGGCATAAAAGATAAAAGCTTTTTTACTTTTTCCCTTGTAGTTGTTTTTTTCCCTTCTGTGTTCAAGATAAATGTAGAAATTATATATTTTAAAATTCATTAAATGGATTTATATTTTCATATTTAAAAGTCCATTAAAATACTTGCTCTGCACATATAATTAACAGTTGTTACTCAACAGGTAATTTACTTGATGCCTTTGTGTTAAGGGGAAAAAAAAAACCTCCTATCTTTATGGCAGTATTTCAAAGCAGGCATTTCATTTTACATTAGGGCCAAAATTACTTTATTACATTATGTTCTCCGTCACATGGCCCCTGACAACAAAACTTAGCAGCACTAATCACGGCTAAATCGTCCAAGAAGACTCGGCAACCCCGATTGAGTAATACTGTGACATTTTCTGGGCAAAGACTCGAGAAACACTTGGGAGCTTGGCTTTGTTCATTCGTTTGCTTTTTCCCTTACAATTTCCAGACCTGCCACGAGCACTGAGTAATTGACCGAAGGCATATTCTGAGACCGAAGTCACAGGACTACTTTGTCATTGGGAATCCACAGACAATAATCTGACACCTTATTGTTATGCTAAAATATGATTTAGGCAAGAAGGCAGAACTTGGGTTTAGTGAAAAGAAACTCTGGTTTAGCTATAGCTGTATTTATACACACATGCAATGAAAGCACTCGATTGTTAGATCTGCAAGTTTTTCTTGTGTTTCTCTAGTAGGTAGAGAAATGGGATAGTAACCTAAGAAAACACATATGAGTTTTTAGGAATACAATGTATTTCCACAGAGACCCAACCCAGAGATCCACTCTGGTAGATTAGATGCTCGTGGAGTTCTGAATTAAGCCTTTCAGGCATATAAGTGGGCTAAAGTTCCCAGCTTCTCTTGCAGCTAGAATGACCATGTGATCAAATAAAGATAAGGTGACATATACCACTACCGGGTCTGTCCCATTAAAACCTTCCTGGGTTGGAGATGGTGGCACATGCCTATAATCCCAGTACTTGGGAGGCTGAGCCAGGAAGATTGCAAGTTCGAGGCCAGCCTCAGCAAGTAGTGAGATGCTCATCAACCTAGCTAGTCCCTGTTTCAAAATAAAAATAAAATATAGGGTTGGGGGTGTAGCTTGGAAGTAGAATGCTCCTGGGTTCAGTTCCTAGTACCACACAAATATATCCATACATCCATACATAAAACTTTCTGGGACCGATCCTCTATTCTCTTTCCTAATGTCTGAGGACCTAGAGGAGGTGGGGGTCCCAAGATGGAAGAAGTCTGTTCCCTGAATGATTGTAGATGACTGTCAACCAAAATGCCACAGCAGACCTTATGTGAACAAGAAAAAAGTCTATTCCACCAAGCCTTTGAGATGTGGAGACTTCTTGCCAGAATTCTTGGACACTGACTGATAGAATTCTTCTCTCAGTCACCTAACCCTGGCGCACTTTTTCTTATTTAATCCTCACAATAACTATGAGGTAGAGGCTACTATTCCCCTCTCCTCCTACCTTTTTTTATTATATCGATACTGAACCAGGGGGCATTTAACCTCTGAGCTCCAGTCTTAGCCTTTTTTAATTTTTATTTTGAAACAGTGTCTTGCTAAGTTGCTGAGGCTGGTCTTGGACCTGAGATCCTCCTGTTTCAGCCTCCCAAGTATAGGTTTACAGGCATATGCCACCATGTCTGGCTTATTACCCTCATTTTAAAGATAAGAAGACACAGGACTAGAAATTTTAATTTCTTTTAAAATTCCAGTGCCAAGCGGGTTACTGGAAAAGTTGGTTTGTCTAAAATGGCTCAGTGGAAATGTCCTGTGGACGACTTTACCAGGTCAATTCTCCAAAGGCCACCCAGAAAAAGAATATTCCCAAAGTTAGGAGATGCAGACAAGCTCGCTGTTCTTCCATGTGGATTAACTAGTGGGTAGAAGACCTGGAGTTCAAATCCAGGTGGGCCCATGTCCAGAGGTTTTGCTCCTGATCACCATCACAAATGTAATATGCTTTTAAAATTAAAATTTATTTATTTAACTGATGCACAAGAAGACAAAAATTATACCCATTTGTGGGCTACCACGTGGTGTTTCAGTATGTGTAATCCAGCGTGTGATGCCTAAATCCGAGTAAACATATCTAGCTCCTCATTTATCATTTGTTACATTTATTAAAATCCCAAACATACTTATGCCCCCAGGTAATCTGGATTTTTTTCATGCACCTAAATAATTAACTGCAGTCCTAAGGTTACTGCCACTAGGCTTTCTTCCGTAGTTTAATATTAACACATTATTAACAAATTGATTACTGCCCCAGGCATTAGAAACTCCTGATTGAGTGAGCACTGGTGAGCAGAGAGCTGGGCTGAGGGACTCAGGAGGAATGGCCAGCAGAAGGGTCTAGCCCTAGCTCCTCCTCTCAGTTTTCAGACTGTACATGTAATGAAAGGAGAACAATCATTCCTGTTGTAGGACCTGAAGGCACTCTTTCCTTTGAAAGCTGAAATCCAGGGGCTGGGCTGCAGCAGACTGGCAAACACTTGCCTACGCTTTGTTCCCAGTGCCATGGCGACCAGAGAGCGTGCCAATCCAGATAAGAAAGAAAGGTAGAAGAAACCTTCCCTTTTTCTCACCTCTGGAGGAATACAGAACTCAGGCTTCCTGGCCTTTTTGATAAAACAAAATCTGCAGAGCCTTGCTACGGTGTGACTATGGGTAGCGTCCCCCCAGGTCCATATGTCAAGGCTTGGTCACCAGGGAGGCAATACTAGGAGGTATTGTGAACCTTTAAGAGGTGTAGCCTAGTAGGAAGGAGCTGGGTTATTGGAGGCATTCACTTGAAAGAGATCATGAGATTCATCCCCTCCATCATCTCTCTGCTTCCCAATTTATAATGTGAGTGGTCTGTTCCCATGCACAATCTCAGCCACGGCTACCTGACTCCCTTACCAGAAGTTCAAATCAATGGGCCACCTGATCTTGGACTAGAACCTTCAGAACCATAGGCAAAAATAAACTTTTCTTTGTTTCATAAGTAGCCTGTGTCAGGTATTTGGTTATAGTGACATCACGCTTGCTAATACAGGCTGTCAAGGGCCATCAATCATCTTCCCTAAAGTTGGAAAATTTAGAGTTAATTTCATGCAGACACACACACACACACACACACACACACACACACACACACACACACAATTTCATTGACAGGTCTCAGCAGTATAAGAAATGCTGAAGAAAATATGGAAAGTGTGTGGGAAGGAAGGAGGAAGCTGGTTGTACTTATGGGACAACAGCTGTGGTTTTCCCCCACCCAGGTGCTCCCCCATCTGCTCCTGCAAATTTACCAGGGCTGGACTGGCAGGGCGTGGGTGGAGACCTCCCAGGAGCTCCCCTGCTTATAGTCTTCCTTGGGGTTGGTGGCCATCCAGGACATCAGAGGTACTGCTCCATAGAGGTTACATTTTCAGCTCCGGACAGAGTTTTGGGGTTACCCATGGTAGAGATCACAAAAGATCATATTTTTCATTCTTCCCAAGTGATGTGAGCTATCTCAAAAAATAAGAAAAAAGTTCACTTTTCCTTATTCAATTAATCTTTTCTATAGTTTTATTTTGACGTAGAAGTACTGTAATGGATGGTGCAGGGTAGCTTTTTGTGTAGTGTCTGTGAAAAGAACTTTGGATGGTTCTATGGTTTGTCTATGGGTTGAGTGTGCCTGCCCCAAACGTTCATGTGTTGCAGCCTGGTCCTCAAGTGTGGTGATGTGAGACGTGCTGGGGCCTTTTAAGGGCGGGGACTTAGCGGAAAGTGATTGGGTCGTTGGAGGTGCTGCCTTCAAGCAATTAGGTAGTTCTCATGGGATCCTGGCTGGTTCTTGCTAAGGAGTTGTTATAAAAGAACAAATCTGACCCCTTTCTCTGGTCTCTGCTTTCTGGATCACCATGCCATCTCTTCCTCTTCTACACCCATCACCATGGTGCCATCTACCATGATAGGACATAGCTGAGGCGGGCTCTTTCAAGAGCCAGTACCATGCTTCCAAAACTGTAAGCTACATAAATCTCTTTAAAAACATGCCTAGATACAGGTATTTCATTATAACAACAGAAAAAGGACTTACCATAGATGGAAAATAAATAAATGGGCCTGGAGCAGTAGTGCCTGAGAGGCTGAGATAGAAGGATTGCAGGTTTAAGACCACCCTCAGCAACTTAGTGAGACTCTGTTTCAAAATAAAAAAATAAAAAGGACTTGGGGGTGTAGCTGAGAGGTAGAATGTCCCTGGGTTCCACCCCCAGTACCAAAAACAAACAATAAAAAAATGGGCCTAGGTCTAGAGCCTGTAACCAGGTCATTAATGCCCCAGTACATACTATTTTTTGTGTTTGTGAACTCTCCCTATTCCCACCTGTTATAAAAGTAGATCAATAGTTGTGCTTGTCAGGGTGGGAATTCTTGTAAATCTTCCATATAAGAATCCTTCCACCGGCTGGAGGAAGACAGGCTTCATGAATTGTCACCGACATTCCCAAATGATGATAGTGTAAGGCTGGGTCATTCTTTCACCCAAAGATTAATTTTATAAATTACAATGCGGGAGACAAGAGAAGCATGAGATGTTCCACAAATGTTTTGTAATATGTTTTATGCCGTGCGTGTCGTGATGCACCAATGAGAGAGAGGTACTTCAGAACTACAAAGGATGATCCTTCAGGACGTCATGAAATTGATTCACTAGGTCAGGACCAGTTTAACAAAACAAAAGCCAAAAAAAAAAAAAAATAGAACAGAGCTGTTGAATGAACCCCCCCCCAGAAATGTCAGAATCTATGAATATGGTAAGAATAACTGTTGATTTGTAAAACTGGGTGGTGAAGTGAAATCTGTTTTCTTCTATGATTCATTGTTGAAATCCCTTATATTAGAGAATGCGTGTGTTGAGAGAGGGAGACCTGTTGTTCAGTGCCAGAATGAGAACAGAAACTTGAAATTGGATGTTACCATTGTCAGTCAGGGCTGTAGATAAATGTCTTGTCCTGCTTTTTCCAGGATAGATGCAGGGGCTTGGGTAGAGGAATTAGGGGGCACCTCTGTATACATGGTCATAGCCTTATTTTTTTTTAAATAGTTTCAGAGTCCAGCATGAATGGAATCAAAGCAAACCATAATTGTTTTCTACTGCTACACAACTAATTGACACAAACATAGTGGCTTAAAAGTGTATCCACCGAGGATCTCACAGTATCTGAAGGTCAGAAATTTGGATCAAGACGGAGCAAGGTTCTCCTTGGGTTGGTTTTGTTTGCGCTTTGGTCATGTAAGTGGTCACCTTTGTTAGCAGAATCTGGGGTGCCTCCTGAAAGGTCCACGTGTCCTGAAATATCTTCCCTCCCCATGTCCAAAGCTCCTGTTAAAAATTCATTCTTAGCCGGGCGTGGTGGTGCACGCTTGTAATCCCCGTGCTTGGGAGGTGGAGACAGGAGGGTCGTGCAGGTTCAAAGCCAGCCTCGCTGGCTTAAGAGACCCTGTTTCCAAATAAAAATATATAAAAAAAATAGGTGTCTGGGAGTGTAGCCCTGAGGTAGAATGGTTTCCAGGAACCCCAGTACCACCACCACCAAAAAAAAAAAAAAAAAAAATCCATTCTTTACAGGGCAGCTATGGTACTGCTCCCATGAGAAAATATGGTTTGCTTTAGAATAATGTTCTGTACGATGTATCTTCTGGAATGCCACGGGCTGTTTTCACCCTTACAATGGTGACCTCTCAAATCGGCTTTTCTGTCAGGTGGAAGGTGTGGGACAGTGCTCTGGGTAGAGAGGAAAAGGAGCCAGATGGAGGGGTGAAAAAGGCAGGTGGACACCAGACCTCGGCCCTGCATTGTGCTGACCTGTATTACCCTGAGATCCCTGTGGAAGTGCCCCGGGGGACACTTCTGTGCTCCTCGTTTGGAACGAGTCTCTCCCTTTTATCAAGAATGCAATGGAGCAAGGAGGGGACACTGTGGATGTTCTGCCCAAGAGTCTACACAGCCACAGGCTAAGCCTTGGCCCTGGCTCCTTCTGGGGTGCTACAGTCCCAAAGTGTCAAATCACTGGACATCAGTTGAAGTTCTCATTGGATATTCAGCGGGCGACTCTTTTGTGCAAGGTTTTAAAGGCCAGCAGACAGGCTTCTTGTGGACAGGAAGGGTCCAGAGTCTCAGGCATTGCTCCTTTCTGGAGCTGAGTGTCATTCCCTGATGGTCAAAGTTCTGGATTTCCAGGATTCTTGGTTGAGCTTGTGTGTGTGTGTGTGTGTGTGTGTGTGTGTGTGTGTGTGTGTGTGTGTGTTACTGGCGATGGAGCCCAGGGGCATTCTACCTCCAAGCTACATCTCCAGCCCTATTTTTTATTCTTTATTTTGAAATTGGTTTCACCGAGTTACAGAGGACCTCACTTAGTAGCTGAGGCTGGCCGCAAATCATGATCCTCCTGTCTCAGCCTCCCAAATGTTGGGATTACAAGTGTGTGCCACCATGCCCAGCTTGCCTGAGCTTTTTAAACTTCAGGAGTTTGAGAATTCAAAGTGAGCTATGTCGTTCAAGCAATGGTGTTCTCACAAACATTCAATTTATCCTTTTTTTGTGATACTGGAGATGGAACCCAGAGGCTTTCTACCTCTGGTCTACACTCCCAGACCTATTTTATATTTTTTATTTGGAAATAGGATCTCACTAATTTGCTGAGAGCCACACTAAGTAGCTGAGGCTGGCTTCACACCTACATGATCTTCCTGTCTCCGCCTCCCAAGTACTGAGATTACAGGCATGCACCATCATGCCCGGTTTATTATATGTATGTATATATATATAACCAAACTTTAGAGGCATAATTTTTTGTGTGTGCACTGGGGATGGAATCCAGGGGTCTTCTACCTCTGAGCTACACCTCCAGATCTATTTTATGTTTTTATTTGGAAACAGGGTCTCACTTAGCTGCTGAGCCTGGCTTCAAACCTGTGATCCTCTTGTCTCAGCCTTCCAAGTACTGGGATTACAAGCCTGCACCACCACATCTGGCCTTAGATACATAAAATTTAATCAAGAAAACAACACCTCAATGTTTTCTTACCTAACAAGATAAGCTGTCTACTTTTTTTTTTTTAATATCAAGTGTGCTTTATTTCCTCCACAGGTATTTTATTAAATAAAATGCCTTTTACACACTGCCATGCCACAGCTAAAGAAGAATTGTTTTTGTTATATGTGTGTGTGTGTGTGTGTGTGTGTGTGTGTGTGCGCACGTGTGTGTATTGAACCAGGGACAGTCTACCTCTGAGCTATATCCCCCAGCCCTATTTTGTTTTTTAAATTATGAAAGAGGGGTCTAACTGAGTTGCAGAGGGCCTCACTAAGTAGCTGAAGCTGGCTGGAAACCTGCGATCCTCCTGTCTCAACCTCCCAAGTACTGGGATTACAAGCATGCACCACTGTGACTGGCTCTAAAGAGGAATCTTTATAGAATCCAATTTTTGTGATTGTTCCATATACAAGTAAACCTAATTTTGATAACAAGAACCACAGTGATCAGAGGCAAGTTGCCTCTATTATAAGGTACAACAACATGAGCTGGGCGTGGTGGCGCACGCTTGTAATCCCAGCATTCGGGAGGCTGAGACCGGAAGATCGCGATTTGCGGACAGCCTCAGCTACTTAGTGAGGCCCTCTGCAACTCAGTGAGACCTGGTTTCAAAATCAAGGATAAAAAATAGGGCAGGGGGTGTAGCTCGGAGGTCGAATGCCCCTGGGTTCCATCCCCAGACCCGCAAAGAAAAAAAAAAAGGTACAACATGAGCATAGTGGACACATATTATATACAGGGTTAGAGAACTCTGCTTCTCCCAGGCAGCCTTATTAAGGGAAAGCCACTACAGTGAATGCTTAATTACATAAAATATGTAGATCTACCTCTTAATAAAAAATTTGATTCATTATACAATCAGCCCATCGTCAAAACATTGTTATGAGGCCCTGCGTGGCAGCACATACCTGTAATCCCAGTCATTGGGAGGCTGAGACGGGAAGATTGCAGGTTTGTAGCCAGCCTCAGCAGCTTAGAGATCCTACTTCAAAATAAAAAATAAAATAGGACTGCTCTATTTTATCTTTAACTCAGGTAGAATGCTCCTGAATTCAGTCCCAAGTAACACACACACACACACACACACACACACACACACACACACACACAATTATGAGTTCTTGGTAAAAGGAACACAGTCATTTGGAAGATATGGTAACAGTGGTTTGAACTTGTCGTGGGGTTGGGTTTAAGGAATGGGGTTTATTTGGTAGTCTGAAGAGCAGGAATGACTCCTGCCAACCATCACTTTGCTCTTAACATCTGCTCATCTTATTTATTTATTATTTATTTATTATTTATTTATTATTTATCTATGTTGGTACTGAAGATTGAACCCAGGGGTGCTCTGCCACTGAACTATACCGCCAGCCCTTTTGATTTTTAATTTTGAGACAGAGTCTTGCTAAGTTGCTCAGGCGAAACTCAAACTCACAATCCTCCTGCTTCGGTCTCCTGAGTAGCTGGGATGACAGGCTTGCACCATGGCCCCTCGCTTTCTTTTATTTTTATTCCTTTATACAGTCTACCAGGTCTTACATGAAAATGTTACAATAAGTTAAAGGTTATTATAATTATTATATTGACAGTATTGTTGCAGTGAGCATCAAATCCTCGAGCATTGCTAAATATGTTAAACCCGAGGAAAAATAATCTGTATTCACAGATTCATAGATAAAAGAGATGGAATGTGTCTAGGCATTTACAGAGTCGCAAAGATTCCCTCCAGTTTTGCATTTATTTATTTATTTATTTATTTATTTATTTATTTATTTATTTATTTATTTTGCGATATTGGGGATAGAACCCAGGGGCATCATTCTACCTCCGAGCTACTCCCCCCTGCCCTATTTTTTATTCTTTTTTTTTTTTTTTTTTTTTGCGGGTCTGGGGATGGAATCCAGAGCTGACCTCTGAGCTACACCCCTGCCCTATTTTTTATTCTTTATTTTGAAAAAGGGTCTCACTGAGTTGCAAAGGGCCTCACTAAGTAGCTGAGGCTGTCCACAAACCCGGATCCTCCTGTCTCAGCCTCCCAAATGCTGGGATCACAAGCGTGAGCCACCACGCCTGGCTATGATCTTCATTCTTAAAACAACAAAATTGTAGAGAATTTTTAAATGCGAATGAGGATCAGCAGTCTGAGAATCACTTAGGAGCGTATTAAAAGGCAAATCTTGGGCCATATTTAATGAATGAGATAGTGCAGCGAAGCTCCCTGGGTTATCCACAAACACAAGACATTTGAGAAGCACCAACTTTCTCTGTCCATGTTATTAAGGGCATAGGAACGAAATCACATCAACACCAAGAATTTACCAAGATGACCACAGATGGGAACAAACTTTGACCACATAATAGCACACACCAAAAAATCAGAACTAAAAACTAGTAGTGAACATTTCCTTGATTATAAAAAAAAGTTGTGACACCCATAAAAGGAACAGGATACAGATGACATTTAAAAGTTGACCTTTTAAACTGGCAATGTCCACTGTATGGCTAGCCATAATGATAATGTGATATGTTAGTAATAAGACACATATTGCTTCTTTTTGGTAATAAATATGTGTGTTTGTACTGTGTGTGTTGTGTGTGGCAGGGTATTAGGGATTAAAGCCCAGAGTATTCTACCTCTGAGCTATAACCCTCACCAACCTTTTATTTTGGGGGTTGAAACAAGGTCTCACTAGGTAGTTGAGAGTATTACTAAGTTGCTAAGGCTTTTTTTTTGTGTGTGTGTGGTATTGGGAATGGAACCCAGGGGCGTTCGACCTCCAAGCTACACCCCCAGTCCTATTTTTTTATTCTTTATTTTGAAACAGGGTCTCACTGAGTTGCAGAGGGCCTCACTAAGTAGCTGAGGCTGTCCACGACCGTGATGCTCCTGTCTCAGCCTCCCGAGTGCTGGGGTTACAGGCGTATATATGCCACCATACCTGGTTGGCATATGTGTTTTTAAACATTTTTCTACTAAGAATTCGAAGATAGAAGAAATGATCCACACCATGATCTGGTTTAGAGATAAAACCTACATGTGTTACGTGGCTCCTTTCCGGATGTCTCTCATAGGAAATAGCTCGGTTGGCTCCAGTCTAGCCCTGCCCGCTGCCTGGGCAGCCTGTCCGTCTGGATTGCTCTTACCTCTTGCGGTTGTTGGTACTGAGAAGCCATCAGAAGGAAAGCCCGCTGGGCCTGGAAAGCGCCATGCACCATTTCTGCCTGAGAACAAAGAGGAAGATGGTAGTTTCAGTGTTTGAATTCCTAAACAAATAGTTATCAGAACGATCCAGCAATTCCATCCCTAGGAATACACCCAAGAAAGACGTAAGCATAGGTTCGCACAAAAACTCACCAGTGAGTGTTTCTAGTAGTGCTAGTCACAGGCACCGGAATGTAGAAATACCCCATGTTCATCAACAGATAGGCGGATAAATGAAATGTGAGGTATGATACACACAATGGTATGTTATTTACTACATACTATGCATTACTTAAAAATCAAGCACTGTCATATGCTACAACACAGATGAATTTGGAAACATGCTGACTGACTGAAGCCAGTCACAAAAGAGTACATGTGTGTGATCCCATTGACGTGAAATGTCCAGAATAAGCAAATCTACAGAGACAGAGAATAGATCAGTGGCTGCCCGGGGCTGGAGGGAGGGAGGAAAAGGGAGTGAACTGCTGATGGGTACGGGATTTCTTTTGGAGGTGATGAGAATGTTCTGGAATTAGACAGGGACAATGACTTCATCGGTTGGTGAATAGACTACAAAAACATGGAATTGCACACTTCGCTTTTTTTTTTCAGTTTTATTATGAGATTTTATTTGTATATTGTCTTACAATGAATAAAGTTTAAAGGTCATGAAAAAAATTCACTTGGCTAGGAAGGAGAGGATGGTTTCCATAGAGACCATAATAAAGTCTACATAAAGGTATTTAACTCAGATACACAGAAAAAGATTTTAACAATATTGGAATTGCACACTTTAAAAAGGGTGAATGTTAGGATATGTGAATTATTTCTTAACAAAACTGTTTAAAAAGTTTGAGCCTCGCCGGGCGTGGTGGCGCAAGCTTGTAATCCCCGTGCTTGGGAGGTGGAGACAGGAGGGTCATGCAGGTTCGAAGCCAGCCTTGCTGGCTTAAGAGACCCTGTTTCCAAATTTAAAAAAAAATATAAAATAGGTCTGGGAGTGTAGCCTGGAGGTAGAAGGGTTTCCAGGAACCCCAGTACTACCAAAAAAAAAAAAAAAAAAAAAGTCTGAGCCTCAAGATGTAGTTGTTTTCAAAGGGTGTCTCTTTCCTGCCCTCTTTCCCAGTATGTCCCAAATCTATTCAACACTTCCAAGTAAAAAGAATTGCTTTTTAGGCCATCCCCATGAAGATATACTCACTGAGAGCTAGTGGCTTCTATAACTCCTCATTAAGATGGTTCTGGGGAAGAACTTTCAATGCCATTTGGGACCCTGGTGGATTGGGACCCCACTTGGACCAACCCCACAAAAGGATGTGTGGGGTGAGAATACCCTCAACAAATATCTTTAGAGCTTTTAGGTTCTCCTTTTAATTTACTTGTCTGTTCTGTGTTTACTGTGATCATGAGTTTTTTTCCTATTAATAGTAAACAGAGCTTTAACAGGCTTTATATGTGTTAATGTTTCTAGTTTATATATAATTTTTGCATTAATCTTGTTCTGAGTTCTCAATTTGCTAGAACCCCCCAATTCTGCTTTTCATTTCATAGCTAAAACCTTGTCTTTTAGTAACTTTAAAATTTCTTTATATTCTTGTCAAGAACTAAGAGTAGAAGTTATGCTTTTACTAAGCCGTTGTGAGGTGTCTGTTCCTATTGCTTATTTTCTTCAAGGGTGCTAGAGTATGCACACAAAATGTTCCCCAAATGCCTGTGTGTTAAAAAAAATTTGGTCTCAGGTGGGTGTGGTGGCACATGCTTGTAATCCCAGTATTTGGGAGGCTGAGACAGGAGGATCATGGTTCAAAGACAGCCTCAGCTACTTAGTGAGGCCCTTTGCAACTCAGTGAGAACCTGTTTCAAAATAAAGAATAAAAAATAGGGCTGGGGGTGTAGCTTGGAGGTAGAATGCCCTTGGGTTCCACCCCCAGTAGTTTAAAAAAAAAGATTTGGTCTCCCTCTTGGCACTGTTGGGAGGGGGTGGAGCTTAGTGGGAGGTCTTTTGTTCACTGAGGACGTGCCCTCAAAGGGGATTCTGGCACCTCGGTCTCTTCTGTTTTCTCTTTTCTCCCCTTCATTCCTGACCATGAGGTGAGCGGCTTCACCTGCCGTATAATCCATCCCCTTAGTGATGTACTGTCTCACCACAGGCCCAAACAAACGTGGACTAAAACCTCTGAAACTGGGAACCAAAATAACTGTCCCTCTTTTTTAGTTGGTTACTTCAGGTATTTGGTTATAGTCATGGAAAGCTAAAGGATGAGTCCAGGTCCTTGCGATTTTACATGCTATGTTCCGTTCTGATAAACTATTTGGAGACACCATGCTGATTTTTTTAAAATCTTGATCATGTTTCATTCATTCTGCCCAAATATTTACATTTTTCTGATAAAACATGAGTGAATCCTTGAGCCTGCCGCTTCCAGAGTGGAGATCAGTGACTTTTCCCTCTCCAGCAATAGTTTGAGGGTGAAATGCTTAATGCTCCCCTCCTAAGTCAGTGGAGTGGTCCCTGGTGCTCCCCTCCTAAGTCAGTGGAGTGGTCCCTGGTGCTCCCCTCCTAAGTCAGTGGAGTGGTCCCTGGTGCTCCCCTCCTAAGTCAGTGGAGTGGTCCCTGGTGCTCCCCTCCTAAGTCAGTGGAGTGGTCCCTGGTGCTCCCCTCCTAAGTCAGTGGAGTGGTCCCTGGTGCTCCCCTCCTAACTCAGTGGAGTGGCCCCTGGTGCTCCCCTCCTAAGTCAGTGGAGTGGTCCCTGGTGCTCCCCTCCTAACTCAATGGAGTGGTCCCTGGTGCTCCCCTCCTAACTCAGTGGAGTGGTCCCTGGTGCTCCCCTCCTAACTCAGTGGAGTGGTCCCCAGCCTTTACTTTTGGGTGTTGTTTGTTCTGGGAAATTGTTAAATGACCTAAGCCAGGATTCACTGCTCGTGCTGGTGACATATGCCATTCTCAAGAAGCAGTCCCTCAGGTTTTAGATAATTTTCCAATGCAAACCTAGACATGGGCCTTCCCACCTACAGAGAGAAGTATCCAGTTTTCTTGATTCATATTCTACTTCCTGATTTTACTTCTGCTACCGTCAGACCGTGTGTGTGTGTGTGTGTGTGTGTGTGTGTGTGTGTGTGTGTGTGTGTGTTACTGGGTATTGAATTCAGGGGCATTCTACCTCTGAGATATACCCCTGGCTCTTGTTATTATTTTATTTTATTTTAGTGTGTCTGAGGATGGAACCCAGAGGTATTCTACCTCCGAGCTACACCCCCTGCCTTATTTTTTTGCATTCTTTATTTGAAACAGGGTCTCACTAAGTTGCAGAGGGCCTCACTAAGTAGCTGAGGCTGTTCGCGAACCGCGATCCTCCTGTCTCAGTCTCCCAAATGCTAGGATTACAAGCGTGCGCCACCACACCCGGCTTTTTTTAAATTTTAAAAACAGCATCTCACTAAGTTGCTGAGGGACTCAGTGAGTTGCTGAGGCTGGCCTTGAACCTGTGATCCTCCTGTCTCAGCCTCCCAAGTACTGGGACTATAGGTGTGCGTCACTGTGCCTGACTCTTCTACAGCAGATCTTTAGGGCTAAGGTGGATGGAGCAGTTTGGAATCAAAACTGCTCAGCCATTAATTACTGACAAGTATTGTGTTTGATTAGGGTTTATTTTGTTCTGTTATTATAATTTTTCAAAGCCTTCCTCTCTGCTTTCACTCCCTTGTTGGTGGGAAGAGAAAAATTCATTCCCTGAAAGAAATCTTCCTGAAATGGCTGATTCAGTTTTGTCTGGCCTTATATTTTATTTGGCTTATATTCTTTATGAGCTATATTTTTTCACTTATGGATTTCATCTTTAATCTCCTTCTTGTTAGCTTCATGTCGGTGTGGGGGAAGTTTCTATTTCCCTGCCATCTTGGATAAGATAATTTTATGATAGGGGGTAAGGACCAGCTTAATACATTTTCAAAAACATATCTAGAATAGCAACAAGACGATTAATTCATGTCAGTGTCAATATCAGGCAATTTTCTGGGCTAGAAGTGAAAATCCTGTTAATTAAATGGGGAATGACCAGTTTTTATCCTTCTGCTCATTATCACATTTGGTATCTGACAAGTTCGCCCAAATATTTACTTGAAATGAGCACCCTAATCTTGATTCTAACTTTCCACATTACTTCTTATGGAAGGATTTTCTCTTCCCACAAATAAGAAAATGCTTGCAATCAAACCGAGATGTGTAGACCATTTACATTTAAAATCACAAATTTAAGCTGGGCGTGGTGCTGCATGCCAGTAATTTCACTTCTTGGGAGTCTGAGACAGGGGGATCACAGCTTCAGAGTCCAGCTTGGGTTATTTAGTGAGATGGTTTCAAAATTTAAAAAAAATTTTTTTTAATGGCTGGGGGTGTGTAGTGCAGATGTAGACCACCACTGTGTTTGATCTTCAGAACCACAATAGATTTAAAAATGGATAAAATCAGAGCACAAATCCAATCATCATAAACATAACAGATCTGGTCTGGTGAATGTTTCGATGCAAATGCACGTGTGTTTTTCTGAAAGCCATCCTGAAGGATAGCCCCTTCCCTTGGTCGCAGACATCTGACATCTGATTGTCAGATGTCTCCAATTTCAGTTATTCCTCCGGGATGCATTGAGAGCTTTCCAATTTTTCTCAGCTGGAGCGAAAACCACGCAGCTGGCTTTGAGCTGCGTGTACCAGTACGTGTATTTTCAGCGATTCAGAAGGACTTTCGCCGTTCTCTAACGACCGTGTTTCCAAGGAGAAGACGACAAAATACAACGTTCACAGCTTGGATATAAATAAAATAACTGCACTTCTCCCAGCAACGACGATATTGAGGCACGGTCCTCCTCTATGGCAAGCCCTGGAGATTCGCCTGAATTATGGTTGCCATGGGAACAGTGATTCAGGATGGCCTGGCTTCTATAGCTAAAATTGTAGCTCAGAGGTGGCATTAACAATATTTTTTTTTGTAGTTATCCCAGAATGAACACTGTCATTAGTCTTTTCTACTTTCCCTAGAAACAACATTTTGCCTGTTGCTAATAGAGCAATTTTCTGGCAGGTCTGATGAGCAAAGATGGGCAATTTCATTAATCAGTCTCTTCCTTCCAAATGGCCTTGGCCTGAACAATGAGGGCTGGAGGTGGGGGTGGGGAATGGCCGGCTATCTAGATATCTGCCTCAAACCCCTTTCATTTTGAGTATGGAAACAAAACATTTCTCAGGTGCCTTTCTTATCTTAGCTTCCTGCAACTCTGGACCCATTAGCAAACCGTAAATCACATTCCTTTGGGGCCTGTCCGTCCACATGTCCAAAGACTTTCATTCCAACTTTGAGATATTCAGATCCACCTGCTTCATCCTTCTGGAAAGTTCTGTGAGTGGCCCCCACCAAAGAGCATCCTCTCTGGGAGCTATTTGACTGAACCCGCTGAGTCTGATAACTGGGAAGGGAGAGTCTGGCTCACTCAGGCCATTAGAGCACTGTGAAAGAAAAGTCAGACGTAGGGGTTTTGGGAGATGACAGATGAGGGCGAGATTCTGCTGAGCTTGTCTGTCACGAGCGCAGGGCTCTGAGGGCCTCGGGACCTTTGTAAGTGAAACGTGCACCCAGCTGCGAGCACCTGCGAGCACATGTGGGCACAGAGAGTGCTCATTTGGGTAAAAGTACAGGCCGGACGTTTTATTTAAACTCCATCCATAAGCCCTTTGAATCTTAAGAGATCCAGGTTGTGGACCATCTATTGTCTCGTGGTCCAGGGCAAAGAGCTTCCAGAGTCTGTTTAAAGCCAGGCCTTGGGACCAAGCAAGTAGATACTCAGCAGCTAAATCTGGTGTATTTTCATCTAAATCCTCTTGGAAGAGAGGGCCGGCGCCCTGACCCATCTCTGAATGCTCACTAGAGCTCTACAGTGCAGCCCTGGAAGATCCATGGGCTGCAAAGTCCCGTGTGGGTGAAAAGATAAACAGACACCTGGGAGGAGGGGCGTGGGAGGAACACCCAGCGGGGTACCTGTGTGAAGGCATTTCCAAACTTGTGAATGTGCTCCAGCCCTCTTCCTGAGAACCACAGGCTTCAAGGGGAGGGGCCCTTTCTCTGGCTCAGGATGAATCTGTTTACTCAGCTCTGCTGGCAGGTCCCAGGCAGGTCAAAGCCGACACCATCCCCTCCAACCTCCCAATGGTCTAGCAGCGCCTTATATTTCATAACTAGAGATACTAGATTTTCAGATTTATCCTTTTAGGCTCAAAGGACAAGTACCTTGAGTTCTGGCCATTGAAGAAATAAAGAGGGATATAATAAAAGAAAATAAGACAAGAAAATGCCCCCCACCAAAAGAGGTGATAGGATGCCAAAGACAAATTTCACCCACTTTATAGCTTTGCATAAAACAAGATCACAGATGCCTACTTTTGTAATCATGAAAATAAGCACTGACCCCCATACAGCTGGCTTATGAAAGACATCTGAGCTGACAAACATTTTGAACCTTGAAAAAGTCTTAAGCCAGTGCTTCTCTATCCTGAGCAGACACCAGAACCAACTAGAGGGTTTTGTTAAAAAGTACCTGGGACTGCCAGGCGTGGTGGCGCAGGCTTGTAATCCCCGCGCTTGGAAGGCAGAGACAGGAGGATCGCGCAGGTTCGAAGCCAGCCGCATGCGCTGGCTTAGGAGACCCTGTTTCCAAATAAAAATGTAAAAATAGGTCTGGGAGTGTAGCTCGGAGGTAGAAGGGCTTCCAGGAACCCCAGTACCACCAAAAAAAAAAAAAAAAAAAAAAAAAAAAAAAAAAAAAAAAGTACCTGGGAGGCTGAGATAGGAGAATGGTGGGTTTGAGGCTAGCCTTGGCAACTTAGAGAGACCTTAGTTCAAGATAAAAAATAAAATTGGGCTATTGGGCTGGGGGTATAGTTTGAAGGTAGAATGCTTCTGGATTCTACCTACAGCAACAAAAAACAAACCAACAACCAACTAGATTGCTGAGTCTCGCCTCCAGAGTTTCTGATTGGGCAGATTTGGGTGGGCTCAAGAATTTGCATTTCTAACAGGTCCTCAAACAAGGATGATGATTCAAGTCCCAGTGCACCACACATGGAAAACTACCAGCTGCAAAGATGTCCTATATGCTTCTCCTGTCTATCTCATTGACATTAAGAACTGAAATAGAGAACAGCTTAGAGGCATCCCCTTTGGAACCGAGTGCTCAGACCACCCAAAGGTGCTCATTATACTCAACCCTTAAATGCTGGCAGGAATGTGGAGAAGTAGGAACTCTTGATACATGGTTGGTGGAATTACACATTAGTGCAACCACTTTGGAAAACAGTGGGGGAGGGTCCTTAAAAGTACAGGAATGATTTTACCGTATGACCCAGCTATACCGCTCCTGGGTATTTACCCTAAAGAACTGAAACCAGACTATCATAGTAAAGCACGCATGCCTATGACTATAGCCATACCATTCATAATTGCCAAACTATGGAACCCACCTAGGTATCCATAAACAGATGAATGGATCAAGAAATCATGGGATATGCGTACCATGGAATCCTACTCGGCCGTAAAGAAGAACAAAAATTTCATTTGCAGGGAAATGGATGGAACTGGAAAACATTATGCCAAATGAGATTAGTCAGTCACAAAAAAGTGAAAGGTCAGATGTGTTCCCTCATATGTGGAAGGCAGGGAGAAATTGGGATCCAGGAGGGACTCCAGATAAAGGAGTCTGAAACCTTAGGGAGTGAGGAGGGGGAAGGAAGGAAACACTTCAGTGGACACGATGCGCACACACAGACGTATCAAAGCCAATCGCTGTGCCGAGCGCAGGGAGCTGGGGCGGGGACTGAGGAGGGTGCCGCGAGTGCTGTGTGTGCGCCTGAGACTTTATCACCTAAACTTCACCACGACGTATGATTACGATGCCCCAACGACAGAAAAAAAAATTCAACTCTTGAATTTTTTTCAAGCAAAGGCATGAAGTTCTAAGAAAAATATGTATTTCTTTGCCCAAGGTCACATAGCCAGCTAGTGATAAAGCAAAGGCGGGAATTCCTAACTCCC
This sequence comes from Muscardinus avellanarius, assembly GCF_963383645.1. Taxonomy (NCBI): domain Eukaryota; kingdom Metazoa; phylum Chordata; class Mammalia; order Rodentia; family Gliridae; genus Muscardinus; species Muscardinus avellanarius. Next base: position 74,769,379 of record NC_137800.1, on the reverse strand, counting down.
GATTCCTTCCTAGTTCTTTCTCCTTTTACTATCAAGGGAGAGAGAGAGAGAGACGTGGGAAGCACTGAAAACGGGTGCATTTTCATAAAAACGACTCTCCACGACTCAGAGAGCCTGTTTTTGAATAAAAAATATAAAGGGATGAGAATGTGGTTCAATAGTAAAATGCCCCTGGGGTCAGTCCCTAGTACCACACACACACACACACACACACACACACACACACACACACAGCCCAAAGACTTCCTTTCTTTTTTCGTGGTACTGGGGCTAGGCATAATGGCACACACTTATAATCCCAGCATTTGGGAGGCTGAGAACAGAGGATCGCAGTTCACGGACAGCCTCAGCTACTTGGTGAGGCCCTTTGCAACTCAGTGAGACCCGGTTTCAAAATAAAGAATAAAAAATAGAGCTGGGGGTGTAGTTCGGAGGTAGAATACCCCTGGGTTCCATCCCCAAACCCGCAAAAGAGACTTCCTGTTTTATTATCTGTCTCAAGACTAGCACGGAGCCTTGTATCATTTGACACGAATCCCTCTGGTGGCGATTCAAGTCATGTGACAGAAAATGAAGTCCGGGAGCTGACATTAATGATGGCCATCCCAAGAAAAAGGGGTGGGGAGGGATATGGCCATCCTCAAAAACAACGGGCTGAAATGGATTCCAGGGGCATCTTTGTCCTGATGCCCAGTTTCAAGTGACCCCAATCGTTCCCTAATCAATGACGGTAAGGTAGGGCAGTTCCTACGCGTCACCGTCCGACCCTGAATAGGAAGGTTGTTTGAAGTCACCCTACACGTTGCTGCCTGGCGTGCTCTCTCTGTCAACCTCCATGTGTTCAACTCTCTGCCCCCCACCCCCAAGCCCCTATCACCTGGCACACAATGAAACTCGTGCCCCAGAATGCGGACGAATGCGGGGCAGCGGGTCGGGATCTGAATGATTACAGGTGGAACTCAACACAATCAATTCCTACGCAACTGACAGAGAAACTCCAGCTGCTCGGGGGCCGTCCATCTTCAGTTCCCAGGCCCGAGGGGTATCATTGTCTTGGTGCCAGAACATCTCCCTCTGCTGCGTGTGAGTGGGGGGCTGTGGGTGAAATGAACACCACATAGGTACGGTTACGTGGTGGAAAGGAGGGTGGGGCTGCGACGGAGAGGTCACCAAGTGTCTATGTGATTAGCGCTGTTCTCACTGGGGTTGTTAAAAATAGCCAAGTTCTCAAAAGATATATTTTTTTTTTTACTTTCATTTCCTAAAATTTTTATCCCTTGTGTTTATTATTGGTGTTTTTTTTTTTTTTGATCCAGGGACACACTACCTCTGAGCTACACCCACAGCCCTACTTTGTGTTTTTTTTTTTTTTTTTTAAACAGGGTCTCTCTAAGTTACCGAGGCTGTTCTAGAACCTGTCACCCTCCTGTGTCAGCCTCCCAAGACATTCTACCTCTGAGCTACACCTCCAGCCCTATTTTGTTTATTTACTTATTTACTTTTTTAAACAGCTTCTAAGTTGCTGAGGCTGTTCCTGAACTTGTGACCCGTTTGTCTCAGCTCCGAAGACATTCTACCTCTGAGCTACATCCTCAGCTCTACTTTTTTATTTTATTTTGAAACAGGGTCTCTTTAAGTTGCAAGAGCTGTCCTCAAACATGTTACCCTCCTGTCTCAGCCTCCCAAGTACTGAGATTACAGGCATGCATCCCCACACCTGGTTAAAAGTATAATCTTTGTCAGCACCAAGGTGCAAACCCAGGTACAAATCAAGGGAGACAAGATCTGAATACAGAGAACCACAGCGCAAAGGGAGTTATGAATAAGCGACCCAGCGTCACTGTGTGAAGCACACGTCGAACATCCTCGCTGGGCAGGAACAGGCTCTTGGTATCACCAATTCCCACTTGGTTAGTTTGACAAAATGCAAGATACCTTCCCATAGAAAAAAGAATGAACTATTCTTTCTGGCCGGGCGTGGTGGCGCACGCTTGTAATCTCAGCATTCAGGAGGCTGAGACCTGGAGGATCGCGGTTCGCGGACAGCCTCAGCTACTTAGTGAGGCCCTCTGCGACTCAGTGAGACCCTGTTTCAAAATAAAGAATAAAATACTGGGCAGGCGGTGTAGCTTGGAGGTCAAATGCCTCTGGGTTCCATCCCCAGACCCACACACACACACAAAAATATATATATTTATTTATTTATATTTATGTATATATTCTTTCTGGACAAAAGGTTTCCTTCTCTCTAGAACCCAGGCAGCACAGGGTACGGTGCTCTGTTATAACATTCTCTCTGGCTCTGGAAGACGACAGAGATTTCACCAAATCTCCAACTCAACCACGGCTGCCATTCTGAAGTATCCAGCCTATGTACAGTGCAGTAGTGTCTAAATTTACAGTCTGACTCGGGGAAGGAAGCAGTAATGTCACACTCCACTTACTTAAAAAATATGCTGGCAATACTCCATTAAATCATAACGACAAGTTAATTTAAGGACTCTGGCCTGCTCAAATATCAACCAAGTCAAGGTCCATTTCAAGCTCTGCCGTAGCCAAAGCATATATCAAAAAGGCAATAACTTTATATTAGGTAATTGTTATAAATTAATATTTTTACTGCCTTTAGAGTTTACTGATTTTTTTTCCTCCTTCCGTCCTGCTCTCATTGGCAGACAAAAGAAGCATGCTTATTAAATAGGGCTAAATAGTTTTGTCATCTGGAAAGGAAAGATGAGAAGGTAGATGGAGAATGTCAGTGTTAGACTATGGGGTACATTTATTTAGGAAAAAAGAATCATTCAGGCACTGATAATAAATGAGGCTTATTCTTCATTAATAGGACTGTTGCCATGGTAACTTCCAGCTCACAAAAGTATTTACATCAGCCACCCCACACGGTTCTGACACGGAGGAACAGCTCCAACGTGACTTTGCACCACCCGTGCCCGGAATCTTCTAGCACAAAGCTCAGCCTCTCTGCTGGTCTGAGTTAAGATGACCTGGACACCCTACCAGTCCCATCCAAAACATGTCATACCCAACCCCAAAGAGGCAATTTAAACAAATTTCTTGGTACAGCGAACAGATCAAAGATAGAACCGTGGATAGATGTTTTCCTTTAGCAGAACAGGATGATTTATGTGACTTGTTTTTATTTCTCTCCTGCTTGTCCAGCGGCAGGCAAAGTATTTTTAAATAGCCAACGTCATGAATATTAATGTGCATTCAAAACCGCTCATTGTTTCCCTACAACTTTTATTTTTCTAATGCCTAATTATCGTCAAATAGCCCACAGCCCTTTCAGTCGCTGTGAGAGCATAAATCAGTGCTACAGAGGTGCGTGGGGGCGGATAATCCGGCAATGCATAGTAGGGAACATTTGCCATTGGCTTAGCACTTCTAATGGTAGGGATTTTCCTTGAGAAAATAGTTGTATAATTATAAAATAATGTTGGTACAAGGATATCCACTGTAATTGGTAATTTGGTGATAGAACAGGGTGAAAAGTAAAAGCAAGTCAAATGTCACAAATTTCTAAAATAATTATAAATAATACTAGCTGACCATCTTTGTAGGATAGGACCAGGGAGAGGTGAACCAGGAGCTCAGAATCTGTAACTGAAGAGGCGGCGTTCCTCCGGGTACACTTCCTGGGTGGGGTCTGCTTGTCTCAGCAGAGTTGGGGCTCTGCATTCTTGTATATGTGGTATTGTATCTACATATAGTTGTGACTGTTTAAACCAATCATGGTCTAACCATGTGACAAAATACTATGCAGCCATTACACATGATCATGTAGACCTCAATTTACATGGAAAGAGGCTTGCAGCATAATACTTTAAGTTAAATAAGTAAGATTACAAAAACAGTATGTGTGGAAAAGACCGAAAAAATCTGTAACATAACCCAATCACTGCAATTTTAAAAACCCAACATAGAACTCCTCTAAAAGTTTGACCATTGCAATTTATATAAAAAAAGGGATTAAAGACTTGCAAGAGTTCAAAACAGCGAGTGTTTCTCAGGGCATGGGAATAGAAAAAGAAAACATCATTGTATGTTTAAGTCCGTTTGCTTTTCTAACAGGCATGACTATTGTTTCAAGTTTGTGTTCTGAACAAAACCATTCTCCTAAATTAACTTCATTTTCAAATTCGATCGCTGTGTAGCTACAAAATACTAGGCAGATTGGCTCCTTTCCAAATTCTCTAACTTGTTTTTCTAACACTTACAGAATCTAAAATACTCTATCGACATGTTTCAATGGGGTCTTTTGACTTAGGAAGCCAGCAAGGGCTTCGTGGTTGCTGACTCTTAGGCCCTGTACAAATGAAGGACACTAGGCCGCTTTAAGGCCACTTGGGAAAACCAGAGACAACCAAGCGCTCCTTGTTCTAGAATGCACGATGATGCTGAGCATTAACCTTTCACCTTGTGTTCTTTAAGCCATATTCTTTTTTTTTTTTTTTTTTTGGTACTAGGGATCAAACCTAGGAGATCTACTCTCAGTCTTTTTTTCCCTTTTGAAACAGTGTCTCACTAAGTTGCTGAGGATCTTTGCTAAATTACAGACACTAGTCTTGAACCTCTGAACCTCCTATCTCAGCCTCCCAAGTATTAGGATTACAGGAGTGCGCCACCACGTCCATCTGAGCCATAGTCTTACCCAACTTTTCGTGTGTGTGTGTGCACCTTGTGTCCCCAAACAGGAAATGTTTGAAGGACTAGCCAGTGGTACCCTACGTAGAAATCCCTTTAGCACAACAGAAGCTTGGCATGTATGTTTTATAATGAATTAATAAATGTGTTGGAACTCAGCATGGTGCTAAAGGGGAGCCATGAGCTTGAGATTCAGGCAGGCCTGGCTTGCACGGCCATAGCAAGTTACCCAGTCTTTCTGAGATTTGATTTCTTTATGTTGAGCATCAACTATCTTAAAGACTTCTCCCAGCCAGACATGGTGGCCCACACTTGTAAGCCCAGCATTTGGGAGGCAGAGAAAGGGGAATCATGGTTCGAGGCCAGCCTCAGCTGCTTAGTGAGGCCCTTTGCAACTCAGTGAGACCCTGTTTCAAAATAAAGAATAAAAATTAGGGCTGGGGGTGTAGCTCTGAGGTAGAATGCCCCTGGGTTCCATCCCCAGTACCAAAATAAAAAAAAAAAAAAAAGAAAGAAAGAAAGAAAAGAAAAGGAAAAAGAAAGAAAGAAAGAAAAGACTTCTCCTATTGATCAAACAACATAAAGCTTGCTGGAGGCCATGCACAGCTCCTGACACATAGCAAGTCCTCAACTAATACTAGTTCTTCTTTTCCCTCTTCTTTACAGATTCCTCTCTCTTGGCATGGAAAATGGACATGAGAGGAGGTGAAGCTGATTTCTAATGGCCATGAGATTTGGCTAAGAACCAAATTTTAGTCATTCATCCTTCTTCACTACCCAATGTCAACCCATCTAGACTGAGATCTCATTATGAATATGAATATCAGGCCAGGAAAGGCCTCTCCACTTGCAAATCACTGGCTCTCCACTTTCCGTGACTCCCGGCACCAGGAGCCCTACAGCCAAGCGGTGCCGGAATTGTTGACATGTCCTGGTACCCGCAGTTCACTGAACTCCCTTTCAGGAAATACCTTGACTCCAAGATTCTTTTTTTCCTTCTTGCACCAAATATTTCTTTCCCCCTCTTCTGAGAGTAACAGACACCCATGATTATTGTAAAAAGTTTGGAAGAAATAGACATTTAGGAATAAAGGTTTTTCAGTAGTCTCACCCCCTCCCAAGGACCGCCACTGTGAGCAATCCAACTTAAATCATTTCAGATATACTTAGTTATTCATTAAATTTGGTTCTAAGGATTGAACCCAAAGGCATTCTACCTCTGAACTATACCACAGCCCTTTCTATTTTGAAATAGGATTTTGCTAAGTTGTTGCGGCTGTTCTTGAACCTGTGATCCTCCTGTCTCAACCTCCCACAAACTTTCTCTTTAAAAAGGTGAATCTTGCCGGGCGTGGTGGCGCACGCTTGTAATCCCCGCGCATGGGAGGCAGAGACAGGAGGATTGTGCAGGTTCGAAGACAGCTGCGCTCGCTGGCTTAGGAGACCCTGTTTCCAAATAAAAAATGTAAAAATAGGTCTGGGAGTGTAGCCCGGAGGTAGAAGGGCTTCCAGGAACCCCAGTACCACCAAAAAAATAAAATAAAATAAAATAAAAAGGTGAATCTTACTTACGTGCATAGATCACCTTCCTCCCCTCTCCTCTTTCAATTCCTGTTCTGTTATTCTCAGAAAGTCTCTTTTCCTGTCTTTTTTGTCCCACTTGTGAAGTCCAAGGTTACCTTTACAATAGTTGCCAAGTATCAAAGGAATGTAAGTATACGCTCACATAAAGAGGAAGGAGAATCCTGCCCCGTAATAAAAGTAGAAAGGAATCAGGTTCTGCAGAGAAACCTTCTCTGTGTCTTGTCCTTCTCCAGTTAAACTCACATCCCCCCTGAACCAGCAATCGTAATAAATGACTATTTCCACTTAATGCTATTGTTTCCCTGCTTCATTTAACTAAAAGCATGGTGGAAGAATTCTTTCTAAGATTCTGCATTACCTAAGTGCTGCTCAGAAAATTATGAGTTTTTTTTTCTTTTTAATGTCTGACACATTGGTAAAATAAATAAAAATACATTGCTAGAAAAAGAAAACTTCCCGGTATATAAAACATAGGTCCCACTTTTCTTTCATTATTAGACTTAAGAGACTTGAGATTACTCTGCTGGATTGCTATAAATTTTTTTTTCAAAGTCTTAGGATTTTGGTACTTAGTAAGTAGTTTTTGGAGGGCAGCCATCAGTATAACACACATGGAGAAGTGCTCCTTTCAATCTTTGCATAGGAAGCGAATTATCCAAGACTTACATGAGGTCCCAGAGAAATGACTTCCAACTTTTAAAAACCTAATTTACAAATGAATGAGTATGTGGGGGAAATTATTTTAAAGTTTAAGATCATCTGTATTTGGATATATTGAGATAATCAACTGAATTTTTCACTTTCTGGTCAGATGTTTACAATTATATAAATACAGCTAGACTCTTAAAAATAGGAAAATTTGATCATTGGAAATACACAGTGAAGTCCCAGCCAAAAATTTAATTTCCCAATTTGCCCTTTCAGACTCCAGAGTTCTTTCTTTCCTGATCTCTATCATTTTGAACCTTAATGATGGAGGGGGAAATGACATGCCAAAACCCAACCCAAACTGAAAAACCAAACCAAACAAAATTCTCTTTCTTTTTTTAAGTCTGACCTTCAGCTTAAAATACTTAGAGTGGGGTTCACTAAAATATCTTGCCTCGGCTACAGCTCATGGGGTTTCTATTGGCAGTGAGGACAAGTCAATATATTGATGGATTTATGGTTACTTAAGAAGTCTTGTCTTGCTTTCTGAAGCTACCGGAGAGCCTTAGACTTTCTATGGCTTATGTCCTCTACTACAAACAGGGATGGGAATGAGGAGAATAAGGAAGGTATGGGATAAATTGTCAGGGCCTGGATAAACCCAGGATGCATCCATCTGCATTTTTGCGAGAAATGGAAATCTACAGAGAAACAGCCATTTTGCTCCTGATTTTTCTTAATATTTTACTTGCTGATTTATGAATCAAAACCTGGCCTATTTATTTATTTATTTATTATTTATTTACTATTTATTTATTTATTTATTATTTATTTACTATTTATTTACTATTTATTTATTATTGCAGTACTGGGGATGGAACCCAGAAGAATTCTACCTCTGAGCTGCACCCTAGTCCTATGTTTTTTATTCTTTATTTTGAAACTGAATCTCACTGAGTTGTAGAGGGCCTCACTAAGTAGCTGAGGCTGTCCGCGAACCGCCATCCTCCTGTCTCAGCCTCCCAAAGGCTGGGATTACAAGCGTGCGTCACCACGCCTGGCTCCGTGATTTATTTTTTACTGCCAGTTTAGATGTGGCTTGATTCAAATAGTTGGCCATAATAAGTTCATCCATCAGCGACTCCATTATACACTGACAATTTGATTTGCTCATGTAAATATTTCTCTTAATTTATTTATTTAGAAAACATTTATTAACCATTTATATGGGTACAGTGATAGATACTGAGAGGGCTGGAAGAAAACAGCACACTTGTATTGTAATAAACCCCAACACTCAACAGGTGGGCCCCAAACTGTAAGTCATATTACCTTTCCTGTATAGTAATCTGCTTAAATTAAAGCAGTTGAATGTCAAATATCAGCATTCAAAGTACCTTGCTATTTAAAATATTTCTTTTAAAAAGGGTTTTCTAAAAAGGAAGAAATTTGTACAATAAACACACGTGAGTGGTAAATTGTTGAATTTTGTTGAATACCCTGTTCTCTTATCTCACCAAAACATTTTTATATTTCACATATTAAAAAGACTTGACTATGTAAAAGATATGTATATATATATATATTATGTATAAACTGTCAACTTTTAAAGTTAACAGTGTTAAAACAATCTAAATACCACTGGAAAAGGAAAAATATATTCAAGGTTGGAAAACACATTTTATTCTGCTGTCTACACAGTAGCAAATCTGCAAACACGTTTTCTTAGAATCAGGGCAATTTGTGGTCCAGAGCACCCATACATTTTACTGATGCTGTTTTTCCTTATCTGTAGCTAAGACAATATTATGAGCACTTCTTGGTGAATGATGTGTGTGGGGGGGGATAGAGATGGGTGTGTGGGGAGACGTACAAGATAATCTAAATGGAATCAGACTGTAAAGAGGTCATTACATTTGGACAAAGTATTAATGCTCCAGGCAAGCAATTAAGTTAACCTGAAATCTAGATAGAGAACAACAACAAATGTTCTAATTATTGACATAGTTTCACAAAGAAGAATAGCTGGGAAGAAAGACAAATGTAAGAAAACAGGCAGTCAGGCAGGCACACACACACACACACACACACACACACACACACACACACACACACTATGGGGTTAAACCCAGGAGCATTCTACATTCTAGTTACACCTCCAGTCCTTCCTTCCTTCCTTCCTTCTTTCCTTCCTTCCTTCCTTTATTGTGGTACTGGGGATGGAACCAAGGGGCATTCTACTTCTGAGCTAAATCCTCAGCCTTATTTTATTATTTATTTGAAACAGAGTCTCACTAAGTTCTGGTGGGCCTTGCTAAGTTGCTGAAGTCAGTTTTGAACCTGTGATCCTCCTGTCTCAGTATTCAGCACTTGGATTTCAGGTGTGCACCACCACACTCAACTCTGTTTTTATTTTGAAACAGGGTCTTGGTAATGCTAATTTACCATGCAGTGGCTTCAAAACTGCAAGCCTCCTTTCTCAGCCTCCCAAGTACTGGGATTATAGACCATGCACCATCGTGCCCAGCTAAGGATATTTTGCAGTATTACGATCACAGTAAATTCCTGACATGGGAAATAATCCAGGTAAAGGGAGGAGATCTTTTGAGGAGAAACTCTGCCAGTTATCTGCAGAAACCTGTGACACACAAACCAAGTGTAGATGGATGCTCTGCTTTTCCATAGAGCGATGCCATCCAGAACTATCTTCCCAGGTGCAGGTGATGTGCCTGCCCCCACCCACCTGGGCATGTTAGCCATGCCCTTAGCTCGTGGCGGTGTGTAAGCAAACACACAGCAGGAAGGGAGAACCAGTACCTTCCCTTCATGGGTTTCCTGGTGGCGAACGTCATCCAGTGAGGATTTAAAGGCGCAGTTTAGAACCTCATCCACAGCCGTGCAACCAGCTCAGCCAACCTGGAAGACACCCTAGTTTTCCTCTACCCAGCACAACACTGGGTGGAGAGTTCACAAGACTCTTTCGGGTTCGGTAATTCTGGTGAGGAGTCAACTTTGAATAGCTGCCCCTAAGGAATGTGTTCCTGAGAACAGGCCAGCAAAGGCTGAGTTCATTGTGAAGGTTCTTCCTCTTCCTGCTGAATTTGTTAGTAGAGGCAATACTTAGGCAAAGCAAGTGACAGTTTATTCCTTCCCGTTTCTGCACACTGTGGTTGTCGCAGTTGACTTATATTTTTTATTTCAAATTTGGAAATTTTAAGTGCATTATAGAAAAAAAAATGTAATTGCTATCCTAAAGTTAATCTGGTTTTTCCCCCTTCAGCAGTTACACAATTCAAAATAGTTGATTACAGTTTAACCATGAATCTATGAGAGAAAATTTTAGTTTTACTTAGACAGGAGATCTGACATAAGAAAGCACGGTGTGAGTTGTGTATGGCAACACACGTTTGTAATCCCAGTACTTGGGAGAATGAGGGTCACAGGTTCAAAGCCAGCCTCAGCAACATAATGAGACCCTGTTTCCAAATAAAAAATAAAATAGGGTTGGGGTGTATCCTGTGAAGGCCCCTGGGTTCCATCCCCCACCCTCCCTCCCTTCTTCTCTCTCTCTCTCTCTCTCTACACACACACACACACACAGAATACACTGTATGCATAAATGGTCTTAAGCATAAAAAGTATTTAAAATGTCTTTGGTATTTGTTAATATAGTCATAATTTTAAAAGTACCTAAGAATCTTTCAAAGATTGTATAATTTTCTTGAAAAAATGAGCTCTCATATGTCTAAGAAAACCTATTTTCCTTTATCACATTTGAAAATTTAAAACATCTTAAAAGAAATATGGAGTAAAGTTTAGAATGGTCATTTAAATATAATTAGTCTTCTGAAATACAAGAATAGTTCAATATTATATTATAATGGTCAATTACTAAGATGTAAAGGGCCATGGAGGAATTAACCCTACTAACATTAAACACACTCTAAATCCTCAGTTATATTGATATTAATATTTTATTAGTTAATAATTAAAGCATAATTATAATTGTATTAAATAACTATGTTAAAGGTATAAGAAGAAAAGTTATATGTTCATCTCCACAGATGCTAAAAAAAATAACTTTGACAAAATTTAATAGTTTTTCGCCGGGCGTGGTGGCACACGCTTGTAATCCCCGCGCTTGGGAGGTGGAGACAGGAGGATTGCTCAGGTTGGAAGCCAGCCGCGCTGGCTTAAAAGACCCTGTTTCCAAAAATAAAAAATAGGTCTGGGAGTGTAGCCCGGAGGTAGAAGGGCTTCTAGGAACCCCAGTAACACCAAAAAAAAAAAAATTAATAGTTTTCTTGCTTAGAAAAAGAAAACATAGAATAGGACATTTAAAATGACTATACGATACCACGCATGGTGGTGCATGCTTGTAATCCCAGCATTTGGGAGACTGAGACTGGGGATGGCGGTTAGAGGCCAGCCTCAGCTACTTAACGAGGCCCTTTGCAATTCAGTGAGACCCAGTTTCAAAATATAAAGAATATAAAATAGGGCTGGAGTAGTAGCTCGGAGGTAGGGTTCCATTCCCAGTACCACAGAAATAAAAAATACTATGTAAGTGCTGGGCGTGGTGGCGTATGCTTGTAATCCCAGTACTTGGAAGGCTGAGACAGGATCGCAGGTTTGAGGACAGCCTTGGCAATGTTGTGAGACTCTTATCTATTTAGTGGGACCCTGCAAGACCAAGACAGATAGATGACAGAAGCGTTGGGCGTTTGGAAATGAAGGAGTCAGGTTTCCGGCACCATCCTAGCGCACCGGGAAGGGCTTGTATCTTGAGTGTTCCCGGTGCTCTTTCTCTAACAGGTTTCCTTCCTCTAGCTCCTTTGGGGCATGATGTCAACATTAATTGTAACACCAGTGACGCGATAATTATTGTGATAGTGTTCAAAGGAGTAAATGTTTGCCAATCGCATCAATCTTGGCTTGGCACTAGATGTATTTTATCCTAGTGACAGATGCTACCTATTGTAGACTCTTCTCCAGGAAGCTGCTTAGTCCCCTCTGCTGCAGAGCTGAGACAGCTGACCAGGTGGGCACTGGCTAGTGCTGGTCAGAGGAAATGCTCTCCTCACTTCCCGATTTTTAAATTCACTACACAACCAACATAGCATAAAGTGAACAAATCAATCTGTAGATGACTTACAGGGTCTCACTCGGTTGTGGAGGGCCTCGCTTAGCTGCAGAGGCTGGCCATGAACCTGTGATCCTCTTGTTTCAAGCCTCCCAAGTACTGGGATAGCAGGCATGCGCCACCACACCCGGCTCAAAGCGTGATTTAATTATGTGCTAAGTGAGCGCTAAGCTTAGTTGAATTTTATTGCCCTTTTGTTCCAATTGTGGTTCTCTCATTTTTATTAAATGATTGATAATTTCATTAATCCAATTAATAATACAGCTTTTTGAAGCTGTATTTTAACCGAGGACAGAAAATAGACATTCCAGACTCATAAAGACATTCCGCATGTAAAAATAAACCTTCGAAAGGGATTTTGGTTAGGAAGAGGGATGGCTTACAAGTTGTTTCATAATTGTCAAATCACGTAGAAAAAGAACTGAGATTAGTTCTCTGGGCCAGGAATAAGAACAGAACAGCTCTGTCAAAAAATAACCACAAAAATCACATTCGTTCATTTACGGATAAACAATGTCTACCCAAGCGCATGGCATTATGTTGGCCATTTTTCTAGAGGGTTCTTCCCTCTAATATTGAGGGCGCTATTTACCCTAAACACCTATTAGAAAAGCATGTGTTGTCCATTCTTCTGATGAAGAGGCCCAGGCCCATGCGGGTGTTGTTGGGTCGAGGAATTACTTAAATAAGCCCTTTGCTTTATGCTGCGTACAAGAAGGCTTTACACGAGCTAATCTTTTCTAAACCTGTTATGTTTTTGGTTCAGCAGAACTTCCTAATTGTAGCTATTAGTCCCCCCTCCCCCTTTTTGTGGTCTGTTCTGTCAATAGACTATTGAGTGTTCAGTAAATTAAGCCCAACGACAGCCGACACACAGAGACAGACGTTAAATCACAGCCTGGTAGTTTCGACTCATTATTAGTATCTGTGAAATAGCTCTTGCGCACGGGGACAGGATCTAACATGATGCACGTTTGTGTCATTCTCAAATTTCCATACTGTACAGTCAGGTATGTGAGGGTTTTTTTTTTTTTTTCTAGGCAACAGGTGTGTTCTTGGAACAAAGTTCAGCCCCCACTTCTGGCTTATGTGAAAGGCAGCAGCTGCAAGCTTAATGCCAATGACACATGGTTCTGTAAGAGAGAAAAAAATAAACCACTTGTGCAGAGTATTAAAGCAACAGGCAGATGGACTGGCGCGCCTGCACTCGGCTTTGTGTTACAGATGAGAGCGTTTCTCCCTCTCTCCCTCTTTCTTTCTCTCCCTCTCTCTCTTTCCCTCTCTCTCTTTCCCTTTCTTCTTACTTGTTATTCAGAAACCAGTTTAAAGCCTAGATTGAGGGGGGTAATAGGGATTGACACAGGGAGATTATATCTCCAAGACACCCCCCCCCCCGCCCTTTCTATTCTTTCATTTTGAAACATGGTCTTGCTAAGTTGCTGAGGTCTCACTAAGTCTTGGGGGGGGGGCTGGTCTTGAATCTGTGACCCTCCTCTCTCAACCTTCTAAGTTCTGGGGTTCTAGTTGTCTGGCACCATGCCTGGCTAAAAACATAAATCTCTTTAAGCATTATATGTTCAGTATTTTTTTCACTGAGAAATAAGAAAAAACTTAATATGAACGAAGTTATACTTTATAAGTCACTTTGTTCTAAAAATAATTTAAAGGTACCTTTAAGATAAAATTTAAGCCTGGCATAGGGACACATGCTTGTAATCCTAGTACTTAAGAGGCTGAGACAGGAAGAGTTCAGGTTTGAGAACAGCTTCGGCAAATAGTGGGACTCTCATCAAACTAGCAAGACCTAGTTTTAAAATAAAAATAAAATAGGTCTGGTGGTGTAGGTCAGAGGTAAAATGCCCCTGGCTTCAATCCCCAGTTCCCTCCTCCAAAAAAGTAAATATAATTTAATTTAGGAAATAAACCTGTGAATTTAAAAAAAAGATGCCTTACAATAACACACATAATACCTGTACATAATTTGGTCAAATTTGGTCTAGTATGTTCTAAAGGAACTGTTCACTGACTGATTCGCAGATAGTGTAATCTGACATCTTTTGAAATGTAAAAGACTATTTACTTATTTATTTTGGTATTGAAGATGGCACCCAGGGGCTTTCTATCCCCGGGGTATACTCTTAGATCTATTTTATGTCTTATTTGAAAACAGGGTCTCAGTAAGTTGCTGAGAGCCTCACTAAGTAGCTGAGGCTGGCTTTGAACCTGCAATCCTCCTGTCTCAGCCTCCTCAGTACTAGGATTATAAGTGTGCATTTTTTCTTTCTTTTTTTTTCTTTTTTGTGGTACTGGGGATGGAACCCAGGGGCATGCTACCTCCAAGCTACACTCCTAGCCCTATTTTTTATTCTTTATTTTGAAACGGTCTCACTGAGTTGCAAAGGGCTTAAGTAGCTGAGGCTGGCTGCGAATCCTGGTCTTCCTTCTCAGCCTCCCAAATGCTGGGATTACAAGCATGTGCCACCACAACTGGAAGGACTACTTATTTATTGGACTTCTTTCACTCTCCAGTAAAAAGTTTCTATTGAGAATTTTTGTGAGACAGTACCAGTAAGAGTTAAGATGTACTGTGTACTCCCAAAGCATCATGTCGACAGTAACGATGTAATAGCATTTATGGGTATAAAAATGCATCACACTCAAGCATTTCTGTTAGTGTATTGAGGACAATATTCTTTTTTGTGTGTCAGGCATGGTCCTCCTCTGCATATATAAGAAGTTCTGCCAATATCTGGTTTCTTTTTCTTTTTTTCTTTTTGGCAGTACTGGGGATGGAACCCAGGGGTATTCTATCTCTGAACTACACTTCCAGCCTGTTTTTTTTATTCTTTATTTTGAAACAGGGTCTCACTGAGTTGCAAAGGGCCTCACTAAGTAACTGAGGCTGTCCTCAAACTGCGATCCTCCTGTCTCAGCCTCCCAAATGCTAGGATTACAAGCCATCATGCCCAGCCCAGTTTCTTATAAATAAAAACATGGAGGAAAAGAACAGACAGCAGAATGATGGAGCGGTGTGACACATCGGAAGGGAATGTGACTTCTTACACATGCTCTTCTGAAACACCAGCATAATAGAGCTCTCTCACCGATGGGTATTTTGACAGAAATATTTTCAAAAAATGAAGGTTGTAAGAAGAAACATTGTTTTTTCTGAGATGCGACAAACAAATACATTGCAAGGTGATGAAGTTTGCAAAAAAAAATTTTTTTTTTCGGGTCTGGTGATGGAACCCATGGACATTCAACCTCTGAGCTACACCCCCTGTCCTATTTTTTATTCTTTATTTTGAGACAGAGTCTCACTAAGTTATGGTGGGCCTCACTAAGTAGCTGAGGCTGTCCATGAACCATGATTTTCCAGTCTCAGCCTCCCGAATGCTGCGATTATAAGTGTGCACCACCATGCCAGGCTGTGAGCAAATATTTAATTACACTCTTGGAATCTCTGGTATGATGGAATCACCAGGTTCCCCGTGAGATCAGTGTCCAGTATTTCATATGATGTTGTGTTGGGGAAGGGGCAAAGGGAGAATTGCTGCTTACTGGTTTTTAAAACCCTAAACCACGACTTTATTCAAGAATTAGATTTTTGGCCGGCCGTTGGTGGCGCACGCTTGTAATCCCAGCTTTTAGGAGGCGGAGACTGGAGGATCGCAGTTCCCGGATAGCATCAGCTAATGAGGAAGGCCCTTCACAACTCAAAAAAAAAAAAAAAAAAAAAAAAAAAAAAAAAGGCCAGGAGTGGTGGCGCAAACTTGTAATCCCAGCATTCGGGAGGCTGAGGCCAGAGGATCACAGTTCGCAGACAGCCTCAGCTACTACTTAGTGAGGCTCTCTGCAACTCAGTGAGACCCTGTTTCAAAATAAAGAATAAAAAATAGGGCAGGGGATATAGCTCAGAGGTTGAATGCCCCTGGGTTCCATCCCCAGACCCACACACACACAAAAAATAAATTAAATTTAAAAAAGACAGCTGGGCATGGTGGCACACGCTTGTAATCCCAGCATTAGGAAGGCTGAGACCGGAGGATTGCGGTTCACAGACAGCCTCAGCTACTTAGTGAGGCCCTCGGCAACTCAGTAAAACCTGGTTTCAAAATAAGGAATAAAAAATAGGGCAGGAGGTGTAGCTTGGAGGTTGAATGCCCCTGGGTTCCACCCCTAGACCTGCAAAAAAAAAAAAAAAATTAGATTTTCTGTGAATCCATACTGAAAATGATTTTGTCAGGGTTGCCTCATGGATGAGAATGTTGTAGGCAGATGGATTTGGAATCTAGCCTCTGTGACAAAGGACAGTGAAATAGAAGAAACTGGTGACAGTTTTCTTAAAATTTTCATTGGTTTGGGTTTTTCACCAACTGTGTGCTCACATTTTAAAAAGTATAAAAAGTATAAAAAGTGTCTCCAACCAGGAGGCTGGCCTAGACATCTCCAAAGGTCTCCTCCAATTCAGGGATTCTCAAATTCGATGGCTTTGCTTTTACTTGGGCTGTACTTGAAAAGAAAAAGTGGAAAGATACACTTCACAAAATTTACCATCTTAACCGTGATTAAGTGCACAGTTCAGTCGTGGTAAGTACGTTCACAGCGTTGTGCAGTCTCCAGAACTTTTTCATCTTGCAAAACTAAAACTCTGCACCCATTAAACGGTGCCTTATTTCCCTCCTCTGACAACATCATTCTGCTTTTTGTCTCTGTGAATTTAGCCACTCAAGGTACTTCATGCAAATGGAATTAGAGGGTATTTGTCTTTCATGGCTGGCTTATTTCCCTTAGCATGTCTTCAAAGTTCATCCATTTTATTGCAGATACAGGATTTTCTTCTTTTCCTTTTCTTTTATTTTTCTCCCTCCTTCCCCTCTTTCTTCCTGCTTTCCTTTCCTTTCATTTGTGGTACTGAGGATTGAACCCAGAGGCATTCTCCCTCCAAGCTATACCCCCCAGCCCTTTTTACTTTGAAACAGGGGCTCACTAAGTTGCTGAGGCTGGCCTCAAACCTGTGATCCTCCTGTCTCAGTCTCCTAAGTACTGGGATTACAGGTGTGTGTCACTGAACCCAGCCAGGATTTTCTTTCTTGTTAAGGCTGAACAGTATTCCATTATATGTATACACCAGTTTTTTTTTTTTTTTTTTTTTTTTTTTTTTTTTTTTTTGGTGGTACTGGGGTTCCTGGAAGCCCTTCTACCTCCGGGCTATACTCCCAGACCTATTTTTTATACTTTTATTTGGAAACAGGGTCTCTTAAGCCAGCATAGCTGGCTTCGAACCTGCGTGATCCCCCTGTTTCCGCCTCCCAATCGCGGGGATTACAAGCGTGCGCCACCACGCCCAGCCACACCACATTTTTTTTTAACCCGTTCATCTGTCAGTGGGCACTTGACTTGCTTCTGTCTCTTGGCTATTGTGAAGAGTAGAGCTGTAAACATGGGTGGACAAATAGCTCCTCAAAACCCTGCTTTCAATGCTTTTAGACATATACCCAGAAATGAGATTGCTGGACCACTTGGTAATTCTATTTTCATTTTTTTTTTTTTTTTTTTTTTTTAGGAACTATGTTTAATCCATTTTCCTCAAAGGCGGCACCATTTGACATTCCCACCAACAGTGTACAAGGTTCCAATTCCCCCACATCCTCACCAACACTTGTGACTTTCTGGGTTTTTCTGAGAATAGCCATCCTAACAGGTATGAGGTGGTATCCTCAGGCTACGCTCTAGGGGAGAAGAAGGATGGCTGGTGGCTAAGACGGCTTGGCTGAAGCATCCTTTTTATTTTATTTTGCTATCGAGGACATAGCCCAGATGTATTCTACCTCTGAGCTATATCCCCAGTCCTTTTTATTTTTTATTTTTTGTTTGGAAACAGGGTCTTGCTAAGTTTCCGAAGCTGGCTTTGAGCCTGCAATCCTCCTGTCTTGGTCTCCTAAATATTGGGATTACAGTTCAGGTGCTACCACACCCACCCTGAAACATCCCTTTAAAAGCAAAAGCCAAATCCCCTCAGTCCTCTGTCCAGGGCCCTCCCTGGCCTCCCACCCCCCAGGAATAAGAGCAAACTCCCTCCCGGTGACTGACAGGGCTCTACTGGGGTTTGTCCCTTTGCTAGTTCTCTCCCTGACTCACCTTCTCCCTGGCCTTCTGCTCCACTGAAAACATGACAGTGTCTTCCATCCTCTGGGCCTTTGCCCCTCTGTCCCTCTGCCTGGGACTCAATTCCCTCATCACCACCCGGCTCTTTCCTTTCTCCACTTAGGGCATTGCTCAGCCATCACCTGCTCAGATACATTGTCCTACAACAACCTCCTGTTCTCAGCACTTACTACAGCACTATCAAGCATTCTCTCCTCTCCTCTCCTCTCCTCTCCTCTCCTCTCCTCTCCTCTCCTCTCCTCTCCTCTCCTCTCCTCTCCTCTCCTCTCCTCTCCTCTCCTCTCTCCTCCTCCTCCTCCTCCTCCTCCTCCTCCTCTTCTTCTTCTTCCTTCTTCTTCTTCTTCTTCTTCTTCTTCTTCTTCTTCTTCTTCTTCTTCTTCTTCTTCTTCTCTCTCTCTCTCTCTCTCTCTCTCTCTCTCTCTCTCTCTCTCTCTGTCTCTCTCTCTCTCGGCGGTACTGGGGATGGACTCATGGCCATTCTACCTCCAAGCTACATCCCCAGCTATATTTTTTATTCTTTATGTTGAAACAGGGTCTCACTGAGTTGCAAAGGGCCTCACTAAGTAGTAGCTGAGGCTGTCCTTGAATCACGATCCTCCTGTCAGCCTCCTGAACGCTGGGATCACAAGCGTGTACCACCACACCCGGCCCCTCTCTCTCTTTTGTTACACCTATTGTTATGGTTTGGATCTGAAATGCGCCTCCAAAACCCAGGTGTTGAAGGCTTGGTCCCGGTGCGGCAATGTCTAGAGCTGGAGCTCTGGGGATGTGATAGGATCATAAGGACTTGAAGCTCATCGGTGGATTAATCCATTGGATGGACTGGCAATTCGGCTGGATTTAGTGGAGCTGGTGGGAACTGTAGGCAGATGGGACTTAGAGGAAGTAAGCCTTGGGGAAAGCTTACTTCACCCTTGGGGAAAGCCCTGCCCTGTTCTCCACCACATCCTTCTACAGCTCTCAACCCAAAGTAATGGAGTTAGTGGACCATGAACTGAGACCTCTGAAACCGTGAGCCCAAAGAAACTTTTCTGCCTTTAAGCGGTTTTCCCTGGGCTATCTGTCACAGAGACAGAAAGTTGACCAACACACCAACACTACCTGAATCCATGTCTGCATTTATATATGCCGTCTATGTGAGTAACATGAGAGTTCTCCGCAGGCAAGGCTTGGCCTGCACTGTTCACCCCGGACCTCTCAGCTTCTAGAATGGTGCCTGCTGATGGCCCATCAGTGGGCTCTGCGGGAAGGGCTAAATGAATGACAGCAGGAGCGACTGTTTTAGCTACTGCCTACCAGGCCGGGGTAAACAATGAATCAACACAGTCTCGCATCCTGACTTTGTATCGTGCCATTAACACTGTCAGAGGCCGGGCTGGCCGCTCCGCACTCCCCATAGAGAGCAG
Organism: Muscardinus avellanarius; assembly: GCF_963383645.1. Classification (NCBI taxonomy): domain Eukaryota; kingdom Metazoa; phylum Chordata; class Mammalia; order Rodentia; family Gliridae; genus Muscardinus; species Muscardinus avellanarius. The sequence continues at coordinate 74,749,768 of NC_137800.1, read as the reverse complement.
GCGCTCGCTCAGGTACTCACGTGAGTCTCAACGTCACCGGCCAGGATCCTGCTGTTCTTTAGAAACTCGGCCACCATGCCGTTCATCAGCTTATCGAAGGCTTCCACCGAGGGCGCCACACCTGGGAAGAGGAACGTTTGGTTATTGCTGGTGTCTCGCAGTGGGTCCCAAGGAAAGTTGATGTCATCTAGGTTGTGGTTACTAATTCACTCAGACTCGTTTCTCCACGCAGTGATCATCACTCTGCGCTTCTAGTGGCCCAGGAAAACATTGCTTTCCTGTTGTCCATGTTTCTGAGTAAGGACTCTCACCTCCATCATTCCATTTTGGTCTTCAAGTCCAGCAAGGTAAGTAGTACCATCACTGTGGGGAGCCATTAAGGCCTTCCCCTAGATTGGTGTCCCTGACTCAGCTGACTGCCCTTCGCCCAGAGTCAACAAGGTTTGGGGTTATGGAAAGTTCAAAGAGGTCTGAGAGAGGATCAGGTGGTGATGACACGAGGGTACTGATAGGCCTATCTGTAATGATGTGTTTTGTATTGGTCTGTATTGTATTTTGGTGGTGGTAGCACGAGAATGTTGCTTGACCTGTAGCTGTGTATAAATACCTCTGGAAAAACAAACCCGGGGTCGGTGTCGGCGCAATAAAGATGAGATTGACCCAGAAGCTGCGTTGGCCAGGAGCGTCCGCACGACAGAGAATACTGACCCAGGCATAGTCGTCGACCCGTAGGAAATATTGGCCCACGAACAGGGGTCGACCAGTAGAGATAGTAGGCTGGCGGCTCCCCCACGTTAGAATTTAAAATTCTCCATCCTCACGCCTCACTTCAGAACCCGTACTCTTGCTGGCTGGCTCCAGCACGCCACACTGTCACAGATGAGGAAATGGGGGAGCGAAGAGAGCACTTGCAGAGCCAAGTACTCACTAAACAAGGGCCGGATGCCCGAACTAAACAGAGCTAACCTGGGCTTTCCTCTACGACCTGTGCGGGTGGCTCTATCGTTCCCGCAAATAGTTTCCAAGGGTCTTCAGGACAAGGAAAAGGCCTCACAAAGCTTGGCGTGATGGTGCACGCTGGTAATCCCGGTGCTGGGGAGGTCACGGCAGGAGGATCACAGGGTTTGAGGCCAGCCTTAGAAACTTGACAAGACTCTCAGCAACTTACTGAGACCCTGTTTCAAAACAAAATAAAAAAGGGCCAAGGGTCTAACTCAGGGGTGAATGCCACTGGGTTTAATCTCCAGTACCCCCCCCCCAAAAAAAAAAAGTATAACAAACTCTGGGCAAGGAGGCAAAAGAGCCGGATTCCACTGTTTCCTCTTTACCTCCCAAGGGGAGGAGAGACAGCCACGGTGGGAAGGAGAGGACTGCTGAGCAAATATGCAAACGGCTTTGATCTGCATCACTGTAAAAGCAGAAGTGACAGCAGCCCATCCACCCAGTGTTCTTTGGGTTTCTTTTCTTGCCTTTTTTGGGGGGATACCAAAAGAAATTGAACCTAAGGGTATTCTATCTCTGAGCTACATCCCAAGCCCTTCTCCTTTATGTATTTACTTATTGGTGTATTTTTTATTTTGAAACAGGGTTTTGCTACGTGGCTAAGTCTCACTAAGTTGCCGAGGCTGGCTTTGAACCTCTGGTTCTCCTTTCTCAGCCTCTCCAGGCCTGGGATTATAGGGGTGCAACACCGTGCCTGACTTCCTGCCTTTTAATGAAACGAAACACATCTAAGTGCCTGACTTCATGCCTTTGATATTGAAAAACATAATATTGAGAAACTTAGCACCCACAAGCTCTTTAAATGCAAACCCAAATCTAGCACTCCCTCCCTTCTATTGTACAAAGATATCCTCTGCACTCATTAAACTATTGTCTGTAACTTCCTTTGCCTTTTCTCTCAGCCGCTCATTTTCACAGGCCCAAAGGGTGAAGGCACCAGTTATTTACAGCTCTCTGTACCTACCACCAAACTTCTAAGCAGACTCTTGTGAGCGATCTTAAAGTTCAAAGCACTTTCGAATACAAAAGGGCACAGGCCCGGAGATTCCTACGGGTCCATTTGGAAATGGATAAACCCTGTCTGTTGCTATGGGAGAGGCCCGAAAGGTCTCTGTTGAGTATTTAAAGTGGGAGAAAGCTTTAGAAAAACCACGAAGGGCTCTATCTACCTAGCAGACAGCACAATGAAGAAGAATGGGAGCCTTCTCTAATTTGTTTCATTACTCAGTTCTGCCTGCACCTCCTCTGGGCAGCCTTTAAGGATCGATGGTGCTTTCTCAGACTGCATCCTCAGAGCAACTCTTAATCAAAGCATTTGTAGCTCTGAATAGTAATGCAGGAGACCAAAGATCCTGGAGGATTAGGACTATATATAGTTTATCTAAGATGTCCTTGCACCTACACCGTGCTCATCCCCTGTACCAGGCAAAAATATTTCTTTGATGGTTAAAATAAAGTTATCTACTTTCTACGTGTGTGTGTGTGTGTGTGAGTGAGAGAGAGAGAGAGAGAGAGAGAGAGAGAGAGAGAGAGAGAGAACCCACATCATAAAACATACCATAACAGACTTTTGGTCTGTGGGGTATATATTTGCAATGGATTATGTTCCTTCTAAAAGTAAAAAAAAAAAAAAAAAAAAAAAAAAAAAGTTAAAAAAAAAAAAAAGCCAGGCGTGGTGGCTCACACTTATAATCCCTGCGCTTGGGAGGCTGACACAGGAGGATCGCGCAGGTTCAAAGCCAACCTCAGCTACTTAGTGAGGCTTTCAGCAACTTAGTGAGACTGTTTCCAAATAAAATATAAAATAGGTCTGGGAGCATACCTCGGAGGTATGAAGCCTCTGGGTTCCACCTCCAGTACCACCAAAAAATTAAAAAATTTAAAAAAGTAAAAAAAGTAAAAAAAAAAAAAAAAAAAAAAAAGAATTCTAGGTGCGGTGGCACACAATCCCAGTATTTGGGAGGTTGAGACAGGAGGATCACAGGTTTGAGTCCAGCTGAAGCAACTTAGCAAGATTCTCTGTACCTTATACCTTAGGGAGACCCTGTTTCAAAAAAAAAATAAAAAGGGCTAGAAGTGTTGCTCCAAGGTAGACTACTCCTGGGTTTGCTCTCTAGTACTAAATAAAGTAAAAAAAAAATTTTTTTTTGTGGGAGGAGGTATAAAGGAAGTAGGCAGGTAGGGAAGAGGCCTTGGTGGAAAAACTTAATTTCCTGAGGGGCAATGAATACTAATTAACTTCGAAGGCTCCTAAAAAGAGACCAGCTCTTCCAAGGTTCAGAGATAAGAATGACCAAAGCTTCACAAAACCATTTGTTTACTAATCAACAAACCCAGGAGACATCCCTGGAGCAAGTCTGACACCTCTACTGAAAGAAGGAGACCCCTCAAAGGACATGCAAATACCCTATGCAAATTTTAAGAACTGCCTCCCAGACTCCAAGTAACAGAGGACATACAGAGATATATAAACCCCTAGGCTAGTCACTAGGATGGTTACCTACTCTGGGAACCCCTCCCCGTTGGGGAGCTTTTCTCGTCTCCCAGGTGCGTTGGCTTTGAGAGAAGGTGGGGTGCAATTGAAGGCGCTTGGCCTGGGATACACTCGGGTAGTGACCCGAAGACCTCCACTGGACATCAAGGCCGGCCAGGGCCCCTAGGGGTGACCTGCACTTATTTTCTGGCAGATCGCGTGGACTTTGGGAGAAAGCAGCTTGCAACTGAAGGCATTTGGCTTGGGCTACCCTCAAGTATTGTCCTGAAGGCAGCTGCTGAGCACTAGAGTCCCGACAGCCCTTAGGGGTGTTCTGCCACTTTTCCCTATGCCCTGCTGCTTCCAATAAACTTCTTGCTCCCCTTCCTGCCGTCTGCGGGTGTCATTCTTTGCTCACTGCAGACAAGAAACCGGTAAGGAAACGCCATGTTTCTTCTCAAGAAACCCCATTTCATCTTAAGGAAATGCCGTGTTTCTTCTCAAGAAACCCCGTTTCAAAAGTTTGTTCTTAGAAACTTGTTAAAAATAGAATTCAAGCCAGACATGGTGGAATACACTTGTAATCCCAGCATTCGAGAGGCTGAGACTGGAGGATGGTGGTTCACGGACAGCCTCAGCTACTTAGTGAGGTCCTGTGTGACTCAGTGAGACCTTGTTTAAAAATAAAGAATAAAAAATATGGCAGAGGTCGAATGCCCCTGGGTTCCATCCCTGGACCCACACACAAAAAATGAAAGAATAAAAAATAGGGTTGGGGGTATAGCTCAGAGGTAGGTACCCCTGGGTTTCATCCCCAGTACCGCAAAAAAAAAAAAAAAAAAAAAGAAGAAGAAGAAGAAGTAGAATTCAGAAAACTACCATGACTTACAAATTAAGAAGAATTGGAAATGATGTTGTCTAGGCTTATGTTGTAAGGATGGTTATCATTCGTATGGTTTACTAATTATCCCACTTATTAATTACCCTTCTTTCAAGTAGGATAATAAATTGCCAGCTGTTGTTTTAGAAGCTCTTTGCTTTAATAATTGGCTTGAAATGATTTCCTACACCAGAAAATACTTGTTTAAACACCAAATAATTAAATTACTCATCCTTCAATTTTACTTAGCTTATAAATTTTTCCAGAAAAAAAATACCTTTTTTTTTAATTAAAGAAAACCTTGAGTTCAGCCTACTACACTCTCTTGATATGTGAGGTTCAAATAACTGGCATTTAAAAAAATTTATTCAACAAGATGGCAGAATCTCCCTGGAAGTTGGATTTTCACATTTTTGTGTGTTTCCTTGGGCTTCCTATTTGTGGTTGGCAAACTCAGGGAACAGTCGGTTTTCACTGAATGTCAACAGTGTTATGAAGTAGAGTGACTGAGGAGAACATGAAAATATATTCCTACCAGGAAGGTTCAGGAGTCCCATAGACCAACTGTGTCATTAACACAAGGCAGCTCAAAATGAAATCAGAGACGTGCTTCAGTTGGCACGGAAAAAATGTCCAGGCCCTGGCGGCCTTCCTTTACACAACACCCCTTTCAATTCATTCAAAGCATTTGGATTCTCGTTCTGTTCCAGGGGAAAAGACACACTTGCGCCTACACAGTCATTTCTGTCTTATTGCATGTGGCGCGAGGCTCAGCTCCAAATATGTTGAGGATTCTAGACGCACCAATGTAGATCTTTCCTGGGGAAGCACTCTTGAAGCCTCCTCTTCCCCCCCCCCCCAAGGCTGATAGGATTCAAACCGGGTCAGATAAGGAGGAGATAGATGTTCCCAGGACAAGAATAGAATTGCCATATTAACTACAGATCCCCCGGTTCAATTTGAATTTCAGATAACAGTGAATACATTTTGGGTGTAAATGTGTACCTCTGTGCGGTGTAGTCCTCGCACTATTTGGGACATATTTGTATCCCCCAAAATGAATGTTCTTTATCTGAAATTCAAATTTGACTAGTGTCCTGTATTTTTATTTGTTGAAATGTGACCCCAGACAAGAATGAACTGTAACAATTATTGTAGGTTAACTTGGAAATTTTGCCTCATAGGGGACCCTTTCAAAGAAAGTGCTTAACTTTCTATTTCTATTGGATTGTACAATTTTTAAAAATCGTGTGTGTGTGTGTGTGTGTGTGTGTGTGTGTGTGTGTGTGTGTGTTACTGGGGATTGAATTCAGAGGCATTCTACCTCCAAGTTACACCCTGGCCAATTTTACTTCTTATTTGGAAACAGGGTCTCATTAGGTTGATGAGAATACTGGGGATTAAACCCAGGAGTGTTCTACCTCTGGGCTATACCCCCAGCTCTATTTTATTTAAATTTTTAAATTTGAAACAGTGTCTTGCTAAATTGCTGAAGCTGGCCTAAAATCTGCGATCTTCTTGTCTCAGCCTCCCAAGCACTGGGATTACAGGTGAGCACCACCACACCCAGCTTAAAATCTTTTTTTTTTTTTTTTTTTTTTTTTTGGTACTGGGAATGGAAACCCAGGGCATTTTATCCCTGAATACACCCCCAGCCCTGCTTTCTATTCTTTAATTTGAAACAGGGTCTCACTGAGTTGCAGAGGGCCTCACTAAGTAGCTGAGGCTGGCCACGAACCGCGATCCTCCAGTCTTAGCCTCCCGGATGCTGGGATTACAAGTGTGTGCCACCACGCCCAGCTTTTTCTCTCTCTCTCTTTTTAAAGTGTGGTATTAACCTACAGTTTTCCAAGCATATTTGGTGAGGACTAGGTAGCGATAAAACAATATACTGCAGCTCCATTACCTCGGTCAGCTTTGGCTCCGCATCAGACTAGCTTCCCTCAAAGCTGCAGTTTCAAAATAGAGCAACTGGTCCTCCTTTAAATCAAATTTCACAGAATGAAAATACCTTCCAACTTACATTGCAGTTGAGAACACTCGTTTCTTTCTTGATAATTACTGAGATAATATATTCGCTGAGTGTTGGAAGAGCAGTATAAACACTAACACAAAAGAATTAACGACATTTGGCACCTGGGTTATGCTCTTAAGACACAGAATTTGGTAATTTTGGGGTAGATGGTAGGCTGAAACCTTTTTAAATATTTTTAGTTGGTTCATAAAATTTGCACACATTTATGGGAAAGAAAGCTTCTCTTTCTCTTCCTCCTCCTCCTCCTCTTTCTTCTCCTTCTTCTTCCTTCTCCTCCTCCTCCTCCTCCTCCTCCTTCTCCTTCTCCTTCTCCTTCTCCTTCCTCTTCCTCTTCCTTCTCCTTTTTTTTTTTTTTTGGTGGTATTAGGGGTGGAACCCAGAGGCTTTCTACCTCCAGGCTATATTCCCAGACCTATTTTATATTTTACTTGGAAACAGGGTCTCACTAAGTTGCTGAAAGCCTCACTAACTAGCTGAGGCTGGCTTTGAACCTGTGCAATCCTCCTGTCTCAGCCTCCCAAGCCCGGAGATTACAAGTGTGCGCCACCACGCCCGGCCTCCTTCCTCTTCTTCCTTCTCCTCCTCCTTCTCCTCCTTCTTCTCCTTCTCTTTCTTCTTCTTTCTCTTCTTCTTGAGGGACTGCTTGCCTCTGGTTAACGTTACAGTCATGGGTTGAGGAATGAGTAGGGAATTGAAGGAGGAGGTGCACATGTTTCTGGAGAATGAAATATGAGAAGGAGGAAATCAAGTGAGCTCCATAGAGGCCAGCCATGATGGCAGCATATGGCCCTACCTCCGTTGATGCCGTTAATGTCGCCACAGCTCGCAGGAGGCCTGTGTGAGCCTGCAGACAGCAGCTCCAGCCGGATGACAGCACGTTCCAGTCTTTCCACCAGCTCCTGCATGCCGGCCATTCTAGAAAGACAGACACAAGCGTAGGCCGAGTGAGCATCAGGGGAGGTTAACGGGCAGACACCTTTATGCTCAACATAAAGGGACAGCAACCCCGTAGAATGGCTTATGCTACCTAAAGGCTGTTTATACAATCAGCAAAGTATGCGAAACTCAGGAGGATATAAAACTTGGAGGGGGAAATAAAAGCAAATTATGTTGAGCTTATTTTCTACTCAGTTCAATTCAACGATTTTTAGGTAACAATGAACGTATAAGCACAAGTATTGGCTCCCTTTCTAGCACTCTCAAGAGCCTGCCTGCAACGCCTCCGTGCATGGTGGCACACAAATGTAATCCCAGTACTTGGAAGGCTGAGACAGGAGGATTGCCTATTCTAAGCCAGCCTCTGGTGAGACCCTACTGCAAAATAAAAAAAAAATTAAAAGGGCTAGGGTGTGTAGCTCCAAGGTAGAATGTCTCTGGGTTTAATCCCCAGCACCAAAAATAATACATAAAAGTTCAGAGCCTCTGTGCTTCCTTGTCTCATGGTATAACTTAGATATATCACTTCCTTAAAAGCTCACGAAAGCCAGGTATGGTGGCACACACTTGTAATCCCAGCATTTGGGAAGCAGAGACAGGAGGATCGCTGTTGGCGGACAGCCATTTGCAACACAGGGAGACCCTGTTTTAAAACAAAAAATAAAAAATAGGACTGGGGGTATAGCTCAGAGGTAGAATGTCCCTGGGTTCCATCCCCAGTACCGCATAAGGAAAGAAGGAAAGAAAAAAAGAAGGAAAGAAATTTGGGCATGGTGGTGCACATTTGTAATCCCAGCATTTGAGAGACTGAGACAGGAGAGTCGCGGTTCACAGACAGCCTCAGCTACTTAGTGAGGCCCTTTGCAACTCAGCGAGACCCTGTTTCAAAATAAAGAATTAAAAAATAGGGCTGGGAGTATAGCTCAGAGACAGAATGCCCCTGTGTTCCATCCCCAGTACTGCAAAAAAAAAAAAAAATAAATAAATAAAATAAATAAATAGCTCAGCAACACAGATCTCAGAATTAATATTGTCAACTTTTACTCTCTAAATATTAGGAGCATATTTTAACTATTTCCAATAATTGCTTTGTGTTAAATAAAACCCTCCAGGGGACTCTAAATCCATGGATAATTCTTGTTTACTCAACTGTTTGAAATCAAACATCCCAGCCCAGAAGGATGAGTTTGTGAAACGTATGTCACTGAAGGCAAAGAAGGGCCAGGCCTCCAAACGCTGATTATTAGCATCCATTGGTCTCAGTGTTTCTGTTGCTGAATTACTTCAAGTTAAATGATTCTGAATGGTGGGGATTTTAATCAAAAATACTTCTTTTCCTTTCATTAGGCTGCTGGTTATTTTTAGGCAAAATTTATTGTTAAATGGAGGAGCTTTGGGAACAGGATCTTCACTTACCTAATATTATTATTAATAATTATTATTATGTGGTACTGAAAATTAAACCCAGGGGCATTCTAACTCCAAACTATACCCTCAGCCCTTTTTATTTTGAAGCAGGGTCTCACTAAGCTGGTGGGGGCCTTAATAAGTTGCTGAAACTGATCTCAAATTTGCTGTCCTCCTGTCTAAGCCTCCCAAGTACCGGAAGCATCCTTCCCCCACCCCCTTGCATGCTGGGGATTCAACCCAGGGCCTCATGCATGCTAGGCAAGCACTCTACCACTGACCTACATCTCTAGCCCCAGCTTCAGTATTCTTGCTAGAATAAATAGGACCGGGATTGGGTAGCCATCCTTCCTGCTTCCAAACAGATATTCAAATGAGTGTGTGGGAGGTAAGTACCTTAAAATCATTGGTCCTAGAATTTCCATTTCCATTCCTCTGAGGGAATAAAACCCAGTCTCACTTGGCCCAGTTCATGAGAACCACGTTAAAGGCAACATACCCGTGGCCATACCTAATTATGGCTGCCTTTGGCAAAATTAGTCTGCTGCCTCAACAGAGCAGAACCTGCCTCCTCTTTGGCAGCACCTGTGGTTTTACTCATTCTTAAGAACTTTCCAAGTATCGTGCTAAGCAAAGGAGGAGCCGGGCGTGCTGAATCAGAGACTCTGCCACCCCGGGGCATGGGTAGGTGGCCTTGCTCTGAGATGGGTACATATTTTATATTTCTCCTGGGAACCAGGTCACCGCATTTCTCATTTGTAATTTGTATTCTGCTCGTGTTGAGTTGGCTACAATGGATGACGTGCCGCTGTGCTTTTTCCGAGGGAAGGGCAGGCTTATCAAGACATGTGTACATCGCTGTCGTCCTGCGTCCCTACGTCAGTCCGCAGCAGCGGAGGCAGGGCTCGCTGTCTATTTTGGATAAGGCATCTCTCTGAAACTGCCAGCAGCGACTCTTTCAAAATATGGAGCAGCATTCTCTGCACAGCTGAAATCAGCACCGAATCCTTAGGGGATTCAGAATTAGAAGTTTCTCATCTATTCTTTTCCACTTCACGTCAGAGCCTTTTGATTTCATTGCAAATGAAGAGGGAGGAAAAGGAGGAAGAAGAAATTTAATTGAATCCTTTACATAATCTTTCTTGCAAAGGATTTGGGTATCTTGTAGGTGGGCGAAGGCCATTTGAGAACTGATGAAGGCCACTGGAATCTTTTAATAGTTGCCCATCTGTTCAGTTATCTCTGTTCCCTGTTACTCAACTTGCCAAATGTTACCACCATGGACTTAGTCCCTCTGATAGGAAAAAAAAAAAAGTGTGTCTGCTTTGTTAGCAAGCTCCCTACCCCCAACAGAAAAGCACAGACCACCTCCCACCACCTCCAGCAAGCACATTAGGCTGTTTGGGGAGGGCCTGTTACATTTCACACTTAGGACTGCCATCTCTGACAGTGGCTTAATCAGAGTCCCTGACAAGACCCAAACTCACACCCTCTAATGGTCTTCCATATGTTGAAAGACACCAGGAGTCAGCCCATAAACTGCAGGGCTGGGAAGATTGCTCTGGAATGCCATCTCAGAGCCACTCAGATGTCACTGCCTGTAAAAATCACCATGAGCAGGACAGAAGTCTCCCTGCAGCTCCTAAAGAGAACAACATACAGGTCCCACAAAGAAGATGCCTCCGGGCTTAAAGCTTTAGAACAGGTTCTAAGAGAGACTGGAGCATAAAAGAAGGAATGTACCAGGATGTGGGCATTCTCCGGGAAAAAGGATGAGGTCAAATCAATCTAATCAATCTCTCTCTCTCTCTCTCTCTCTCTCTCTCTCTCTCTCTCTCTCTCTCTCTCCTCTTTCTCTCCTCTCTCTCCTCTCTCTTTCTCTCTCTCTCTCTCCTCTCTCTCCTCTCTTTCTCTCTCTCTCTCCCTCCTCTCTCTCTCTCCTTCCCCTCTCTCTCCTTCCTCTCTCTCTCTCTCTCCTCTCTCTCTGTCTCCTCTCTCTCTCTCCCTCCCTCTCTCTCTCTCTCCTCTCTCCCGCTCTCTCCCCATAAGCTCTCAGCTGCTATCTTGGCCCTTGAGAATGGAGCAAAAAACCGAGCTGCAGATTCTCCAAATTCTTCCCAGGCCATGCCATTTGCCCTGGCTTTCCGAAGCGGATTTAGCCAAGTTCTGATTTGACGGGAGCCAGGAATTAAGAAGCAGGTGGAGGAGACACACAGGGTAGTCAAAGCAAATACAGACAGCAAGGGCAGAGAAGGAATGACTTCGAGAGGCGGTAAAGGAGACAGCAAACAGGGGAGTTTGGTCAGCAAGGCCGGTGGAGTAGGGGATACAGCAAGATGGTGGGGCAGGAGAAAGTCTAAGAATCAGGAGCGGAGCAAGAAGTCAGATTCACAGCTGGAGAGTCAAGGGGAGAGAGAGAGAGAAATAGACACACCTTCGTTTCTAAGCATCAGATTGAAGCAGCTACCCCAAGGTGAGGTCCACAGCCTCACAGAGGCTCACAGAGGATGCTCCCAAAACTAGACCAGAGGGAGGACTGTGTGGAAGGGAAAAGAGGGAGGAGGCTAGCATTTCATAACTTTGTCCTCTTGAAGGTTGGTCTTAAGAAACTAGGCCTAAGGACAGGTGTGGTGGTGTACGCCTATGATCCCAGTACTTGGGAGGTTGAGACCAGAAGACCGCAAGATCGAGGATAGTCTCAGCAAGATAGCAAGGTTTTCAGCAACCTAGATTGACCCTGTTTCTAAACAAAAAGTAAAGCTAAAAATGGCTGCGTGTAGCTTGGCAGTAGAATACTCCTGGGTTCAATCTCCAGTACCAAAAACAAAAACAAAAGCAAAAAACAAAACTATAATTGAGGTTAATCTTAATTCCTTGTTTTGTGTTAATATTTGAGGATTCTGTTGGGGGGGGGGATTCTAGGAATTGAAACCAGGGGCATTTTATCCCCGAGCCACAGTCCCCAGCCCTATTTTATTTTTATTTTGAAACAGGGTCTCACTAGGTTGACGAGAGTCTCAAGTTGCTGACACTGTCCTTGAACCCGCGATCCTCCTGTCTTAGCTTCTCAAGTCCTGGGATTACAGGTGTGTGCTACCATGCATTCTCCCTTCACTTTTTAAAATTATGTTTTCCTTTAGTAACATAATGATTATTCACATTTATAGGATATAGTAGTGTAGAATTCAATACCTGTGTACAATGTGTAACCAGCAAATGAGGGTAACTGGCATTTCCATCTCTTAATACGTTTACCATGCCTTTGTGTTTGGAAGCTTTGAACTTCTCTCCTTGAGTTCTCCATAAAATATAAAATAGTTTAATGTAAGTTATAGTCACCCTACTGTACTGTAGAAAACTAGAGCTTATTTCTCCTCGCCAACTATATATTGGTATCCATTTTTTCCTTTCTTTTCTTTCTTTTTTAATGGTACTAGAGGATTAACCCAGGGGCATTCTACCTCCAAGCGACACCCCCAGTTTCTCCTCTCTCATATGCTGAACCACCTGTTCCCTGGATTCTGTACCTTCTTCTTTTCTGTGGTACTTTCTTAACTGGGAAGAGCATCTTATTTTGAAATTAAGGTATGAAAAAGGCCAATTTTTTGAGCTGCAAGTCTGAAAATATCTTTTTGAAACTGATTGGTGGTTTGGCTGAAGATAAAATTCTAGGCTGGAAATTTTCCTCAGAATTGTAAAGGTATTGATCCACTGTCTTCAGGCATCCTACCTTGTTGTTGAGAAGCCCAACGCCAGTCTTTTCTTTTCTTTGTGTATGTGGTACAAGGGGTTGAACCCAGGGTTGCTCTACCTTTGAGCTACACCCCCATCCATTTTTGTTTTTGTGCCACCAGGCCCAGCTCATAACTTCTTCCTCTCAGAAGAAAGCTGTGAAATCTGCTCTTTGTCCCCAGTGTGTTGAATTTATGATGCTGTACTTTCCTGTCAATCTATTTTTGTGTGTATGTGGTACTGGGGATGGAACCCAGGGCTACACTCCCAGGCCTTTTTTATATTTTATTTGAAAACTGGGTCTCACTCAGTTGCTGAGAGCCTCTCTAAGTAACGGAGGCTGGCTTCGAACCTGCGATCCTCCTGTCTCAGCCTCCCAAGTACAAGTGTGCATAACCAAGCCCAGCCAATCTATTTCCTTTATACATTATTTTCGAGAGGTGAAGAAAAGATATGAAGATGAGCCTTGCAAATTGTTTGTCTCTGGGTGAATTTATAAGCTGTTTCTCTCCTTCTCCCCCTGTATTCATACACTTTGGTAAGAATACATCTAATTAGTATTCTTTAATACACTGTCTTGGAATAAAAAGGAATCCTGAAATCAAGAAAATATTGTCCTAAGAGAAAAGATAGCTATTATTTTGTAAAAAGGTTTTGCCTACACTAGGCGTGGTGGTGCACGTTTGTAATCCCTGCGCTTGGGAGGCGGAGATAGGATCGCGCAGGTTCGAAGTCAGCCTCGCTGGCTTAAGAGACCCTGTTTCCAAATAAAATATAAAAAATAGGTCTGGGAGTGTAGCCCGGAGGTAGAAGGGCTTCCAGGAACCCCAGTACCACTAAACAAAAAAAAAAAAAAAGAAAAAAGGTTTTGCCTAATTCTAATTGATTATTTGCCAAACTCATCTTTAAAATACAGATAGGTAGATCCTAACATAGTCCAACTAAGTTGCAGAGGACCTCACTAAGTAGCTGAGGCTGGCCACGAACCTGTGATCATCCTGTCTCAGCCTCCCAAGTACTGAGATTACAAGTATGTGCCACCACGCCTGGCTTATTATTATTTTTTATTTTGAAATAAGGTCTAAGTTGCAATATGGCCTAAGTTGAGGCTGGCTGTGAACCTTCGATCCTCTTGTTTCAGTCTCCCAAGTACTAAGACCTTACCCAGCCTCCTTCCAATATTTCTAATGAGATTTTTCTAGAATCTATGTAACAATTACTATAAAATAAAAAATTTAGTATGTAATTAGTTTTGTCATATATTTTCCTTGTGAACACTTTTTTAATAGCTCTCTTTTTTGTTTCTTCCTCCTCCTCCTCTCCCTCCTCTTCTTCTCCTCTCATTTGTACCCAGGAGCATTCTACCTCTGAACAACACCCCCAGCCGTATTTTACTCTTTATTTTAGAACAGGGTCTGGCTAAATTGCAGAGGCTGCTCTCGAAACTGGAATCCCCCTCTCTCAGTCTCCCAAGTATCAGTATTAAAGGCGTGTGCACCACCATGCCCAGCTAACTCTCTTGCTTTTAAATAGCTTCCCACAAAAGACACAAGCAGAATCTTTGTGGAACTATTTTTGGAAAACAGCCCTTCTTCACCCCCTCTCATACTCCACCCAAACCATCTCCCACTCCTTGGTGAAAGGTCTGTGAAGCTTTTTACCCAACTCAGGTATAAGAGCAGCTGTCGTGGTTATTTTGTACACAGACAGCCCCCCGCACCACAGTGTAAGTGGTGATAAGCCCAGAATAACAGCCTATTTGTCTGGATTACATCCTTAATGTCTGTAAGATATTCTGTCCAATTAAAATACTCCCCTGGGCTTTCTATTCTGTTAGCACATGGACACCTTGCCTCCTAAGGCGCCCGGTGGAAAGTTTTCCACAAGCCGAGGTCCCATCTCCCTCTTTCTCCAGCTTCCTGCTGAGTCCAGCTTAGTGCCACATACCTAGAGAATTCTATAAATATTTTCTGATGGACTAATTAATTGGCTGCCACTCACTGCCTTTTCCTTTCCTGCCCGCTAACCGGCACCATTCGGCATCAGGCTGGAAGCCAGCTTTTTCACAGGAGAAATGTCCATTTAAAAGTAGGCACTGGATTGCTTTTTTTCCCCACTTGGAACCTCAATGGCTTCCGACCGTGATTCTAAGGGCACGCTTGTTCCTTCCCAAGACAAGCCTTTGAGTCTTCTGTGGCTCCTTTTTCGTTAGGATTTTCAATTTAAAAACAAAAAACTTGATAGTGTTCAAAGGGTTTTGCAAATTCCTCACTGTGAGTTCATAAAATAAGGAAGGGAGAAAGCTACATTTTCCTGTTAATTAAAGAGCGGAGGCTTTCGGGCTTCCTGACTCTCGGCCCAAAGTTCTCCTCACGAGGTCAAAGATGCACAAATGATCCTGGTAAAAGAGACAGATACAAAAGGAAACTGACTTGAAGTGACAAGAAATTGAAGACTTCTAAGCTTTTCCTCATAGTGAGGTCAGAAATTGGTTTATAGAGAGCTCTGCCAAAAAAGAAATCACAGTGGACTGATTTCTTCATAATTGCACTTTAATTCAAAAATGTTTGCTAAATTGCCATCAAACCACACTTTTCCAGAGTGGAATTCTCCTTACCAATAGTATATCACAGCTGAGTATAAGGGTACACACTTATAATCCCAATACTTGGGAGGCTGAGAAAGGGGGATTGCAGGTTCAAGGCTAACCTCAGCAATTTAGGGAGACCCTGTTTCAAAGTAAAAAATAAGTTGGGCATGCGGTGCATGCTAGTAATCCCAGCAGTTGGGAGGGTGAGACAGGAGGATTGCAGGTTCGCAGCCAGCCTCAGTTACTTACTGAGGCCCTCTGCAATTTAGTGATAACCTGTTTCAAAATAAAATAATTTAAAAAATAGGGATGGGGGGGTAGCTCAGAGGTAGAATGCCCCTGGATTCAATCCCCAGTACTGCAAAATAAAATAAATAATAAATAATAAATAATAAATAATAAATAAAAAGGCTTGGGGAGTATAGCTCAGTAGGAGAGTGCCCCTGGGTTCATTTACCAGCAATTCTCCCCTCCCCTCTCTCTCCAGAGTAGGAAGACCCCCAAACTAAAAATTAGCTTAACAGAGGTTGGCAGAAGATGCATGAGAAATAGGAATAAATTCAGGGTCAGGGAGGCGGGGCTCCATCCAGCCCTGGGTAGCAGAAAGCTACTAAGGTGAAATTCGGAACCAGACTAAGTCTTAGGATGAAGAAAATTCAAGCAGCAGCAGAAGAAACAAAAAGGAAGATATTCCTGAGCCCGTGCCCAGCACGTGCAGACACCTGGGGGCTTGAATGGTCAGAAAACATTTCCGGAACATTTGTTATATGCCAAGGACTACCTAAGCAAGCATGAGCAAGGAGGAACTGAAGAGAAACTTGGGAATTTACTGCAAGGGTGGCAACGGGCTGGGGAAGATCTGAGAGACCAGAGAAAGGATTCAGTGGATGGGGGCCGGAGCGGGAGGGAGAAGTTAGGTGTCTTAGATGTGCGCTGCCAAGGCAGTGCCAACAAAAACAGACCTGGAGTGGAGAAGGCTCAGGAGAGGAGCCCCGGGGGACTGGAGTCTGAAGTCCCGACAGTGGCATACAGATGACAGCCGGCACCCGCAACTAGGGACCTGAAGCTCAGGGGCTTTCTGGAATGAGGTTACTATGGGTTATCCAGCCAATACTAAAGCCACCTCAGGTTCTTGGAAAGATAAAAAGAGAAGACGATGTGAGTTTTGTGAACGGCAAATTGAGGCCTTGACCTCATGGCTTTTCTTTGTGAATGCTCCACAGTGCCCGACTCTGGGCTCTGTACCTGGCGAGTGCCCGGCCAGTAGCTCATTACTACCCGTGTCTTTAAATAGTGCACACGCCTATGCCCCGAATATAAATCCCGCAACATCTGGCTCACCACACTGCCCAGCCCAGGCGTGGAACCAGTTCTCTGTAAAGGCGCCGTTGGCTGACGGCACGAAGGAGTTATCATTTCACCCGGTCATTTCTCACAAAGCGGCTGAACATATTTTACTTTATTAAATCCTGTCGTTTTAGCGTTTAAAGTGCCAGCTCTCTCTCTGGCATCATGAGTAATAAGGTTTGCTGAAATGTCTTCAAATCCCCAAATTCGTTCACATTCGTTGTAAGATTTATATCCAGTGGAGTAAGAGTTTCAGCAGCTCTCTGCTAAGAAAAGGAAATCCCCAAAGATCGGTTCCTAGGAGCTAGTCCAGTTTCCTGCATAGATGTCTTCACCCTGCACTTATATGATTGCTGGATGTAGAACAACCAGGTGATTCAAGCATTCTTTCTCCCCGAATCTGTTTCTGTTTCTTCCTGTGCCTGCAGTCCCCTGGGCCTATTTTTATACTTAATTTCAAATTATTCCTTTAGAAGAGTTTCTACTCCAACTCACCAAAAATCCATGGGCTCTTCTTTTTCACTCTCGGGACCCAGGGGCTCAAAGTTAAAGAGAAAGAGAGAAGAAGGATAAAAGGAAAATAAAAAGAATCATAGGTGTGGGAGAAATGGAGGTAGGAAGGAGAATAAATAAAGACATCAAAAAGAGGAGGAGGCCACTAGGAAAGACCAAGAAGAACAAGCTGCCGGATGTGGTGGCCCACACCTGTAATCCCAGTACTTGGGAGGCTGAGACAGAAGGATCACAGATTCAAGACCAGACTCAGCAATCTAGTGAGACCCTCAGCAACCTGGCAAGACCCTGTTTCCAAACAAAAATAAAAAGGGCTAGAGGTGTAGCTCCAGGGTAGGAGGCTCTTAGGTTTAATTCCCAGTATCCCCCCCCCCCCCCCCCCCCGCGCACAAATGTTAAAAAGCAACTACTTGACTCTGAAAGATGAGTGGTAGAAGAGGAACTCTGGAGAAGAATGCAAACTTGAAAAAGGGCCTAGTAGGAAAGGAATGTGTCAGCTTTCCATCACTGGAACAAAACACCTGAGATTATCATCTTAAAAGGAAGAAAGGTTTATGGTGGCTAGCAGCTTTGGAGGTTTCAGTGCATAGCCAGTTGGCCCCATTGCTTTAGGGCCTGTGGTGAGGTGACTCTAAGTCCATTCACTCAAGGCTGGGAAGAGAGAGGAAGAGGAGGGGCTGGAGTCCCAACATCCCCTTTGGAGACACAACTCCAGTTATCAGACTTCTCGCTAGGTCCCACTTCTTAACATAGCTTTAAACTGAGGACTTGGCCTTCAACACCTAAGCCTTGAAGGATATTTAAGAGCCAAATTACAGCAAGCAGCCTGCAGTTGTAGTCCCAGGTACTCAGGAGCTGAGGTAGGAGAATCACTTGAGCCCAAGAGTTTGGGGCAGCCTGGGCAACACAGAGAGATCTGATCTCAAAAAAACAAAACAACCCCTGTAATCCCAGTACTTGGGAGGCTGAGACAGCAGGATTAAAGGTTCGAGGCCAGACAGCAACTTAGGCTCTCAGCAACTCAGCAAAACCCTGTTTCAAAAAAATAGAAAATAAAAATAAAAAGGGCTGGGGTGTAGCTAGGAGGCGGGATGCCCCAGGGTTCAGTCTCCAATACCAAAATAAAACAAGATAAACTCTAGCAAACTGTTGTCAGGAGGTGGAGCCTTTAAGAGACTCCATTGTTATCAAGTACTAACTTACTGCCTTTCTTGTGGGAGGGGGTTAACACTCGGGAAGTGAGTTTTCAGGAGAGTGGGACATTATAAAGCAAGTCTGTCCCTTGTCCTTTCTCTAGTCCCAGATCCTCAGGAGCTGAGGCAGGAGGATCCTTTGAGGCCTCTGGCAACAGAGGGAGCCTTGGTCACCTCACCGACCCTGTGCTGGTGAAGCAGGAAGGTCCTTCAGGACTTCCCAGCTTCCAGAATCCTTTTTGCCTTTGTTTGTTTCTTCTCTGACCAGAAAAATAGGGAAATGGGTTTATGGGGGCAGAAGAGGGTGGGGCGAATCCCCAAGAGGAGAGAGTTAAAGAGGGGATGCTCTGATTCAGTTTCACCCCTAAGCTGGGCATGTAGGGGACAGTCCCAAGCCTTTGAGAACTGAACTCTGTTATAAGCTACTGCTCAAATCCCAAACTAACCCCTAATGAGTGTGCACAAAGACCTGAAGCCGTACTGTGACGCTTCAAAATCTGAACTGATGTCGGAACTGCAGAATGCGAAACAGGTGTGCATGATTGACGGCTAGAACAAAGAAACCGAACACTTTCCGAGGAACCCGTGGGTCTAGCAATGTAATACTCAGAATGTCCAAAATTCAGTTAAAAATACATCCCAGGTGAGGGACCAGAAAAAAGGCGACAAATTTTCAAGAGAAAAGACCTGCCACAAACACCAACCCCACAATGATACAGATGCTGGAATTTTCCAATTGACTTATAGAAGCTCTTTTAACTCCAGTCAAAGAGATGAGGATAAACACGCTTGAATGGAAGGGCAGTAGTTCTTTGAGATGCAAAGCGGATAAGAAAAAAGAGGGGGAAATTCTATAACTAAAAAATAGAAAAATATCAACATCAAAAGTGCACTGGAAGCCAGGTGTGGTGGCGCAGGCTTGTAATCCTAGCATTTGGGAGGCTGAGGCAGGAGGATGGGGTTCACGGACAGCCTCAGCTACTTAGTGAGGCCCTCTGCAACTCAGTGAGACCCTGTTTCAAAAAAAGAATAATAAAAAATAGGGCTGGGAGTGTAGCTTGGAGAGAGAATGCCCCTGGGTTTCATCCCAAGTACCACACAAAAATATAAATAAAAATAAAAGAACACTGGATGGGCTCAATAGTAGAATGAGTAGATTGGAGATGACAGAGGAAAGTATCCATGAACTTGGTGATATAATATTATCTAATCTGAGGAACAGAAAGAAGAAAATACAGAAAAAAAAATGAATAGCGTCTAAAAGGCCAGTGGTATTGTACTAAAAGTGTTACACAGGAGTCCCACAAGAGGAGAAATAAATTGAGGTAGAAAATATATTTGATGAAACAATATTCAAAAAGTTTCTAAATTTGGTGAAACTCATACATATACAGATCTAAATAAAACTGCCTTGTTAATACACACACGCACACACGTACATACACATACACATACACATGTACACACAAACATACCACACACACACACACACACACACACACACACACACACACACACACACAATGCCTTCCAGTGAGTACATCCAAAGGGGGTAAAAATAAAGATAAGTAAAGATTTAACTACCAAAACATAAGTAAAATGTGATGGGCTAGCATACATCTTTGAGAGGTATTGTAAGTCCCAAGAACTTTAGTGTTCAAATGTCCCCTCTCTGCCAAACACTGTGGCCCACGTTTGTAATCCCAGTACTTGGAAGGCTGAGACAGGAGGATCACAGGTTCACGGCCAGCCTCAGCTACTTAGTGATGCCCTCTGCAATTATGAGACCCTGTTTCAAAATAAAGAATAAAAACTCGGGCTGGAAATGTAGATCGGAGGTAGAATACCCCTAGGTTCAATCCTCAGCACCAAAAAAAAAAAAAAAAAAGAAAGAAAGAAAGAAAGAAAGAAAGAAAGAAAGAAAAAGAAAAAGAAAAAAGGGGAGAAAAAGCCTCCTCTAAACCCAGAACAAGGAGTCCCTAGAGCTATGTCAATCTGTAAATGGCCCATTCACCAATACTAAGCTAGAAAGGGCTTACCACATTTACTGAGCCTTGATTTTTGGTCAGAAAACAGAGGCAGGGTGAGCTACAAGAGTCTTCCAATTTTTACTTGTATCTAAAGAATTTTGTAGAACCTTCTTGTATTTTTAGATTGACATATAAAAATTTTGGCAAATAGGAATAGTTTCAAAGAATGTAACTGCCGGCACCCTGTAAATATTGACATGTTAAAGTAAGATGATTTTTATCACTCACTGAAACATGTCTGATGAGATCATCATTATTCATTATAAAAGAAAACACAAGTGGATTGCTCACTAATGGTCACAAATTTCACATAATTCTATTTTATCCTAACCTCATGATCATTCTTTTTCTTCTATAGAAACTTACCCTATTTTATGTATCTTCTGCCTTTAATGTCTTTTGTTCATTCTGTGTCAAAAACAACTATTTTAATTTTAATTGAAGTTCAAAATATTATTTAAAACTCTTCTAATAGCCAGGAGTGGTGGCACACACTTGTAACCCCTGAATTTGGGAGGCGGAGACAGGAGGATCGCAGTTCGCGAACAGCCCTTTGCAACTCAGTGAGATCCTGTTTCAAAATAAAGAATAAAAATTGGATTGGGGGTGTAGCTTGGTGTAGAATGCCCTTTGGTTCCCTCCCCAGTACAGGGACAAAAAAAAAAAAAAAAACCTCTTCTAATACTAGTCTCTACTATTCGAATATAATGTATCAAAACAACACAAACTGCAAATGTTGACAAGTAATTACTAAACACAAATAAAAAGTAATTTTTATTGAAAATTCCTCTTTTGAGCACTTTTATTTTTTCAACTATTTCATGTACCTGTGGATAACGATACTTATGACTAAAATGAGTCAAGGTAGCCAGACATGGTGGCACATACTTGTAATCCTAATACTTGCGAGGCTGAGACAGGAGGATCACAGGTTCAAGGCCAGCCTTAACAATGTAGTGAGGCCCTATGCGACTTAGTGAGACCCTTTTCCAAAATAAAACATAAAACAGGAGTGGAAGGGTAACTCAGAGGCAGAATGCCCCTGGATTCGATTCCCAGTACCACCATCACACAAAAAAGTCAAGGTTTAGAAATGATTTGATTCATATGTTTTTTTTTATTTAAATTTTAATTTTTTGGTGGTACGGGGGTTCCTGGAAGCCCTTCTACTTCCAGGCTACACTTCCAGACCTATTTCATATTTTATTTGGAAAGAGGGTCTCTTAAGCCAGCGCGGCTGGCTTCAAACCTGCACAATCCTCCTGTTTCCGCCTCCTAAGCGCGGAGATTACCACACCTGGCTGATTCATATGTTTTAAATCAATGTAAAGGCAGGAAACATGTATGGAAAAATAAGAATGGATGAAAACTTTGTTACAGAAATGTCATTCAGTTATTTGAACTCCTGAGTTACAGGCTAAGCATCATGGGTAGAGAAAGAAACTTATTTTAATTATCAATAAAAGAATAAATTGAAAAAACCAAATGTAGTGAGGACCCTGATTACTATCAAGTTAACACATCAAAAATGGCTAGAAAAAAAGCCAGTCATGGTGGTGCACGCTTGTAATCCCAGTACTTGGAAGGCTGAGACAGGAGGATCGCAGGTTTACGGCCAGCCTTAGCTACTTAGTGAGGCCCTCTGCAACTTAGTGAGACCCTGTTTCAAAATGAAGAATAAAAAATAGGGCTGGGATGTATTTTGGAGGTAGAATGTCCTGGGTTCAATCCCCAGTAACACACACACACACACACACACACACACACACACACACACACACACACACGTTGCTTGAAAGGCAAATAATTACTGTCTATAGGTATGCAAAAACAAAATAAAATATGAAAAGCCTTATCCGGTGGAAGTCCAATTGACTAACTTTCCTCTGCCACTATGGATGGAGCCAATTATACATCTATTAAACAAATCCATTTCAGTATTGTTATAAATGATCTCCTTTAAACAGACTCTAAAATCTTT
Source organism: Muscardinus avellanarius (assembly GCF_963383645.1). Taxonomy (NCBI): domain Eukaryota; kingdom Metazoa; phylum Chordata; class Mammalia; order Rodentia; family Gliridae; genus Muscardinus; species Muscardinus avellanarius. Next base: position 74,727,649 of record NC_137800.1, on the reverse strand, counting down.
CTGGTTCTCTTCTTTGTGTGTGTGTGTGTGTGTGTGTGTGTGTGTGTGTGTGTGTGTGGTGCTGGGGCTTGAACCCAGGGGAATTCTACCCCTCAGCTACATCCTCAGTCTTTTTTGTTTTGTTTTGAAACAAGGTCTCACTAGGTTGCTGAGATTCTCAGGACACTGCTGAGGCTGTCCTTGAACCAGTGATCCTTCCACCTCAGCCTCTCAAGTACTGAGATTACAGGTGTGTGCCACCACACCTGGCCTGGCTCTCTCTCATCTTAAAAATCTACCATTGTTGTCTTCTGCTTTTAACTTCTCCAGGAATCATCTTTTTCCTCTTCTCACTGCCCATACAGACCAATCCACCCCCATTTTTAGTCTCCCAAACCCCTCCGGTCTTTAATATCTCATCCTATCAAAGTGACTTCCTTCTTCCCTCCCTCCCTCCCTCCCTTCCTTCCATTGGGAATTATTGAACCAAGGGACATTCTATCTGAGTTATATTCCCAGCCCTTTTTATTTATTTATTTATTTTTATTTTGAAACAAGGTCTCACTAAGTTGCTGAAGCTGGTAATCCTCCTGTTTCAGCCTCCCAAGTACTGGAATCACAGGCACGTGACACCTGCCTGGCTGTCAAAAGGAGAGTTTTTTAAGGCAGGGTTTTATATTGCAGAATAGCCTTTACATTCGGAGACACTGAGGACTAATGGGAACCTCAAAGTCACCTAAGTATATATAGAAATATCTGTGTGAACTATAAAGGGTCATAGTCTGAATCTGGGGCCAGACTTAGCATCTGTCCAAAGCTAAAACATCAGACTTCCAATTGGCTCGTGGTTACCAGAATAACCAAGCTAAATCGCCTTAGAAATATGGGACCGCCCCCGCCCCAGGATTTATAGTATAAGTAGGATTTGAGTGAACAATGACTGCTCATGTTCCTTGCTTAGAGTAATGCCTCTTTGATAAATAAAGTTGTCCTCTATCTCTCCTAAACCCAAGATCTAAGAAGACAAGTATGTTCACCAGTGCCTGGGTGATGAGGTCATGGTGGGCAATTCAGCCACGAATTTTAGGTTAATTTGGGTTGTCCCACCCATATTAAAATGTTACAAAATCCGGGCATGGTGGCGCACACTTGTAATCATAGCATTTGAGAGGCTGAGACAGGAAGATCACAGTTTGCGGACAGCCTCAGCTACTATTTAGTGAGGCCCTCTGCAACTCTGTGAGGCCCTGTTTCAAAATATAAAGAGAATAAAAAATAGAACTGAGGGTGTAGCTCGGAGGTAGAATGCCCCTGGTTCCATCCCCAGTACCGCAAAAAAAAAAAAGTTAGAAAATAGATATTATAACTGGCATTTAGGTAGATTAGATGTCAGAATCTCAGGATTTAGGTACTTTATCTTGGGTTTGAAAGATGAATTATATACCCTCAGCTCTTTTTTGCCATTAAAATACGTGACACATTCACACAGAAGAACTAATTCTTTTTTATTTTTATTTTTTGGTACTGAGGATTGAGGCCAGGGGTGTTCTATCTCTGAGTTACACCCCCAGCACCTTCTACTTTTTTATTTTGAGACAGGGTCTTACTAAGTTGCTGAGGCTGGTCTTGAATCTGTGATCTTCCTGTCTCAGCCTCCCAAGGACTGGGATTATAGGCATGTGCCACCACACCTGGCTTCCATAGAAGAACTCTTGCAAAGACACATGGAAAAAAAGTTTTTAAAAAGCAGCACTCTCTGAAATAGCCAATCACAGACCCCAGTTCAAAAGCCTATCAACAAGAGAACTAGATAAATTATATAATATTTGCCAAAAAGTCTGTAACTCCGTGTAACAATATGGGTGATTCTTAAAAACTCAGTGTTGAGTTTTAAGAGAGTATGATTACATATGCCTTTTTATAAATCAAAAAACAAACCAACTTAAACAATATGTTGTTTAGGAATTCACGCATATGCCTTAAAAGTGTCTTAAAAATAAACCAAGCCAGGCGTGGTGGTGCACGCTTGTAATCCCAGCATTCGGGAGGCTGAGACAGGAGGATGGTGATTCACAGACCACCTCAGCTACTTAGTGAGGCCCTTTGCAATTCAGTGAGACCCATCCCTATTTTTTATTCTTTATTTTGAAACAGGGTCTCACTGAATTGTAGCTCAGAGGTAGAAAGCCCCTGGGTTCCATCCCCAGTACAGCAAAAAAAAAAAAAAAATAAATAAAAAAATAAATAAATAACAAAATTCAGGATTGAAAGGGACACAGGGCGTATTATGCTAAGATACAGAACAAAGATAGGTGACAATCTAGTTCTTTTTTCTTCCCCAACCTTCTGTGTATTTTCTTTAATGGCTTGCGATACACTCCACACACTATATAATTCACCCAGTTAAAGTGTACAACTTGATTATTTTTAGTTTACTCACACATAGGCACAGCCATCTATCACTGTCAATTTTAGAACTTTCCATCAACTGAGAGCGAAATCCTGTATCCTTCCTCTCTCGTTTACCAAAGCCCACCCCTTAAACCTACAGCCCCAAGCAACAACAACCAATCTACTTCCTGTCTCTGTGGATTTCCTTGCTCTGGACATTTCATATGAACGGAATCATACCACATCTGGTGTCTTGTGGACTGGCTTCTTTCACTTAGCATGTTTTCATGGGTCATCCACGCTGCAGCATACATCCCTACTTTATCCTTTCCCATGGCAACTGTCCCCTTGCATGACACACCTCACTCCATGCATCCATCGTTGGTGGACATGGGGGATGCTTCTACCCTTGGTATTATGACTGGTGCTGCTACAAACAGCTCTGTTCATAGCCGGTATGTTTTTATTTCTCTTGAATATATACTTACAAGGGCCTTGGTTGATCGTGTGGCGATTCTAACTTGAGGAACCGTCAAACTGCTCCAAAGTAAATGTGACATCTTATATTCCCAGGAGCCAGGTATGAGGCTTCCCATCCTCCACCTTCTCACCAACGCTCCCTATCACATGTATTATTATGGTCTTGCCAGGGAGGATCAAGGTTTTGATCGGCATTTCCTCTATGAGTGGCAATTTTTCATGGGTTTATTGGCTGTGTATCTTCTTTGGTGATTTTAAAATTGGGCTATTTTTCTTATTATTGAGTTACAAGTGGTCCTTATATATTATGGATAAAAGGCCCTTTACAGATATATAATTTTTAAATATTTTTCTTACTCTATCAACTACTCTTTCACAACTATCTAGTTCTTAAGTCCCAGTTTAAAATCCAGTGATGCGCCAGACACGGTGGCACATGCATGTAATCCCAGTACTTGGGAGGCTGAGACAGGAGGATCAAGGGTTCAAAGTCAGCCTCAGCAACTTAGTTAGGCTGTCAGCAACTTAGCATGACCCTATTTTCAAATAAAAAATAAAATAAGTCTAGGAGTATAACCTGGAGGTAGAAGGCCCCTGGGTTTCACCCTCAGTACCCCCCCACACACAAAAGAACAACAACAACAAAAAAATTCTGGCAGTGGGGCTTATGGGTGTTCACTTGAATATAATGTTTGTAGTTTATATAGATTTATTAGCATGTTATTATATACAGCATTATATATAGAATATTACATAATTGATGAATTAAAAACAAAACACTTCATGCATAAAAATGTTTATTAAATAGCCAAAACAAAAGACCATAATGCCCCAAATAAGTTAATGCTATTCTTGAGGGTATATATTAAATCAATAATTATCAATTATTCTTAACTCCCAGGGTATAATTTTGGCACTTAGATGATCCAGCCCATTAATCCTTTTAAAAGATTCTTCTCTGAACTCTACCACAGAGGGGGCGGGAGTGAAAAAGTACTGCCAGCAGGAAGAATCCTCTTTCCCTCCTCCCGTGTTTATATTTCTCCCTCCCCCTCTAAGCTAAGAATAGTTTTTACATTTTCTTAGTGCCTGGGAAGAAAAAAAAAGAATAATATTTTGTTACTAGTGAAAATTCCAATATCCACAAATTCCATATCCACAAATAGAGTGAAACACAGCCATTCCACTCCTTGATGTAGTATTGTCTTTGGGCGCTTTCAGCCTCTAACAGCAAAACCAAGGAGCTCCTGAAAAATCCCCAAGGCCAGCAAAACACACGGTTCCTCCCCATATCTTCATTCACAAAGTCAATTACGTCTGGTCTCAAGATGGGCAGCTAAAGCCTGCTTCCTACTTGTAAAGACCACCGTGGTAAATTGCTTTTGTGATTTCTTATGATCAGCTTCTTTTTCTCTTTATCCTTAGTAAGTAATATTTATATGATTGAGTCTGACTTTGTTAAGGATTTTTAGGTCCAGGGATTCCTGCAAAAATAGTCCGTTTCTTGCAAATACGCAGTATCATCGATTCATGCCCTGGTCACACTCGAATGATTGATTTTATTATTTGCACCAACTTTTATTGCCTATTCTTAATATACGGAGCCAAATAACAGGCAGTTGTAGGAACTCACCAAAAACTCCTCCTTGCCCTCAACAGGCTTACCATCTAATTAGACTCTAGGAACCATACTTTCCTGCAAAGATCATGCTTACAGTAGTAATCTTACATTAAAAGGGCTTAGATACTTCACCAAGAAATCTCAGGCATGATCATTAAGAAAAATCTAGAGAAGCAGAAATATATATATTATCCTACAAACGATCTGGTCAACTCTAGTGGTACATCCCCTTTCCCATCCATAACTACAGAACCAAAGGTCCTTGACCTTTTCTTGCTAAGCCTTCATCTCTATCCAGGCTTTTTGGACCTAATCCTACTTTAAGATTCTAAATGCAGTCACTCATATTTAGCTATTTAAAAAAAAACGCATTTATTTAAATACTGCTAAAACTGGCAGCATATTTACGGAGCTGATGAGAAAGAAAATTTTCACCTGCACGTCGGGTTATTGGCCTTGAAAGTGAGCATAAGCGGCTACTTTCACCAACCACCCTCTCCCCCAAAGCAGGCGCGGCAGGTACCATTTTCGGAGCCGTCCCTCCAGGTCCCAGTCCTCTTTGCATTTTTAGAAGTGACTCATGGCCCTCAAGTCCGGCTGTGCAGGGAAGAAGCTAGGTCGGTTTCTTTCCAGCACTTTCGGATCGAGTGGGCGCCCACCTCCAGGACACCCACCCCCCTGCCCTCCCACGACCCTCAGAGTCCAGACCCCTCAAAGTTGGAGCGGCCCGGGGCGCGGGGTCTGCGGGACGGGGTGCGCAGGCCGAGGCCGCCCAGCTGCCCGCATCCCCCATACATCGCCTTCGGGGCGCGGAGGTGGCGCGGGGGGAGAGCGCGCGGCTGCGCTGACCCAGATGGGGTCCCCCGCGCCCCCGGCCGGGGTGGCCGCGTCCCCGCGCCCGCGGGCCCCCGCCCCGGCGGCCCGACCCCCGCGCCCGCAGCTCCCCGCCGCACCCCGCACCTGCGCCCCCCCCCACCCCGCGCCTCCCACGCCCCTTGGCCTCGGCCCACCCGGCTCCGGGATTACCTGCTTCGGCGCCCCGGGGCCCCGTCCTCGCGATGCAAACCCGCGATCGGCCACGGGCACCCTCCTCCCCGGCCCTCCCCGGCTCCGCCGCCTCCCTCCTCCCGCAGGACGGGACCGTGTCAGTCACGCCGCTCCTGGGGAGAGTCGCCGGCGGCTTCCGGAGCTCCAAATACAGACGCGCGGACCCGGGAGGGGGAGGGTGCGCTCCGCAGCCGGGGTGCGGAGGGGAAATAAAGGCGAGCGCCGAGCAGCCGGGATGCTGGAGAGGAGGGGCAGATGGGCCGTGGGAGAAGAGGAGCGAGGGAGATGGGGCCGGCAGAGGCGAGGCTGCCTGCCAAGCGCCAGTGTATGAAAGAAAGAAGCGAATTCACTGGCTCAGGCAGTGTTGCATAGAAGGCTGGAAGGATCCAGAGGCTCCTGGCTGAAGGCGCACAGATAGGTTGGGTCCCCTAAGGCTGGTGTCTTTGGGTAAGGAAGCAAGAGGCTGGCCTGGGATGGAGCTTGGGGGTAGACCGTTCACCCTTTAGCAAGCAAGTGTATCTGGTGACAATAGTTTTTAAAGTGTTTTATGTACAGCAACTCAAAAGAGTTGCACGATTATTTTTTTTAAAATGTAACCAAATCCAATCTACTTCTAAGGGTGTATATCTGTAGCCATTTCCCCTTCATAGATTGATTATGATTACAAAACTGGATGCCTCTCTTTTTATTAACGTGATTGGATGGAAAGCATTGATTTTCAATTTTCACGGGAGATTATTTCAATCTGGAAAAGTGGACTTGCAGCTCTTCACTGAATGAAGGCCAGGAAAATTGCAGACAAGAGAGAAAAGGAGCAGCAGAGGGGGGCTGCAATTGATATCTTCTTAAAGAAAATTTCCAAACAAACATGAGGGTTGATTTCTGAATTGTCAGTTAATTCTGTCAATGTTCAAATCACATCTCATTGAGTTCTGGCCACTGCAAGGCTTACTCTAACTGGATAGGTCACAGCTTATGAAAGTCGTTCCTATTACACACTGCTCTGTGTATGTGGTGGTGCCTCCTCCCTGTCCCTCATTGTCTGGAGAAAAGAGAAATAAAGTAACATAGACATTGACCCGCACATCTGTATGTTGGGCCTGCTCCATGCTGGTCTTGTACATACCTTGCATATGATAGGTGTCCAATAAATTGGTACTGAATAAATGAATGGATGGGTGGAGGAATTATATATGTATTTAGAACATTTATATCCCAGGAATGTTGAAAATTATACCTTCATAAGAACCAATTGCTCAGGACCATAGGAAACTTCCAAGCATTTATTTATTTATTTATTTATTTATTTATTTATTTATTTATTTATTTATTATGTAGCTCAGGGGCATTCTACCTCTGAGCTACATTCCCAGCCCTATTTTTTATCCTTCATTTTGAAACAGAATTTCACTGAGTTGCAAAGGGCCTCACTAAATAGCTGAGGCTGTCCACGAACCTGCACTCCTCCTGTCTCAGCCTCCCAAATGCTGGGATTACAAGGGTGCGCCACCATGCCCAGCTCAAGTATTCCTTTTAACACGACTACTTCTGTAAGTATTAACGCTAACATTAATAGAACATTTCCTTTAGTTAAATGCAAGTCTCCCTCTGTATTCCTTTAAATGTTTTGCAAAAAGTTGCTACACAATATTATTTAGGGAATATGACAAGAAAAAAAATCTGTACGTGTTTAGAACCAACACCATTCCCCTCCCAAATATCTTCAGTCCAAAGTTGGTTTAATATATACATTGCTATATCCATGCGTTTCGAAACCATGGATAGAAAGGGCTGGCTGTATTTTTTTTTTTTTTTTTTTTTTTTTTTTGGTGGTACTGGGGTTCCTGGAAGCCCTTCTACCTCCGGGCTACACTCCCAGACCTATTTTATATTTTTGAAAAAGGTTCTCTTACGCCAGCACGGCTGGCTTCGAACCTGCTGGCTTCGAACCTGCGCGATCCTCCTGTCTCTGCCTCCCAAGCGCGGGGATTACAAGCGTGCGCCACCACATCAGGCTAGGGCTGGCTGTATTTTGTATTGGAGTGTAAAGAATTATGGAGTAGCCGGGCGTGGTGGCGCACGCTTGTAATCTCTGTGCTTGAGAGACAGACAGGAGGATCGCGCAGGTTCAAAGCCAGCAGCGCTGGCTTAAGAGACCCTGTTTCCAAAAAAAAAAAAAAAAAAAAAGTATAAAATAGGTCTGGGAGTGTAGCCCGGAGGAGAAGGGCTTCCAGGACCCCAGTACCACCACCACAAAAACAACAACAACAAAAAAAAAACAATATGGAGTATAAGAGTAAATGAAGAAATCTTGTCTTTAGGTATATAATACAGAAGCTATGGGACTATAAAAATAACCACAGTGCAAGGAAGACTAAAAAAAAAAATACCCTACTCATGAACAGAGTTCCGTAGCTTTTCAGAGGAGACAGAGCATGCTCCCAAGTATTGGGGAGCAGAGAATGCTTCATTGTGGAAGAATTCAGTCTTTTTTTTTTGTTTGTTTGTTTTTACTGGGGTTCCTGGAAGCCCTTCTACCTCCGGGCCATGCTCCCAGACCTATTTTTTATACTTTTTTATTTGGAAACAGGGTCTCCTAAGCCAGCGGCTGGCTTCTAAACCTGCGCGATCCTCCTGTCTCCGCCTCCCAAGCGCGGGGATTACAAGCGTGCGCCACCATGCCCGGCAGAATTCAGTCTTAATAAGAAATGAGACATGAAGAGCAATTGATGAGCCAGGCATGGTAGTGCATGCCTGTAAATCCCAGGACTTGGAAAGCCGGAAACACAAGGATCAGATATTCCAGGACAGCTTTAGCAAGTATCAAGACTCTTAGCAACCTAGTGAGACACTGTTTCAAAACAAAAAAAATGCGTAGGAAGGGCTGGTGGTGTAACTCACAGGTAAATCCTCTTGGCTTCAATCTCCAGTACCACACACTCAAAAAGAAAGTGTGAACGGCTGAGGAAGAACACTGAAGATGAGGGTAAAAAGAGGGACAGAAGTAAAGTGGCGATAAGGGAGAGTCACGAGGAGGTCGGTCCGCCATGTCACTGGTTAGACACCTGCAGACAAGGTCAGGCCTGGCGTGTGGCGGCTGTAGTCCTCAATCATAGCCCAGGATGAGCATCCTAAGTTGTAGGCACTGGGGGGTTATTGACAGTCTTAGGTCTAACCCTGGTGAACTCTTCCTCCTCGGCACCCTCTAACACGGCCCCGTATTTTTCAACTAGACCTGTAAATCCCAAGAAGCAGGGATTATGTCTGTTTGCTGCAAGACTGTTTTCTTGGGGCTGACACATAAAGATCATTGGGTTCATACTTGTCAATACATTTTTCTTTTACAGGATTAGTTCTGAAGGTAGTAGAATTGGAAAGAAGACAGATGCTGGGCTGCTGGGCTTTTCCAAATCTTGTCAGTCCTTGAGATTCCAACCCAACCCTGCCTTTCTCCTGGACACATGATCTCAGAGTCTGTTTTTGTCTAAAAAGGCTGATGTTTAATTTGTACTCATTCAATGTTTTTCTCCTCTAACTCAAAATGTCTCCTCTCCAGTCCTTTCCTCTCTCTTTATTCTATTCTATTCTTTTCTTTTCTTTTCTTTTTTTTTTTTTTTTTCGGTCCTGGGGATAAAACCCAGGGACACTCTGCCTCTGAGCTACAACCCCAGCCTTATTTTTTATTCTTTATCTCGAAACAGGGTCTCACTAAGTTGCAGAGGGCCTGAATAACTGAGGCTGTCCACAAACTGTGCTCTTCTTGTCTCAGCCTTCCAAATAATGGGACTATAAGTGTGTGCCACCACGCCCTACTGTCTTTATTTTTATCTTGACCTGACGTCCCATGGCCTACCAAAGCCAAAAATATTGTTGTCTTGTTTCGCTTTGGGACCTCCTGTCGCATCCTGAACCTCACGCTCTGTTCCTAAAGGTTACCTTCCAATTTTAGCAGGCCAGCACTGGAACAAAGATTGAAACTAGGGGATTTCTAGGTCTAAGTTACAACCTCAGATTCAATTATTGTTATTTTGAAGCAAGACCTCGCTCGGTTTCTGAGAGTCTTGCTGAACTGTCAAGTCTGGTCTCAAACCTGCAGTCCTCCCATCTCAGCCTCCCAAGTGTCATGCACCATCTTCTGAACGAACCATATCATATGACAGGGTTTTTCGAGAATCTTGATAATAGGTAACCTCAAAATTCATAGTCTATAAAGTATATACAAGTATCAGGGAGAATCCAGGATTCCACGATCCCTCCCAGAATCTACCAAGATCCTATCTTAGTCTGTTTGTGCTGCTGCAACACAACACTTCGGACTGTGCTGTTATAACACAGTATCTCAGACTGGGCAATTTATAAGTCACAGGAACTTATTTCTCAGTTCTGAGGCTGAGAAGTGTAAGCTGGAGCAGACAGCAGATTCAGTGTCTGGCAAGGGCTGTTTTCTGCTTCCAGGATGCTGCCGTATGGCTCTGTCCTTGAATGGCAGGAGGACAAAGCCTCTGCTCTCATGTGGTAGAAGACCGGCAAGGAACTGATGTGCTCCCGTCAGCCTCTTATAAGTATGCTGATTTCACTTACGAAGGTACGGAGGTACGTCTCTCAGAACCTAATTGGTTCCCAATACCCCCACCTCATAACGCTATCACATTGGGTATTGGGTCCCCATGTATAAATCTGAGGGACACACACATTCTAACCATAGCAGAGCCCAGAGCATCTGCAGATCAGTCTGACAGGAAGAAGGCTAACCACCTCTAAGTTGGATTGATGAGAAAATGTCCCCTAAAGACGTGTATTGAACCTGAGCAAATGAACCCCAAAAAACTGTCTAAGTGGTAGACATGCTGGCACTTGGAGACAATGGGTCCCTGGATTCCTGGCTGTGTCTCAAATGAAGCTGTGCTAGGATCCTGGGTCTCTCTGAGAAGCTTCTCCACCCACATTCTGAGAGTAGATTATAGGCTTGTACTATTTCACCTTCATCCTGTTGTCCCCGCTGGTGTGGTCTCTTACTGGCAAATGGAAGCACCTAATGAACACTATTCTTTTTTGAAGCTTTTCCTGGTCTCTGAGGAGGACTGGATGATGATAATGATGATTTGTTTTTATGACCAGACCTTTTCTAAAGTCAAAAGCTCTGAAGAACATGTTACCATTATTCTACGGGAGTCTGTATTTTAATAACCCTCCCGTGGAAGCTTATCGGTAATTTTTTCGGCAGCTGGCTCGAGAACACTTGTTCTAGAAATAGTTGGTGGTCTGCTGTGTTTGACACTTCGTGGGTACTGAGAAAGCAGCACTCCAAGCAAACAGAAGAAAAATAGAGCTGGCTCTCCATACCCAGTTTGCACACCAAGGACTCCATCAACCACGGACCTACAGTATCTGGAAAAAATAGTGTGTGTGTAGTGAACACGTGCAAGCTTTTTTCTTGTCATTTTTCTTTAAACAATACAGTAGAAAACTATATGGCATTTATGTCGTATTAGGTACAACATAAACATCATATTAAACGTCATATTAATGTCATATTAAAATCTAGAATGCTTTAAGCATCCTTGGGCTTGAGCATCCTTGGATTTTGGTATCCATGTGGGTCCTAGAAACAATCCCCATGGATACTAAGGGACCACTGTAACTGATAAAACTTGTCCAGCCTTTATCACATGCCACACTCTCTTTTAAGCTTTGTATTAACTCACTGCCTTATGAGTTGGATACTATTTTTATCCTCATGTTATGAAGAGACAGGCACAGAGAGGTTTAGCCATTTTGCCAGATCACAAAACAATGTTGGTAGTGAGATTTGGATGCAGCAGTCTGACACAAACGTGCACTCCTAATCTCTACGTTTTATAGAAACAAATGGGAATGAATGGAAAACTGATGATATCATGATCAGTGACAATATTAGATACTGAACAATTGTGATGCGTATCATCAAGAATCTACCTAGAAAGAAAATCGAGATATTTCACTTCTGTTGCGTTGGCGTATCAGAGATGAATACACCTAAGGAGAGTGCTAGAATTTTATACAATCATCCCTTGGTAGCCACACATTTGTTCCAAGACTCTTTCTCCCAGGTACCCAAATACCTTGGATACTCAAGTATTAATATTAAAAGGCATAGTACTTGCATGTAATCTGTGCACATCCTTTCATACACTTTAAATAATCTCTAGATTACTTACAACACCTAATATGATGTAAATGTCATGTTAATAGTTGCTATTTAGGTAATAATGACGACAGAGTGACATCTATATGTGCTCAGAGCAATTAATTTATTTTTTATTTTTAAATTTTTTGTGGTACTGGGGTTCCTGGAAGCCCTTCTACGTCTGGGCTACACTCCCAGACCTATTTATATTTTGGAAACAGGGTCTCTTAAGCCAGCACGGCTGGCTTCAAACCTGCGCGATCCTCCTGTCTCCGCCTCCCAAGCGCGGGGATTACAAGCGTACGCCACCACGCCCGGCAGTGCAATTAATTTAAATGGTACTTTTGACCAGGCCTGGTGGTATATGCGTATAATCCCAGTACTTGGGAGGCTAAGACAGGAGGATTGTAGTTCTCAGACAGCCTTAGCTACTTAGTGAGCTACTTTGCAACTCAGTGAGACCCTGTTTCAAAATAAAGAATAAAAAATAGGGCTGGGGGTGTAGCTTGGAGGTAGAATGCCCTTCAGTTCCATCCTCAGGACCACAAACAAACAAACAAACAAAAAAATGAGCAGCAAGGGTGGATTCCCAGGGGAAATAGCATTATCTTGCTCTTCAGCCGTGTCAGAGAATGTCTTTACTTTTTCCCCAGAAAACACAGAAAGAGTTCCCTCAGAAAAAGGTGGAGAAGCCAACTCTGTGGAAGTCCAGTGGCCACTTTTCCCTTGAGGAAAAAAAAAAACTCATAAAAATGTAAGAGTTCAAAGTCTCCAGCCCAATTCAAAGGATTTCACTCTTTTTCAACTAATGCCCCGGCCCTCACTACACCTGCAGACACCCATACAGGCCGAGAGTAAACCTTACGTTGTAATTTAGCCAGTCGCAGGTTGAGACCTTGTGTTTGGTTTTCAGCAACTTCAGAGGTTAAAGTCTCCTTCAGGACACACTGATAAGTCTTTTAGGTCGGCTCTGCTCTCCTGAAGCTTAGACATTGAATCTCTGAGCTCATTCTTTTTCTTTGTTATTCTGTTCAGTGATGCCAAGAGCAACCAGCTAACCTCATTATGTTTCTTAGTTTTCCAGAAATATTCACAAGTGTCAAGCATTGAGTCGCCGGTCTCCTTGCCTCTCCTGGGGGCCAGTCAGGAGCATCAAATACACTTACTTTACATATCTCTTTAAACGGTCTACACTGTGAATTATCCATACTCTCTGTACAATCAGGAGGATCATTAGCAACTTTAGGCCAAACTAAATTAGAAAGGCAACTCCAGAAACCAACGAAGCCAAGTAAGGAAGCCCACCCTTACAATTCTGTTCTGTAGGGCCACGCTCAGTAGCAAAATCTGGGTTCTCTAAAGAACAGAACCAACAGGATCTATCTATGTATATATGCATAATTACAAAACAGGGATTCTCTAGACTGACTTACAAGATCAGACGCTGGATAGTCCCACAATGGCATCTTCAGGCTGCAGAGCTGGAGAAACCAGTTAATTGCTCAGTCCAAGAAACTGGAGCCTCAGAAGGAGAGAGGTCAATGATGCAGTACCAGTTTGAGGCCGAAGGCCTGAAGGTCCCTGGAATATCGCTGGTGAGGGTCCATGTTGGAAGAGTGAAGGGGCTGGGGTCTGATGTCAATGGGAGATGGCCTTAGCTAGACACATGCACTCAGGAAGAATGGAGCTTACATCCACAGTGTCTTCCTCAAGGACCTGAGCCTATTGGACAATCCCGCCCATATTCAGGGCAGGTCTCCTCACTCAGTTTGCTGTCCCATGTGCCAGTCATCCCTGGAAACACCCTCAGAGAAACACCCAAAAGTCTCTTAATGCTAGGCGTCCTTCAGTGCAATCAAGTTGATGATGAGGGTTGACCAGCATGCTGAATTTCTCTGGCCTGGAGAAGTTGTGTTGCGCTTGGACCTGATGAAGAAGCCACCAGCATGTCACATCACCTCCGCCCTCCACCTTCCCTCCTCCGCCAACAGTAGAAGCAGCCTTCTTTGGCTACAACGTGCTCCCAGCTTCATAGTTCAGCACACAGCAGTCAGCTGAGTGGCAGCAGCACAAGCCTCCCTTCCCCAGAGTGACGGGTCCCACTTTGATGGCTCTGACCACCCATGGGCGGGGAAAGGGATGGGTACCCCGGCTGAGTGGATGGGCTACAAATAGAATAAAATAAAGGTGAACAGGAGCAGCTTCCCTAGCAATACATAATTAACCTCAGTCACCATAGATGCTAACAATGACACTTTTATTTGTCAATGGACAGAGATTCTTAGCCTGGGATTTCTAGATAGGGCTTGTTTGTTTGTTTGTTTGTTGTTGTTTGTTTGTACTTGCGATTGAATCCAGGGGCGTTTACCTCCTACCTACAACCTCAGCTTTTTTTTTTTTTGGTGGTACTGGGGGTGGAACCCAGAGGCTTTCTACCTCCAGGCTATACTCCCAGACCTATTTTCTATTTTATTTGGAAACAGGGTCTCACTAAGTTGCTGAGAGCCTCACTAAGTAGCTGAGGCTGGCTTCCAACCCGTGCGATCCTCCTGTCTCAGCCTCCCAAGCGCGGGGATTACAAGCGTGCGCCACCACGCCCGGCTTACAACCTCAGCTGTTTTTAATTTTTTTTTTAACAGGGTCTCACAGGCTGGGGGTTATAATCCCAGTAGCTGGGAGGCTGAGACAGGAGGATCATGGGTTCCAGAACAGCCTCAGCAGGTAATGAGACTCTCATCAACCTAGGGAGACCTGGCTTCAAAATAAAAATTAAATAGGGCTGGGGGTATAGCTCAGAGGTAGAATGCTCCTAGGTTCAACCCCCGCTATCAGCAAACAAACAGGGTCTCACTAGGTTGCTGAGAATCTCACTAAATTGCTGAGACTGGTCTCAAACCTGTGATCCTCCTGTCTCGATCTTCCAAGACTGGGATTACAAGCATGAGCCACCACACTCCCCTTCTAGGTAGTATTTCTAAAGATATATTTATATGTGACACATAGAAACTGTACATACTTATGAGATACAGTGTGACACTTCAATACATGTATGTAGTGGGCAATGGTCAGATCAGGGTAGCTGGCATATTTATCATCTCAGAAATACACTATTTCTTTATGTTGAAAACAATTAAAATGCTCTCTATCAGCTATTTTGAAATATTTAAATAATTGTCATCAAAACTTTGCTACAGAACATTTGAAGATATTTCTCCCATTCAACTGCACCTTTGTTCCATTAACTATCCATTAACTATCCTCTTTCCTCTGATTGGTTTTAAAAGTTTGTGAACTCTAGCTGGGCATTGTGTCCCACACCTATAATCCCAGTACTTGGGAAGCTGAAACAGGAAAATGGTTCCAGGCCAGCCTCAGCATATAGTTGAGACCCTCAGTAACTTAGTGAGGCCCTGTTTCAAAATAAAAAAGGAGTCGGGCATGGTGGTGCATGCTTTTAATCCCAGTACTTGGGAGGCTGAGACAGGAGAATCACAGTTTCGAAGCCAGCCTCAGCAACTTAGTAAGGCCCTGTTTCCAAATTAAAAAGAAAAACTTATGAGGGCGCAGCCTAGAGATAGAAGGCCCCTGGGTTCTGTGGTTCTATTCCCAGTACCAACATACACACACACACACACACACACACACACCCCAAAAATTTAAAAGTCTGGGGATATAGCTCAGGGATAAAATGTCCCTGGGTTCAATCTCCAATACCAAAAAATAGAAAGAAAGAAAGAAAGAAAGAAGGAAAGAAAGAAAGAAAGAAAGAAAAAGAAAGAGAAAGAAAGAAAAGAGAAAAAGCTGGGCATGGTGGTGTATGCCTATAATTTCGTTCCTGGGAGGCTGAGGTAGGAGAATCACAGGTTTGAGGCCAGCATCAGCAACTTAGCAAGACCCTATTTCCAATTTAAAAAAAAATTTTTTTTAAAGGGCTATGAGGCTGGGCGTGGTGGTGCACACTTGTAATCCCAGTACTTTAGAGGCTGAGACAGGAGGATCACACAGGTTTGAAGCCAGACTCAGCTACTTAATGAGGCTCTCAGCAACTTAGTGAGACCCTGTTTCCAAATAAAAAATATAAAATAGGTCTGGAAGTGTAGCCTGGAGGTAGAAAAACCATGGGTTCCATCCCCCATAGCATATAAAAGGGGGGGCTGTGAGTATAGTTTGGAGGTACAATTCTCCTAGATTCAATTCCCATGTCAGAAAGAGAGAGAGAGAGAGAGAGAGAGAGAGAGAGAGAGAGAGAGAGAGAGAGAGAGTTAGTTTATAAACTCCATGAATCCATGAATTGGGAAGATGAGCCATAGCTTGTGTCTTTATTTTCAGAGTGATCTGTATCTAAAAGTTTATGGAAACGGCGTCATCTCCAGAAGGGGAAGGCAGAAGAAAAGCAGCTGCGTTCTACAGCCCTCTCTGGGTCCCTTGACACCAGGCACAGTGAGCAACAGACACTCTGCACCTCAGAGGAACGTGGGCGCTGGTCCTCCCTCCGGCAGGCACACGGGGAATCCTCCGGGTAGACCATGTCCAGTGCATTGAGTCTCTAGAACTCTCGTCCTTTGGTAAGGGACATCCTGAGATGGCCACACTGTAGCTCCAGGGGTTACTCGCTCACCCCAGGCCCTGACCTCGGTGCAGGATGAGGTTCAGAGGCTTTTGAGAAAGGCAAAGTGCCGGCTCACACTGCAGGAACCACAGTGCAGGTCTCCAACAACCCACTCAGTGGGTTAAGATGGTCCCTGCATAAAAATTTTATGTTGCCAAAAATAGAGAAGGCAGCCCATCTTCACAGACCTAAAGATCATTTTAAAATCCCACCCACTCCCGTTGTAGCTGTACCTAAAGAGGACAGCTATTCAGTTCAGACTCAGGTTCATCTCTTCTTTCTCAGGATACCTTTGAAAGTTAGCTCATATATTAAATTGGGAAGAAGTTATTATCTTAAGTTTTTTCTATTTTTCTTTTTTTTCCTCAAGTCTCCCCTGTCAATATTTGAGTTCCTAGAAGCAGGATAATTTACATCTTGAATTTATTTTATATCATTTCTAGATGCTAAGGAAAAGTCCGCCGCTGCCCGTGTGGTATTTCTTCCTCTTGCCACGTATTTAGCAGATAGTGGTCAGATGCCCAGGGGCTCTGGGAGTGCAGCTCAGTGGGTTTGATTCCCAGTACTGACAAAATAATACAAAACAAGAAGCCACAGATGCCCAGTGCTAGGGGCCCCGCCCAGGTAGCACAGCGGTCTTGACTAAGGACAGCGTGTGTCATGCACTCAGCACTCAGCAAGAACTTTGGCTGGATGGCTAAGTCAAGACTTAGAGAAATAGATCCAAAACCATACAGAAAACGCGACTGCCAAATGTAGTAAGCAATTTTTTTTTTTGCAGTACTTTGAATTGAACCCAAAGGGAGCTCTTCTCTGATCTACACTCCCAGCCCTACTTTACTTTTTAATTTGAAACAAGCTCTCAGGAAGTTGCAGAGGGCCTTGTTAAGTAGCTGAGGCTGTCCGTGGTCTCTGCCTCCCGAATGCTGGGATTACAAGTGTGCACCACCACGCCCAGCTCAGCCTCAGCAATTTAGCAAGACCCCAGCTAAATTTATTTTGAGACCCTGTTTCAAAATAAAAATTAAAAGGGCTGAGGTGGAGGGTTTTGGGGATATAGCTTGAAGGTGGAATGCCCCTAAATTCAATCCTCTTAAAATTAATGAAACTAATGTAAAGGACCGCATCATGTGAACACAGGTATTTCTGTACTTTTTCATATCTCTCCTATGTGTATTTTATAGCTGTAAATTCAGAAGGAAACTACCATGCATTAGTTGAAACAGGGCATTAGATTTCAGTGTTTGGAATAAATGTATGTTTACTAAGTAGAATCTTTTTGTTTCTTCCATTTTTTTTTTTTTGTGGCGGGAGAAAAGGCATATGCTAAGGCTACCAAAGACACAGCAGCAATGGTGAAGAGAACCCAAGAGGTGTGAGAAGTCTAGAATTTAGCCAGATTGAACAGTCACCTTTTTAAGTGGAAAAATGCCCAAATACTCATCTTCCTGGCCCATAGAAGGCTCTCAATAGATATAGGTTGAATTAAATATTATG